>NC_052350.1:23918006-23946617 GCF_009727055.1 Benincasa hispida | reverse complement strand
GATTTGCACGTCACTAACATCACTGGCCAATAACTATATATCTACTACTAAGATCTCCAATGTCGATTTACCCCATCTGTCGAAAGAGCAAGACGGAGATTTCTAGGTTCTAACCCAAACTCTGGCCACAAAGTGTCTATTTTATTCCACGATAGGGCATCTTTGGGATGTTTTAATAAACCACCTTTTTCTTTTTTTTAGCATGCCACCGTCAATAAACTTGTTGTTTCTTTACTTCAAACATTCTTTCAAATCTTGGAATTGTGGGGAAATACCACATGGACTTTTGCTGGAATATTCTTAGCCCTTTCATTTAAATTTTTTTTAAGCTTCCATCTTGACGTACCACAAATGGGGCATACATTTGCATTAGAGAGTTCTTTTTCTAAACAAGAAACAATCATTTCTACATGCATGAATCTTCTCGTACTTCATTCCAAGAGTACCCAACATCTTTTTTGCTTCATAAGTAGAAGTGGAATTTTCATTAGGACTAGGTATATGTCATGAATTAATTCCAACAACTCAGTGAAACTCTTATCGCTCCATCCAAATTTAGCTTTCAAATTATATAACTTTTACCAATGTAGATATTTTGGAAAAAGTTTTACAATTTGGGTACAATGGTTTCTTTACATCATCCTAATAATTCTTCAAAATTATTAGATTTTCTCACTAAAATAGTTATTGTATGTAACCTCAAACATTCCAATTGTGTCATCAACATCAACATCATCTTCATCAACTTCTTCTCTTTCACTAGTAGACACATTTTTCATTGTTTCTCTTAATCGGTAATGATTCACTATGAAAAATCCATGTCTGATAACTTTGATCTATATCATTAAAAAATAAGTGGTCTCTTATTTTGTTCACATCTAGAGTCTTTGCATTCACACACTTCAAAACATGGACAACTCATGACATTCAGTATATTTGAATGTTGTAGACCATTTTTAATAAACATCTCGACCCATAAACCATACTCAGCTGACATTCTATTCATTTTCATCCATGACTTATCCATGATTGTAAAATATGCAACTTAATCTACAAAAAAAAAACAATAATAAGGGAAATTTCAAAGCATAAAATTATGATTGTAAAATATGCAACATCCAACAAATTTAGAACAAATAGACTTTTAAGATAAACATCTTATAAATATTACCTTGTACTTGTTATTAATGTTGTTTATGAAGTCCTTTTTTGTGTTGGGTGCACCTTCTCCACTTGTCAACCTTCTTAAAACACGTCCAATGCAATCTTCCTATCTTCCTTCCAAATCCCAAGAATCAAAATTTAGCCTTATACGTCAAACTTGAACCTAACAAATGAAAAACTTCACTCAAAATCATTTCATTATTACTCAAATGAGTTGACTCAAAGATTCTAATTCAACTACTTTCCAAAAGAACCTAATTTATCTCAATTTAACATATTCAAACAATGAATCACAATCCTAAAAAGAAAGTCTAAGAATTTATACTATCATGTTAATGTTTGCCCAATAATGGAGGGCTTGAAGATAATTTGTTGTCATGAACCTGCATATATAAGAACCCATAACCTTTATTTTTTCACAAATTTATATATCATGATGGTATTTGTCAATAATTCACAAATTCAGCAAACAGTCTCATGATATCTAGATATGCTATGCGAACATCCATCAAGGAAGAAAGACCTACATTAACTTTCGAAGTTCAGAAAACACAAATCAAATACTCTGTTGTAAAAACAAATCAAATACCATTGTGGCAGAGACCTACACATTAACTAGTTGCTTGGACTTTTATGATACCATTGTTACTTTCATTATGCAGAGACCACGATATAGTGACAATGATACTCTGTTGAAAAACAAAATCAAATACAAGGTATATGTATTTGAATTTTCTTAATCCACAACGTGTTAATACAAGGTGTACCATTAACCTGTTAATCCATAAATCAATAATAATTTGTTGAGTTTTATACCATACTCTGTTGTAAACACAAATCAAATCCATTGTTACCTTCATTGTGGCAGAGACCTACACATTAACTATTGATTTGTGGCAGAGACGAGCAACGCTACAGATCTGAACTGGCGAAGAGACGACCGACGACTCACTGGCAGAGATGACCGATGACCGACGACCCACTGGCAGATTTGTACCCACGACTACAAATCTGAACACTAACGCAATGGAGATCGACGGTTGGAGACTAAAGGACGGACGACAAACTTGATGGAGACTGACAGAGACCGACTGACGGCCAATGGACAACCACAGACGGACGAACGATTCGCATAGTGAAGGAGATCAGTTAGGGTTTGGGTAAGAAAGAAATGGAATCGGGGGCTAGCGCACGCGATAGTGTCAAAATTTTGTGAAAAGGGGGTTTTAATAAAATAAGAAAAAAAATAATAATTAGACCTTTAATGTCGGTTTAAAATCAACATTAAAGCCCATCTTCAATGTCGATTTATAACCGACATTAAAGATCCATTTTTTTAAAAAAAAAAATCGACATTATACATTCGATTTCACTTTTTCCAACCGACATTAAAGCTCAAAATTATTGTAGTGTAGCTTGGGCTACACGATGTGAACAACCTTTGGTCTTCTTCCTGGAAGCGAACAACATCTCTATGCGTCTGAAGCTTCATCACGAACAACTCAAACAAAACAAAAAACTGGAATACAGACTCGATGGTAAGTTAATTATGCCTAAAAAAGCAGGGGCCATTATATATTAACTTATGTAAACATAAAGAAAGCTTTATTAAACAGAGGCAATTATCCCAAAATTATCCATCAATCAACATCCACAAATACATCTAATAGTTAAACGCATTGCAAAATTCATAAAACCCACAAAGACTGTAAATGAAATTCAATACAGCTATGGAATATGGAATATCAGAACAACCTGGCTCTGATACCAATTGAAGAAACTCAAAAATTAGAGAACCAGTGAGCGGGATTAGATCGTTCCAAACTCCATTGTGAAAAAACACATACATTTACAATCAAACAGAAATAGTTATGCATCAAGATATTACAACATGCTTTTAAGTAAAATGCAAGAGATCGAGTAAACATACCTTTAAAGAGTTATTTATTCACGTATTTCCCTCGATCGTTCAGCAACGCGTCCAACAACATGAACGCAACGATCCTCTAGTAGATCCTCGATCACCAATAAGTACAACTCGATCCTCGACCCTCGAACAGAATTGGACTCCACACTCGATTACCTTGGTATTCTCGGTGTCAGAATCCAGAAGTTGTAGACTCTGTATGGATTTGGGTAGAGGGAAGGAGGAAGTAGACGATCGAGTATGCGATAGAAGAAAGAAGTTTATCATATAAACTTGATACTCGATCGTGTAGTAAGTGAGTAACTATCGTATAGTAAACTCGATGTCTTATCGTTTATTCTCTCAACAAGTAATCTGATCACTTGTTTCGTGTAGCGTATGTAGAATGAAAAATGAAAAACTATTTTTCAACTTTATCCCACAATTAGTCATAAACCGTGTATAACCACCCACTAATTTGGTTATTGGAGAAAAAAAAATTATTAATTATCTTATAATTAATATATTGTAAATAAATACAATAACTGTAGGATTGTATCAGCAACAACGAAAGCACAAGGATCATCTAAACACTCTAATTCACTAATTTTGGCAAAACATAAAGCATGTCTTGCAAAAAACAAGTGAGTTTCAAGACATACATCATATTTATATTAATTCCTCCAATCAAATAATAATGTATCAAATACAATAAATCAATAATATCATATATAATTTAACTAATTTAATTATATCACATATAATGAAATTCCCTCTTGTTAATTTGAACATTTCAAACTAACCCAAAAACGGATTCTCAACTTGAATCCATTGAGCTACCAAGGGGACCTTATGAACATATAGCTTGAAGCTCCAACGGTACGTGAATAACTGACTAAACTAATCACAATATTCACCATCTGTTAGCTGTCGAATACTCCACTAAAGACCGACAGTTGCACTATTCGCACTTCAGATAGATTTTTGTGTTCATCGGATATAACCAATCAACAATACGATGACCCTTCACAATTCGCTCATAAGTACCACTGATTTCTCTAATGAACAATATATCATAGTCCCACTGTGACTAAACTCTTCTCAGGCCAAGAGAAGGTGTGGTGTCACATTGTTCAAACCCCGGAATCAGCCATCGAGGGAGCAATTTATCTACTTACCCCTGCTTTGGGAAAAGAGTGAATTTCGTCTTGTGTAGCTGAGTTCCCAGCTCCTCAATCAGACGAATCCCCAAAGTGGTAGGTTTGAGTTGGCGATCTGGCCACTCACACCTATACAAATCAAAGAACCGCCCTCATAGACAAGTGTTCACAACTCACTCAGATTAAGGTCATGTTACCTATGGTCATTCTAGTGAAATGAAAGTCTCTCTCATGAACGACGTTATATAACGAGACTAAACATTTCGTGATCTGGTCTTATACAAACTCCTTTGTATAGAGCATCCTTGTTCGCATGTCTAATACATAAATGATCAGGATCAGACCATTTGTAGCACTTTACAACATTTGTAACACTTACAAAACGGGCCACGCTCATAGTGTCACCAGGATAAGGTTTCCCTCCTTTATGCATATACTACAGACTATTTAGGTTATCACTTAAAGCGTGATCCACTTGTATGTCTCCACATACATGCTTAAGTTACAATGATAACCAGGGATCTTAGTTTATTGGTTTATGATTAATGCAACTAAAATATCTCATATTTCATAAACTGAAGTGAATAAAATATCTCATATTATAAATCACAAAGAGCATGAACAAGTGTTTACAAACTACAAGACCTTATGAGATTTAGGGCATCAATCCCAACACTGAGTTTCTGTTAAACCCATTTAGTGGTTAGGCTGATGATCAATCATACCACTATGTCAAGACATTCTCAACTCTTAAGAAGGATGTGATGGAGCAACAACTGTTGTTGATGGACCAACTTGATCAACAACTTTTGTTGATTTATCAGTTGTTTCTTTGGTCATTTCACTCAATACTAGTTTACTGCAAGGTTGATGATTCCTAATTTAATCTTCTTCTAAGAATGTAGCATTTGTCGATACAAAAACTTTATCTTCTTGAGGATCATAAAACAATCCATTTTTTGTTTCTTTAGGGTATCTTACAAATAGGCATAATTTTGAACGTCGTTCCAATTTCTTAGGGTTTTGCACCAACACGTGTTTTAAGCATCCCCAGATTCTGAAGTGATGTAAACTACATTTACGTCCTCTCCATAATTCATATGCCATTTTTGAAATACTTTTTGAGGGAACCATGTTCAAAATATACATAGTAGTCTATACTGCATACCCCCAAAAGGATTGAGGTAACTGAGCATAACTCATCATCGAACAAACCATGTTTAATAAGGTTTGATTTCTCTTTTCTGCAACACCATTTTGTTGTGGTATTCTAGGTGTTGTGAGATGGGATTGAATTCCATGATCTACTAAATAGTTCTTGAATTTTAAATCCATATACTCACCACCTCGATCTGATCGAAGTGTTTTGATTCTTTTACCTAATAAGTTTTCAATTGCCCTCTTAAATTCTTGAAACTTTTCAAGAGTTTCAAATTTGTGACTCATTAAGTAAATATAGTCATATCTTGAATAATCATCAACAAAATCGATGAAATATTCATATCCTCCTCGAGCTTTAACATTCATCAGACTACAAAGGTCTGAATGTATAAGTTCTAATGGTTCTTTGGCTCAAAGACCTTTTTCCAATAAAAGATCTTTTAGTCACTTTTTCTTCCAAACATTATTCACACGGAAGTAATGAATTGTTTTCTAACTGATTTAGATGACAGTTTTTTACCAATCTCTCCATCCTATTGAGATTTATGTGACCAAGTCTGAGGTACCAAATATAGGCATTAGGAGAAATTTTTCATCATTTATTTTGAGTTTCTACCGTTTTAAACATCTCTATATTTAAACTGCTTTTTTGCTTCAGTCGGTTTTAATACATACAAGTTATTTTCAAGTCTAACATAATAAATATGAACACCTCTTGAAGAAATGAACACTTTATTGATTTCAAAAGTTACTTTATACATATTTTCCAGTAGACAAGATACGGAGATTAAATTCCTTTTCATTTTGGGGTACATAATATACATTTTCAAGCAAAATGAAAGAATCTCTGAAATATAACTTGACGTCTCCCACTGCTTCTGCTGAAATGACTTCACTCATTCTCACCTTGAAAGTCATTTCCTTTTTTGAAAGTTGAGTCCACGAACTAGTTTCCTAAAGAAAAGTGCAAATATGGTTAGCGACGCCTGAACCTAATATCCAGGTTAAGTGAAAACTTTCCACTAAACATGTTTCAATTATAAGTAAATCTGATTTACCTTATTTTACCTTTTCAGCTCTCTTTTCAGCAAGATACTGTGGGCAATGGTGTTTACAATGCCCATCTTCATGCAGTGGAAATATTTTTCTTTTGGTGCCTTGTTCTTATTTTTCTCTTAGTAGAGGTTTTCTTCTTCCTTTTTCCTTTCTTCTGTGGATACTCTTATCCTTTGAAGAAGAAACAAACTTCTTTTCCTCTAAAGATTTTGTTCCAGAGGAAGATCCCTTCAGAAAATTTTTCTGTGAAACAACGTTTGCTTTACTTTCTTTGATTTTCATCATAGATTAGTAAGTATGGAGTTCATTTAGTAGAGTGGTCAGGTTGTAATCAATCTTATTCATTACAACACTAGTTCGAAAGGTCAAGAAGCTTTTTGAAAGAGACTCCAAATAGACGGGCATTGTAATTATTTAAATGTGTTTATTAATTAATTATTTAAATAAATCAATTTTAATTTATAAAATTGAATTTTTAGAATTGAATTTTATTTTCATATGAATTAATTTTAAAGTAAAATTAATTAGATTTAACAAAATATATAAATTAAAATTGAATTTCAAATTTGAGTGGAAAAATCAAACATTAAGATGTTTTAGTGGATTTTTCCACATTTCAACATATTACACACTCACTTAATGCTAATTGAAGTGTAAATTAACTGAATGTATGAGTGCTTGCATGTTTAAACTTGTTAAATACTTCATTTTTCAGAAATTGGAAGCTGATGCATTATGAATTAGTGAAAAATTCTAAGAATTTTTTAAATTCTCTCAAATCCTCCCCAATCCCTACCTTTATACCTCTCAATTTAGAGTTTTCACCACTCAATCCAGGGCTAAGAATAGCAAAGAAGCTTCTCTTGGTGGTCTACTAAGGATTTGGAGATCAAATTTGTGGAGTTTAGCAACGTTCATGGGGGAATCTACAAAGGTATACATTTTACAAACCCTCTTCTATGAAAAACTGTTTTTAGCATGCTTTGAACTCAAATTAAATGTAATTAGAATGCTTATTGATTCTGTTAGCTTCCACGATTTGCTTCTTTACTCTACCACTAAAGATTGTGGTAACTCAAAAGGGAGGTCCAAGTCTAGAGACAAAGAGACTAGGACATGTCATTATTGTAACAAGCCTGGTCATATAAAAATGTTTTGTTATCATTGGATGAAAAAACAAAGTAAGAAGCAAGACTCATAAAAAGAGGAAGATGATAAAAATACTGCAACCAGTGAGTGTCATCATGTAGAGAGTTCAAACATAGACTGGGTGGTAGATTTAGGTGCTTCATACCATTGTGTTTTGAACGGAGTATTTCATGAACTATCAATCAAGTGATTTTGGTAGTGTGAAGATGGAAAATGAGAGCTCAGTTAGCATAGTTGGGTTAGGTGATATTTGTGTGAAGACAAGTGTTGGGTGCATGCTTACAATAAAGAATTTGTGCCATATTCCTGATTTACACCTTAACTTGTTATCTGCAAATGTCCTCGATCAAGAAGGATTTCGACATACCTTCTGTGATGGTAAATAGAAATTGTCTAAGGGTTCAATAATAGTTGCTCAAGGTGAGTTGTGTTGCTCCTTGTATAAAACAAACTTGAGCATATATTCTTTTGAGTTTAATGCAGTAGAAGAAAACTCCAAATTTGTGGCATCGAAGGCTAGGGCATATGAGCGATAAATGGATTAAATTGTTGGTAGGTAACTCTTTTATCCCTGTTAATAAAACAGTTTTTCTTAACCCTTATGATCATTTTTTGGCAGGTAAGCAACATAGAATTTTCTTTTCTGGGAAGTCCACCAGAAGGTAAGAAAAATTAGAGTTGATACATTATGATATTTGTGGGCCTATTGAGGTGGAGTCACTTGGTGGCAATAAATATTTTCTCACTTTTATTGATGATGCTACTCGAAGAACTTAGGTGTATATGTTAAAGGCAAAAGGCCAAATGTTCAAGATTTTTAGGAAGTTTCATGTCATGGTAGAAGGGAGATCGAAAGAAAATTGTGGTGTCTTCGATCTGAAAATGGTGGTGGGTATATTTCGAATGAGTTCAAGTATTATCGTTCATAACATGGAATTAGACATAAGAAGATAGAGCCTGGCACACCACAACACAATGGAGTTACTAAGAGGATGAATTTGAGAAATTTGAAATATGATGTTACTATTTCAAATTTATTAATGTTACTATTTCAAATTCATTCCAAAATCTTTTCTTGGTCAATGTGTCTTTGAGAAATTTGACATATGATTATATCTGTTCTAATGCTTCAACTAATGGGATTTTGATATGCAGTTGCTTTAGCATATCAAGAAATTTCAAAAACTGTGTTGAATTGCTATTCTTTCTCAATCTTTGTATAAATAGTGGAGGTGGTCTCCACTCTTCTTCTTCTTCTTCTTTCTTTTTTTTTTTTTTTTTTTTTTTTTTTTTTTTTTTTTTTTTTTTTTGTTCTATCTTTTTCTCTTCTTTGAATGGAAGTATTGTGTCTTCATTTCCCACCCTACTCTTATCCATATTCTCTTCCACAACCTTTGGTGTATTTGTTTCTGGAGGGCAATGTTGATGTATCTCATCTCTTGATGCTACAACTTTTCCGCTTCTCAATGTTAGTGCTTGACATTGTTCTTTGCCTTCTCTTTTTGGAGCTTCTATGCTATTGGGTAATGTTCCTACTTAACGTGCCTTCATCTCGTTGGCCAGTTTTCCAACTTGGACTTCTAGGTTCCTTTTGTTGTTGCATGATTTTGCAAGAATGCATCATTTCTTGCCGTATATCCTTTTATCATCATCTCCAACGATGTTGGAGTATTGCAATAGTTTCCTGTTTGTTGTTGCACATGCTGGTTTTGCATTGTGTTAGTGAAAATAGGAGGATTAGATGGAAAACTTACTTGATTTTGTGTTAGGTTCAATGTATTCTTGATTCCTCCCCATGAGAAATTTTAGTGATTTTGCCAGCCTAGGTTATATGTATTTGAAAATGGGTTGTTTCTTGGATGCCTTTCAATATAACATGTTGATTCGACATTTTGGGGACAATTTTCCCATGAGCGAGCTCCTTCACAGCTTACATAGGATACAACTTTAACTTGGTTTGTTGGGACTACCGAGTTTTGAGTAGCCATAGATTTTATTAATGCTGTTAATACAGTTATTTGTGTCTGCATTGTTGTCATCCACTATATCTCAAATGCTCCTGTTGCAGTTTCCTTTACTGTTACTTTTTCTCTTTCTTCAACTGAGCCCATTCGTAATTATTCTTTTATATTCAATTTAAGATCTCATAGGCTTTGTTGAACGTTTTTCTGGGTAATGTTCCATCGACAGACTATGGTGGGGGCACCTCTGCAGCATTCTTTTAAATCATTCCCATGCATCATTTAGAAATTCATCTTGTTGTGTGAATGTCATAATTTCCAATCGTAGTTTTGACATTGTTGTAGGAGGAAAATATTTTTCTAGAAACTTCTTTGTTAATTCGGCCCAAGTAGTGATTGATCTTGTACGTTAAGAGTTCAACCATATCTTTGCAGCATTTCGCAGTGAGTATGGATCAATGTGCAACTATTCTGCTGTAACTTCAGGAATTACAAATTTGTTGCACACATCTAGAAATGATTTTAAATGTGAATGTTGGTTTTCTTGGGCACTTCCTTCAAATTGACTAGAGATTGTCAACATTTGGAACATAACAGGTTTTAGCACAAACATTTCTGTAGATATTTTCGGTCTCACTATACCTGGAGTAAAGTTGCACATGTTTGGTGCAACATAATCTCTGATACCTCTATCTTAATCATCTGCCAAAAGTATAGGATTCAAAACATTTGAATTATGCGCAACATTTGGTAATCTTTGCATTCTTCCTTGCTGTCACATCCCTTCCCAAACTACTCTCTTAGCCCAGGTAAGGACATGACTCCAGCAGTTATCAACCCTTCTATGATACTTACTGCCTACTAAATCTATTTAAGTAATCTGATAACAACATGCAATCTCAAACACAGCTGTCTACCACTATGGCCAAACAAACATTAAACATTTACAGAATTTACAACACAAGTCTCATGAGTCCCAACTCCCAGTCCCTATATGCAACAACAACATATGTACAAATATTTACAATAATCACCTAGTTGACAGGTTACTAGAATTCCTGACTTTATGTGGCAGAGCAGAAGCAGAGTTGTCTTCGAGGGATTTGACCACTACCTGAGAGAAGAAAACATTTAAAAATAGGGTGATCTATAAGCCCAGTGAATGACTCAAGAAAGAAAAATAGGTTCTCATGCTTAAGTTTCAATAAAGAGATCATACTAAAACATAAGTCTTTACAGTAACCTTGTATTGAAATGTCAATTTTTCAAGCACTAAACATGTAAAGTTGTTATCATCATAAGTCATTAAGTTGAACCTTAGTTGAAAGTAACTCTAATATGGTTAGATCCCAATGTCAAATCTTAGCCAAGAGAGAATTCTTTTGCTCAATCTCTCGACTTCTAATTACCTACGTGCACGTGGTTATAACTAAGTACCGTCATACCTTAGGTACTATAGCTCGGATACCTTCTCCAAGTTCTTCAGTATTGAGCCTAAAGTAATATTAGTCATACTAAGACTTATTCTTTAAAGCATGTATACCTAAACGCATAGTAACATGTTTTTAAAGGCTCTAACGCATGCTTTGTGCATATGAACACACATAAATAGTTTTACAACATTCTTTCATACATGGCATGCATTTGGAAAACAAAAACTCATAGTTTGCTTGGAAAAACTACTTTGTAAAATAGCTAGCATGAGAATAATCTTTCTTAAAATCATGGATTCTTTAAAATAATTACAAATACTTAGTCACTCACAACTTTAGGGCTACTCCTTAAAGGTTGATATGCTTCTAGCAATGATGTCAATCCTGTGGACACAACAACATATATTTAGCTACTATCAATGGTCTCCCTTTAGAGACAAACTCTTAATTAAACTTGCGTTTAGTCTTCCCTAGAAGACCTTCAATCAAACGCATACCTGGCTAAAGGTCGAGCACTTAGAAATTTTCTTGAGGTTTAGGTTCTTGCTATGCGAGCAACACCTCACCAATGCATTCTCACTATACAACCAAAACTTGCTCCAAGTGTTCCTTCAGCCACACATGGTCATTCACATAAGCACTTATGCATCCTAGTCTTCAATGCGAGCCTTCTCAGCCCTAAAACATCAGGTTAAAGGCATAGGAGTGCTCAGCCCTTCGTCTGCCCGTGCACCTATTTGAGTTGCCAACTTACTCAACCCAAGCAGTTGCCTACTTGCTCACAGAATTCCAGATTCAACTTACTTTATTAGTAACTTATATTCTAAATATTACCTTCAAATTTCAGCTTAAAATTTCTTGTGGTTCGTCCTGGAGCCTCAATTCTTCATCGATGGCTTAGATTGACCCGTGAACTAAACCTCTTGTCACTTTCTTTCTTTTCCAGCCTTATTTTGATGAGATCTTCTTCCAGTAGCCCGGCCTCTGAAACTAGACTCACAAAGCTTTCCAACGACACTAAGAACTCTTAATTTGCATAGAGGAATTGTTCAAACTGACCTTTTGAAGTTCATCCTCCTTTTTATACTACCACCCACCGTCTATCATGAATTCTTATCATGACACCTCCACCTCAAGTGGGCTTAACTCATGAGATTAGGACAGCTAGTGCCCCTAATCGGTGGTTTTAGGCTGACTACCTCACCTACTATCAACGCATGTCTTCAATTAGGTTCAACGCATATCATAGTTCTCACGCAAGCCTACTCCAACGCATGTGCCTTATGCCTTGGGCTTCTCTTGGCTTCAATCATCATTGCAAATCCAGCCATCACCCAAGCCACTGCTTGCTTTAATGCTCAAGGCTTGTATTGTCGTAGCCACCATCGCATGCCAACCTTTAATACTCGTCCGTGCTCTACACCTCAATGCACAGCCTTGCCATCGCTTCCCCTTGCATGCGTGTGCTAGGCTGAATGCCCAATCTCGAGCCAATGCCACAGTCCCATCAGTCGTGCATCCTCTCTTTGGTAGCGCTCAACACTTTCCTGTCGCACACATACTACCCTAACAAGACTTGGTTGCCGCATGCCTTATCCACGCATAGGGTTGCTTGTGCTTAACATGGCTCCTCTTGACATGCACAATCCAATGCATAGCTTCTCCTCACTCGGCCACACTTGGCTTCCTTAAGAGCTCAACTAACCTCAAAAGCAAGTCCAACGCCCATGGCTCACTTCCAACGCCCATCACAAGGCCAACTCATGGCTACACACTAACAACACTTAGCCAATTTCTAACTTCACCCAAGAGTTAAGTTTACAAATTTAAACATTTCTTCCAACTCTTCACCCACTTCCCTAAAATTAAACATTAGTTCTCTCATTAACCTACTCACCATACGAGTCTCAATCGTAAACATACACAAATAGGGAAATTAGGGTTCAGGGTTTGCACTTGCTCTTGTTCAATTTTTCAAACATTGTCCATGTTTCTTCTTTTGTTATACCTCATTCTTCTTCTTTTTTGATAATATGTATGGTCTACTCCTGGGTCAAATACGAAAGGCAGATTGTGCGTGCATCGCATACAAAACTTTGCCTATTGTTGCAATTTCCAATAGCACAAAATGAAATTTATTGAATCAATTTAGTAATCTAAAATCATGCATCGTATCCCTGGCAATGGTGCAAAGAACTTGACAACTATTTTTACTACGGAAATATTGCTTTTGTTGTATGGCTAATTTGAGGGTTTTATGTTTATAATCGCACAAGTTATATCACCTTTTGCACCAATCCAATTATAAAGCAACACAATAATAAGTAGTTCTTGGAATATTTCAAAGTCGATTCCATAGGGATACATGTTGTTTCATGAATGCTAAAATTATTCCACAATGTTTCTTTAAATGCTACGTAAAAAGTGATTTACGAATAATTGTGGGTTGAGTGTTTTAATGCTACAACTTTATAAACAATAGATAGAATAAATCAAAGATGGAAAAGTAAAAAGGTTTGCAAAAAATGGTATAAGTATCAATTCAACCAATATGTAAACTTGACTATTAAACTCCCTATACTTTCACAGCTAACATTTATCATAATATTCTTTAAATCATAATATGCTCTTTAAGCGAGAAAACCTATTATACCCATCTCTTGATGCGGTCTAGAACATCAAACTAGTTAGAGATCGTCTGTGCTAACTTAATGCGTTTATGATGCGTTATTTTATGCGATGAAATAATGGTTAAGGATTACATTGGTAGAAAATGCATTGAGCATGCAAGTTTTCTCAGTAAGATCCAAGTATAAATCCTACTGAGTTGTCTAGTAAGCCCAGGGTCGAACTCAGGGACTAAGGAAAACACTATGCGATGATAATTTCTAGATCACTTTGTGGTAACAAATTAATCAAAGAGTTGGTTGGGTTGTTGTTTACAGTATAAAAATGTATGCAGGGGAGCGAGTTGAGAAGGGGTTTAGCTAACACTTCCTAGGATTGCGTTCATGCTATACACATACAATAGCAAATCATCTTTCAACGCAAATGCTACGGCTTCTAGTTTTAGAACGCATGCGATATATGCGATGATGTCTATAGGACTTACATCTAAGCCTTTATTATTGTCTATGTGATGACGAATGACACACATACATACAAGGCAACCACATATTACCATAACCTATCTCTAGGGTGCATGCAATGCATGGTGGCAAACAAAGCTTATCTCTATGTCCCTATCTCTTGTTTATGCAGATCTAATCTTACTTTCTCGAGTCTAGATTCTAACCTAGTTTTCTCAAGTCTTAGGTTCTTTCTTTAGACTCTCTCTCGAGTAGCTCTAAAGAATATTGGGCGCAACGTAAGACAAGATGATCGCATGCAATGAAGATCCTAGGTCATGTTAGCTAAGTACTTCTTAACTCATTCGATAGATTTAGCTACTCATGCATGTATTAAAGAGAGTAAACAGATGTAGATAAGCAAGTTCCATTCTATAAATATATAATCGAAGTACAGAATGACAATGCGGAATAAGAATAAAGAGTCTGGTAACAATTTCTTGCTTCTCAAGGCTTTTATACTGTTCTCTTCTACTCTGCTCAAAAGATAATCTTGCTTTCGCAAGAGTTGGCCCTCTCTCTGTTTTTCCACGCTCCTTCGCACTCTCTCGAGCTAACCAGAACGATCTTCCGGCGTCTCTTCCCTTCTCTCGCTTCCGCCTTTTAAGTATAAGAAACTAAGAACAAGGCTAAGTATAAACTCCGAGCGACTGAACTAACTGAACGAACTTTTTCACTGAAGGTGGCCTTCAGTATTTATAAAGCTTCAGGGTGAAAGGCTTTTTCTCTCTTATGATTACACTGATGGGATGGCATTAATTCTTTATTTGATGCGTCGAATATTTATCACCGAAAATTTGAGTGTATTTGCTACAGTAGGTCGTTAACGGCTTGTCAACTTAATTTGGAATCGACCGTCATCAGCTTTCTGTCCCATCGTGATTTATTAAGCTTTCACCCAGATGCGTCTACCTTGATGTGTCGGCTCTATGCGACCACCTTCTTGAGCAGATTTACGAACGCAAACGATCATATAGCCTTGCGTCAACGCAATCTTGATTTTTTTGTGAGCGCAAACGATCGCATAGCCTTGCGATCGCAATCTCTTATGCGTTCAGATGGTGATTTCTTCGGGGTCGCATTTTTGCCTTGTGTCAACGCATTTTCCCATATAAAATACATAAGTTAGTTGTTTTAATGCGATGGATGTACGCAATCGCAATGTTTTGAACTGCTTTTGGACGCAATATTATATATTTTTATCATCGCAATCCTACATTGTTTTATAACTTTGCGTTGTAATAACGTGCATTTCTACCCATTATCAGTTTACCACCATTTTTTCTATAGCTTTTGAGTGTCTTAATCCCTAAAAAAGACTAGTGTGATTTGTCTACACCGTTAGTTAATGAAAACCCGTGTAATATTGTTACATTTTTAGTTGGAGGAAAAATCCCTAAAAAAGACTAGTGTGATTTTTCACACTTACTTTTTCCAAAGATTCATGTGCTACGGTTTACCTCGATTTAGCCAGGCTAAGGAAAAAACTTTACGAGTTGAAGGACTTTTAAAGAAAAAAAAAACATACATTGAGTTTAAAGATATATTCGATTCAAGCCTTACACTAAAAAATTAGCCACAAATAGTCATGATAAAAATAACTTTAACAAACAAAAAGAGTAAAAGATAGAGTTTAAAGAAAACTAGTTCTACAGCATCACAAATGCTGCAACTTCGAACTTCAAATAGGAGGTCTTTCAGCAATCTCCTGAGGATCTCCAAGAAGCTCTCCCTTGTTTTAAAATTATTCTTCTTGAATTTGGTTGTTGGTTGTGTCCATTGGTAGATAGCTTGAGTTCTTTATAGGAAAAATATATGGGACCTACTTGATGACCAATGATGTGACAGTGTTGTAGGATAATGCTGGTTCAAAGGATGTAGACATCTTTTCGTCTGCAACATAACGGTTTTTCTTCAATGCTATAGCATCAACATGTTGTAGACAATGATTTGACAGATTCATGGCTTCTGCCACCTAAGTGATTTGACATGTTCAGAGGGTAAGCTAACACCTAGAGTAATGATGACCACTTTGTCAGTTTATAACATGCGAACTATGTTGTAGCTTCGAGTTTTGTCAATGCTACAACATCGATTTCTCCTTTATGTCTTTTCAACGTATGAGTGATTTGGCATGCTTAGCAGTGTGTGAAGATGAAATAGGCCCGTATACAGTTCAGAGTATGAGGACTTCCCACCATATTGTAGCTTGGACTTAAGTAGTGTTGCAACATTATTTTCTGCGAGTTTTATTCCTGCAACATCTTTTTATAGATTTTTATAGCATACTTTTGATTAACACTTTGCATCTCTTTTCTTACTCATTTCTAATGGGATTTAAATGTTTGCTTGTCTCAAAACATGCTATAAAACCAATAAAGATTCATAACTTAAGGGCATTAAAAGCTTACTTTAGTAACAAATCACCCTTAGACTTAAATTGTTACTTACTGATGTGGGCACGCAAGCGTACATGATCAAGTTATAGTAATTGAAACAACATGAAAGGCGGAGTATCGTCCTCAAGGATCAAGCTTATAGTTTGCTTATCTATTTTATAATTATGTCAATTTTAGCTAAGGACTCAAAACGAGTTCAATTTGTAATTTTATAAAGCAACGAAGAAAAGTAATAAAAGAGTTTTGAGAATCCAAGAGTTAAAGTGTTCTAGGATATTGAATCCATTAAGTACAAACATATGTACAAGATGAAAATTGACACATGGTTTTTGAGACACTAAACAATGAATATCTATTTATTTTTATAATATTTATAATAAAAATCTCTTTTTTTAAAAAAAAATCTTTCTCAATTTCAAAAGTATTTTTTAAATGAAAAAACAAAAAGTTCAATTTGATACCAAACATATCTATTTTTCAAAAATTGAAAATAGAAAACCAAAAATAAATAAAAAAAACGAAATGGTTATCATTTGATAATAATTTCATTTTTTGTTTTGATTTTTGAAAATTAAACCTATTTTCTCTTCATTTCTTACAATGATTTGCATATTTATTAAATATAATAGTTGAATTATTATCTAAATTCTAAAAAACAAGTTTTTAAATGTATTTTTTTTTTTGTTAGTTTTCAAATTTTGATTTAATTTTTAAAATCATTGATAAAAAGAGATAACAAAAGAATAGATTTAGAAGTGAAAACGATATTTATAGAGCTAAACTTTTAAAAATAAAAAATTAAATAATTATCCAACGAAAGTTAAATATAAAATATTAGAGAGAGCATAGTGTAAGAAATTTGCGGTATTATATAGAGTCCATATAGTATGAACAAAGGGATTACAATGATCGTAAGACTATAAATTTTCTAGTAATCATCCTATTTCCCGATAGAGTGAAGGGACATTTCAGCGATAATGGTTGAGATTGGAACACGTAGATTGTTCAAATGATTTGGATGGTTCTTCACCACACAAAATTCTGAGAAACATTAACCAATCATTCCCCGTTCTCTACCTCCAAACCCCACCTCCCCAATGACACTCCGCCGGCTGAAGCTGAGGCTCAAATGGCCACTTTTCAACTTTCCCTCCAAAATTTCCCCTCAACCCCAACACTCGGTTTCGGTCTCCGGCCACCGGAATCCGGCAGACTAACCCACCTCCCACCCCGTCTACCTAAAACCAGAACTCCAGCTTTCAAACCCCATTCCCAAAATTCTAAGTGGGTTGTTCGATTAAGTTTGGTAGATCAAAGCCCACCAAAATCGACGGTCGATGTAGGCCGATTGGTGGATTTCTTGTATGAAGATCTTCGCCATCTCTTCGATGAACAGGGGATTGATCGAACGGCGTACGACGAACAAGTGCGATTTCGGGACCCCATTACCAATCATGATACGATTAGTGGGTATTTGTTTAATATTTCGCTCTTGCGAGAACTTTTCAGGCCTGAATTCTTCTTGCACTGGGTTAAACAGGTTCGTTGAAGCCACTGTAATCAATTCATCATTACTTTTAGTGGTTTGAAACAAGATTTTAATGCAACCCCTACCAGAATTAGTGGGTTTTGTACATAAATCTGACTGATCGAGTCGTACTAGACAGGACCATATGAAATAACTACAAGATGGACTATGGTAATGAAGTTTGTCCTTCTACCATGGAAACCAGAATTAGTTTTCACGGGAATTTCTATCATGGGTATCAATCCAGAGACGGGCAAGTTCTGTAGTCATGTGGTAACATCCTCCTTCCTTATTTTGGAAGTGATTGAGAGAATATGTGGCTGACTGACCAGTTATGAAATTCTATTGAATTTGTCTCTCTCTCTCTCTGTTTTTTTTTTTTTTAATCATAGGATCTTTGGGATTCAATACAAAACAACGACTACTTTTCTGTAGAAGGCCTTTGGGATGTCTTCAAGCAGGTATTCTCGTTATATAGATGATGAAATTCATCCACAAGAGATAGTTTTATTGTATTTCTAATGTTTACTCTCTTCAGCTTCGGTATTATAAGACCCCGGCATTGGAATCACCCAAGTATCTGATACTGAAAAGGACTGCAAATTATGAGGTTTGCTTTCTACTTCCCTTTGCTCTGTTTCACGATCCTTTGTTATCTGTGTTGCATTGCAATCGATTATTATTCCCCTTATCTGCCTTTTGAAAGCTCTTGGATTGAAGTTATATTCTCATAAAATGTGGAGGTATGTTCTCAATATTTCTAGGATCAGTCATCAGACAAATTTGAACTTAGACTGTCAAAATAAGTAGGAAAAGAAACTATAAGAAATAGTTCTTACTCAAGGTCCATAACTTATTCTTCTTCCTTGCTCTTTTTCTTGTATGTGAATGATCACTTAGAGAGTTTTTCAAGTTCAACAATGTGTAGTCGAAGATTCTTTCTCTGACTTTTAACCAACTGAACTATACTCAGGCTGACAAGCTTCTCCAGAGTTTGATGAATATAATGAATATAGGAACAATGAAGTTTTCATGTATTGTGTACATGAAGAGCTTGAGTATTGACAGTATTTTCATTTATTGCAATAAGTTTAATTTGATTTGGAACTTGTAGAACTAAATGTAGATTTTAGTAATCTAAGAGGTATGATCAATGTACATCTTTTCTTCAGGTGAGGAAATATGCACAATTTATAGTGGTGGAAACAAGTGGAGACAAGCTCGCTGGGTCCGCAGGATTCAATACAGTTGCTGGGTGAGTATCTCTCTTCCCCTGAGCCCACCCATCCAAACACACATCCTTGCAAATTTGGTCCTTCTTTATTCACACCAGATTCTACATGCTCCATGCCACACGAGCCAAAGTGTAAGCTAGTATATGTTTACCGCTACTAGACAGCAAAAATCACTTTGCATTAGCATCTACAGGGACCATTGCAATGCTTTGTTTTAATTAACCTGTCGATTTTTCCTTGTCTACACCAATCCTGAGTTGGCTGTTCGATGCCCGAGGAAGTCCCTTAAGGGGATGTTTGGGACATTAAGTGGAATGGTGAGCTCCAAGGAGTGGTGAGTTCTTGGGGCCTATAGTGTAAGAAGTTGATAAGGTATAGAATTGATGTATTTTAGTGGTGGGATCCACAAATTCTTTGGGCTAAATAAGGAGTGGAGTTCACAACTCCTACTCTCCAACTCTTCTAAACTTCATGGGCTAAACACACCCTAAAGGAGCCATTCCCAGTTTGTTCTCCGGCTGGCACGTTGCGACCCACTCTTGCCGTGGGAGCAGCTCCAGCAGTCCACCATCTAGGAGTAGTAGGACTTAACCCTCCACTTCTCTAGCAGCATGACACTTGGATAAAACCAAACATTTGCTTCTACTTTTAGATAAAATTAGAATTGTCCCTTTTGTGGATGATATATTATGATTCAATAAGCACAGGTATATATTTGGGAAGAACTCTACAAAGGAGAAGATACCCATGACTACTCCTGTATTCACCCAAACATTTGACTCTGAAGTACCCAAAGTCTACATTCAAATAGTTCTTCCTTCAGAGAAAGATATAGACAGGTGTGATTAACTGATGTCCTCTTCAAATTTTTGAAATGAAACTCTATTGAACTGAGCATGTCAAGTTGTAAGCTATTAGTGAACTGAATACTTCACTTGGTGGGAAGTTCAATTATGAACATTACTTCTTTTTTCAGTTTACCAGATCCTGAACAAGACATAATTGGCTTGAGAAAGGTTGAAGGAAGTATTGCTGCAGTGTTGAAATTCAGTGGGAAACCTACAGAAGAGATTGTGCAAGAGAAGGCAAAAGAACTGCGGTCTAGTCTCATAAAGGATGGTCTCAAACCCAGTAACGGCTGTTTGCTTGCTCGGTATAACGACCCTGGAAGAACATGGAACTTTATAATGGTAAGTCCCAAATCCATGTGCCTTTCCATCATATGTATGGCTTGACATCGTTTGATCATATATTTCGTAGAAAGATTAGAAGGTTTTCTGTTCTATATAAGTAAGCAGTTTATAATCTTTTAATGCTTCATGTTCTGGATTAAGGGTGAGATTTTAAATCTCTTTTCGAAACATTAAAAAAAAGTTTTTCATTTGTATTATTTTTAGTGTTTGATTACCTAGTCAGAAGTGGTTTATAAAATTACACACACGTCTAAAAATACTCAAATGTATTTTTCCTTTAAAGTACTACTTTAAATTTCACTTTGCATTCCGAACTTCACTTTTGGGTTAAGTTGGTTGTTCTTCCCTAGAATTTGATAGGCCTTTAATAACCAAGGTATATGAAAGACGAAAGAAAATAAGTAAGTTAGGGAAATTTAAGAGAATGTAGGGGCCAAGGAATATTGTTAGTTAGAAGAGGAAAAATAGAAAAGAGAGAGAGGGGGGCCCATGGGAAGGAGAGGTATTTGTAAGGTCCATTGAGGCCATGAGAGTTCTTGAACATTTTGTATCAATTCTCATATTTTGAGACTGATGGGAGAGAAGGGGGGCTCTCAAACTCTTCCCCATTGTTAATAAAATAAGGAAAAGTGTTCCAAACCTATCAATTGGTATCAGAGCACTTACCTAGGTATGGTGGGAAAGATGGAAGCACGATTGGTCGCTATGGAGGAAAAACAGATGGAGATGGAGGAGAAGATGAGTGTGCAGTCGAAGGAGGTTAAGGATTGGATGGGAAGCATGTCTGCCCAGATGGCCTTAGTACTATTGAGGTTAGACATGATAAGTAACCCTGAGAAACATTCCCCATCATCAGAAAGAACTCCAACAGAAAAAGGGAAGCAAGTAACAGAGGGTTCATCATCAAAAGCAGAAAATCAGGAGGGAATACATGCACCTGGGAGCAAGGAGATCCTGATGTTTGATATGCGACTGAGGAAACTCGAGGTATCGATTTTCAAAGGGGAAGAAGTTGAAAATCCAGACAGATGGTTACACAGGGTAGAACGATATTTTGTGGTGAATAGATTGTCGGAGAAGGATAAGTTAGATGCAGCGGTGTTGTGCTTGGAGGGGGAAGCGCTCGACTGGTATCAATGGGAGGACGATTGGTCACCGGTGAGCAGTTGGTCGCAGTTCAGAGAGCTGTTTTTGACGAGGTTTCTGCCGGCGAGTGAAGCGGACTGATTTGCCAGAGTGATGCGGCTACAACAGGAGGCGAAAGTAAGGGATTATCGAAGGAAGTTTGAACGATACTATGCTGGGTTGAAGGAGCTGGGCGACAAAGCCTTGGAGAGAAAAATTGTTTGTGGGCTTAAAGAGGAAATTCAAAGCGAGATGCGGAAATTGAAGCTCGAAGGTTTGAAGGCCAAAATGCGATGGCCCAATTGATCGAGGAAGACCAATTACTTCAACGGCGCTTGGGTAAAGGGGTTGGGTCGGAGGGGACCCACAACCTGAGTGCGAAGATAGGGGGAGCACAAGTGGATCGAGTAGTTGCGGGTCAAGCAACCTGATTAGCTGGACAATCACAATCAACCCGAACCGGGGAAGCTCAACCGGGTCGTCTACCACAATTGTAGCGCAGGGGGTAACGGGGACGAAAGGGGTCGCCGGCGGCTCGTTTCGAAGGCTATCCGATGCAGAGATGAAGGAGAATCGAGATAAAGGCCTGTGCTTTAGGTGCGACAAGAAGTTTAGCTTTGGCCATCATTGCAAGAAGAACGAACTCCAATTCATGTTTGTTCAGGAGGGAGAAGATTTAGCAGAGGATGGAGAGGAATCTGATATATTTGAGTATAAACCAGACAGAACATCATCGAAGGACACGAAGGAGATTGTGAACCTTTCCTTAAGCTCATTGGCTGGTTGAGCTCACCGAAAACAATCGAGGTACGGGGAGTCGTCGGCGATCGGGAGGTTGTCGTGCTGATTGATGGGGGAGCAACGCATAACTTCATTACCTCGGAGTTGGTCACGGAATTGCAGCTGCCAATCTCACCATCCGAAGGATATGACGTAGTGTTGGGCTCGGGAGGATCCGTTCAAACTGTCGGAGTATGTAAAGGTGTGTATATAACCATTTCCGATTTATCAATTATACAAGACTTTCTTCCTCTACCTTTAGGCAGCGCGGACGTTATTCTGGGAGTAGTGTGGCTGGAAACCTTGGGGTAGATCATCTTCGATTATAGGCTGTCAACCATGGAATTCAAAGTTGGGGAGTGGACAGTCCAATTGCAAGGAGACCGGGGCTTGGTTAAATCACAAATATCCTTGAAATCTATGGCCAAGGCAATTAGAGGAGGAGAACATGGTGTCTTGATAGAATTAAACACACTAGACCTGAACTGAGACAATGCAGTAGAAGAGGAAGACAGTACAATCGAGTCCGTGGGGGATAAAACTGATGTACCTCAATAAATTCAGCAGGTGCTAAGGAAATTCGAAGCAGTCTTCCAAACACCATCTGAACTACCTCCAAATTGAAGTAACGATCACATCATTGAGCTACTACCAGGGGTGGGACCAGTCAATGTAAGGCCATATGGATACCCACGGTTCCAGAAAGATGAAATTGAAAGGATGGTCAAGGAGATGTTGATGGCAGGGGTCATTCAGCCAAGTCAAAGTGCCTTTTCTAGTCTAGTATTGCTGGTCAAGAAGAAAGATGGGAGTTGGTGTTTCTGTGTTGAATACCGCGCCCTGAATAATGCCACCATTCCAGATAAGTACCCTATTCCCATTGTCGATGAATTGTTAGATGAACTATATGGTGCCACAATCTTTTCAAAAATTAACTTAAAATCAGGTTATCATCAAATCCGAGTTCACCCAAGGGACGTCTACAAAACCGCATTTAGAACACACGAAGGCCACTATGAGTTTTTAGTAATGCCCTTCAGGTTGAGGAATGCTCCATCTACCTTCCAAGCCATCTGTTAGGAACCCTCCTAACAAGAACGGTACTAAAAGATATAGAAAAACTAAAGGACAATTCAATTATAGAAATATAGTAAAAATATATTGAAATATGTTATAAACTCACAAACTAACAAGATAAATCCTAGTCTTTTGAGAGAGCTAGTCTCTCCCAAATTCCCAAATGGAAATTCCCACCAAATTCTTCACACCCTCTTACCACTCCCACTCCCACTATTTATAGCCATATTCACTAACTAACTTCCTATCTAATTACTCTTATACCCTTACTAATACCAATACCAATATTCTCCTAAAAGTCCTACTATTTCTATACTAGGGGCCGTACACCATCATGAATGAAGTCCTTAAACCGTATCTTCGTCAATTCGCTTTGGTCTTCTTCAATGACATCTTGATTTATAGTAAGACATTGGAGGAACACATGAGCCATTTATCAACAGTCTTGGAGGTATTGATTGAAAACCAGCTGTAGCGAATTTAAAGAAGTGTCAATTTGGAGCAACGAGCATTGAGTACTTGGGGCATATTATTTCTGCAAAGGGGGTCTTAGTCGATCCAACTAAGTTGGAAGTAATGAGTAGCTGGCCTACACCACGAAATGTGAAGGAGTTGAGGGGCTTCCTTGGCCTCACAGGCTATTACAGAAAATTTGTTGCTAACTATGGCGCCTAGTCTTGCCATTGACCCAATTACTAAGGAAGGGAAGTTTCCATTGGAGTGAGGAAGTAGAGGAAGCATTCCAACGTCTTAAATCAGCCATGATGTCAGTGCCAGTGTTGGGATTACCCAACTTCAATGAACCCTTTGTTGTAGAGACGGATGCATCAGGTGTTGGGGTGGGGGCTGTGTTGATGTAGAACAAAAGACCATTGGCTTATTTCAGCCAAGTACTACCCCCTACTCATCGTTTCAAGGTAGTATACAAGCGGGAATTGATGGCCATGGTGTTTGCGATTCAAAAATGGAGGCCCTACCTTTTAGGAAGACATTTTATAGTCCGAACAGACCAAAAAAGCCTAAAATTTCTTCTGGAGTAGAGGGTAATCGCGGGAGAATACCAACGTTGGATTGCCAAACTCATAGGATATGACTTTAGCATTGAATACAAGCGGGGAACTGAAAATTCAGCCGCGGATGCTCTCTCTCGACTACCAACCTCATTGGAACTAGGAGTGCTCAGTGTAATGAAGGGGCTGAATACCTCTGTTTTTGTTGAGTAGGTGGGTGAGGATGAAGAGTTGAAGAGGATCCGACAAGCCTTGTTGACTGGGCAGCCTGCACCAATCGGATACAGCATTAGGGGTGAACTTCTATACTATAAGGGAACTTCTATACTATAAAGGAAGGATCGTGCTACCGGCTACCTCACCTACAATACCTTTATTATTACATGAGTACCACAATAGCCCCATAGGAGGACACCA
The DNA here is from genome assembly GCF_009727055.1 of Benincasa hispida. NCBI lineage: Eukaryota > Viridiplantae > Streptophyta > Magnoliopsida > Cucurbitales > Cucurbitaceae > Benincasa > Benincasa hispida. The sequence continues at coordinate 23,921,735 of NC_052350.1, read as the reverse complement.
AGGAAGCTTGAAGACTTACCAGCGGCTGTCCAAGGAAGTATATTGGAGGGGGATGAAGAAATCAGTCCAACAGTTTGTGGCAGACTATGGAATATGCCAACAGGCCAAGTATCTAACCCTTTCACTCGCGGGCCTCCTACAAGTTTTATCGATTCCTGACAGAGTATGGGTAGATATCTCCATGGACTTCATTGAAGAGCTTCCAAAATCTGAAGGATTCGATACCATCATGGTATTAGTAGATCGGTTGTCAAAGTATGCCCATTTCATTACCCTCAAACATCCATTTTCTGCTAAATCTGTGGCTGAGATATTTGTTAGGGAAGTCGTGCGCTTACATGGTTACCCTCGAAGTATTGTGTCCGATCGTGGCAAGATCTTTACTAGTTTATTTTGGGAAGAGCTCTTTCGCATGATGGGAACTCAATTATGTAGAAGTACAGCTTACCACCCCCAGGCGGATGGACAAACGGAGGTAGTCAATAGAGGTATCGAGACTTACTTGAGATGTTTCACTATGAGCAACCCTAAACAGTGGGCTAAGTGGGTGCCTTGGGCCGAGTTCTGCTATAACACATCCTTTCACACAGCTACCCAAGCCCACTCCCTTCGAAGTATTATATGGTTGTCCCCCCCACCAGTGCTTGGATACATGAATGGCTCTAGCTCAGTCAACGAAGTCGACATTCAGTTGCGCGATAGAGATGTGGTGATAGCTAAGCTTAAGGACTCACTACACAAGGCTCAACAAAGAATGGCTAAGACAGCTAATATAAAGCTGAGGGATGTGGAATTTAGTGTAGGAGATTGGGTCTACCTTAAGCTCGAACCATATAGACAATCATCTATAGTCAAGCACAAGTATCCAAACCTGGCACCACGGTTTGTAAGACCATTTCAGGTGACTGGTCACATTGGGAAGACAACATACAAGCTTGCATTACCAGTCGGGACAGGTATCTACCCTGTGTTTCACATATCAGTACTACAAAAGGCAATCGGCTGCAACCTGCCAAACATACCAATTCCTCCTAATGTGACCGACGAGTTGAGCTTCATAACACAACCTGCTGAGCTGTTAGGCATCGGAACATCACCTTTTGAAGGTCAACAAACAGAGGTATTAATTCGCTGGGAGAATGGAGACAAAGCCGATGCAACATGGGAGCTTCCGGACGTAATCAATGACCAATTTCCTGATTTCCACCTTGAGGACAAGGTGGCTCTTTGGGGGACGGGTATTGATAGGCCTTTAATAACCAAGGTATATGAAAGAAGAAAGAAAATGAAAGAAAATAAGTAAGGGAAATTTGAGAGAATGTAGGGGTCAAGGAATATTGTTAGTTAGAAGAGGAAAAACAGAAAAGAGAGAGAGGGGGGCCCACGGGAAGGAGAGGTATTTGTAAGGTCCATTGAGGCCATGAGAGTTATTGAAGATTTTGTATCAATTCTCATATTTTGAGACTGATGGGAGAGAAGGGGAGCTCTCAAACTCTTTTCCATTGTTAATAAAATAAGAAAAAGTGTTCCAAACCTATCACAATAGTCTGCCTTTACATCTTAGAGTTTGGTATGACTTTTAGAAGGGAAAAAAAGCGTGGTTAACTCATATTTTCTTTAATATTTCATGATATTATGTTAAATAATAAAAATTGGTTTCAGTAATACAAAAACATTAGATCACTTCTTTTCCAAAAGTGGTAACCAAATAAGTGTACTTCATTTAAGAATACTGTTCTGGAAAGTAATCCTAAAATAAGTGTACGCCATTATGTTTGTCTGATTTTAAAATGCAAATATGCTCCTTTTTGTGGTTTGGTTGACAGAGAAATGAGGTGCTAATATGGCTTGAAGAATTCTCATTGGAGTAGAGAACCATTCAAAGAATTTTTTCCTTCATAAAGCCTTTGAGTCATCTTTGTTGCAAAGATCTCACGTGTTCAAGTAATGAATCAAAATTCTCTTGGTTCTTTGAAGATAACACACATGGACTCTGCCATATTCGTTGTCATCATATTGTAAACATCTTCCTAGCCAATGCATACGTACCCACCGTGATAGTCCAACTTCTCCTAAATTCCTTCCAACACCATTATCAAATGTTAGAATACTGTCCCACGCCACTTGAAGTTTTGTTTCACGATATATCATTAATGTACTGTAAAACAAACGTTATATATTGTTTCATTATTGAACTTGGTATCTAAATTTAGTTTCAAGTGTTGCACACAAAAGTATGGAATGTGGTGGGGAGCACAGAAACAATACACTTCGATAAGTTTGAATTTCGACCTACCACAAAATATAGATTCTTGATTTCACCTATTTTACCTTTTAACTTTTCCAAAAACCATTTTATGAAAGCATCAATTTCTCTATCAATGATTCCTCAAGCAAGGGGATAAATTTGATTAACTACCATCTAAGCAAGTGGCAACTATCAATTGACCTCGCCATTCTCTTTACAAATGTTCCATAAATAACTACAATAGGTCGTATCAAATTGAAAAATCCTTGGATACAGGGACCTAGCCATAAAAGAATATTTGAAGAAATTCCCAGCTTCAAGTTCAATGTGATAAACTGTACTTGAATTTTCAAGTTTCAGTGCTTCATATAAACTAAATAATTATACGACTCTCCAAGAGATCTCCGTGCTCGCATATATGTATTTTCTCTGATACGCCATGCTTTTTTATAACTCATATATATGCCAGTCTTGCCTCATGTCTTCTATGATTTTCTGTGGTCTGTATTGATGACCAACTCCTTTGAATTTAAACTTTATTAGTTCTCCAACCATCCAAGATTTTGCTTGCTTACGGTCACATTCAAAATGAAGAGGACATGAATGGACATTTAGGGGTTGTTTGGGGTGCTGAGTAGAAATAGGATGTCTGAAATTCATGTCTGTGGAGTTCATGTGTGTGTTTGAGGTGCAGAGTTGAGTTCATATCTTTAGGTATCTGATGCATTTTTTGAATTCTAAATAATATGTTTTTGTGATTACTATTTTTGTTTTGAAACTTTTTTATTCAATAATTCTACCCATCTTTGTTTGAATAAACTATGAATTACAATTTTTTTCTTTTAATTTTTAAAACTTTTCTTTTTCTTATTTTTGACAATGAACAATAATAACCTATTACATTTCTTGTAGAAATATGGTTAAATAAAATGTGAAACTAAAGCGAAATCAAAACCTTTTATTCTAGCTAATTTTTCTCCATGAATTTCATATTTTCTTTTCTTCTTTCTATTGTTGCTCTATATTTTTACTATGTCGTGAATTTTTTTAATTAAATTTTTCTCTATCATCGTATTAGCCAATGAAATGTCACATTTCTTCAACAGTTTTACTCTCATTTCTTTTAAATTTAGAGGATCATCAGAGAACAAATCTCTTTTTTTCACTAATTCTTGCTTGAAAATGTTCCAAGAAAAAAAAATCCATTCTATGGTTTTTTTTGTTATATGTTACATACTTTTCAACTGGAAAATTAAAACGATATTGTCCTTTTAGAAACTATTTAGGAAAATATTGTTGTTTTCAAACTATTTGTAAAAATATTGTTATTTTTTTTTAAATAAGTCAAGGGTTGAAAATTCGAACTAGATAATTTTCAACCCTCGACCTTCCCCTTTCGCTTTACATTTGCACGTCGAATTTTGAACCCTCGACCTTGCCCTAACATTATTATTGAGTCTGTTTAATTATCATTCCGGAGA
>NC_052350.1:23875969-23915396 GCF_009727055.1 Benincasa hispida | reverse complement strand
AGGTCCTCTACGTCTAGGAGCTGGTGGAGGAACAATAGGTATATCGTACATATAATGAATTTCCTTCATATAGCTTTGGTTGTCACTACATATAGCAAGAACCTAGTTCGGATCATTCGCAACCTACAGAGTCTACAGTTGTTCGATCTCTGTGAATTATAAAACAATTAGACAATATTTAAATTAAATTTAAATTAAAAATAATTAGATAATATTCATTTACCAGATGACCCACAGCTGCTCCCATACGAGTAACGTAGTGCCTTGTGATATTATTATACTAATGAATATATTCTGGAGTGACATATGTGTCAAACTGTTCAAGAGAAACCCCTACTGCAATAAACCTTGCACGATAGTGCTATCGCACTACCAAATGTGTAACTTTTTCAGACCAATCTCCAGTCCTTAGGTCAATATCATGCAGTACGGGTTCAGTATTACAAGGCAATGGGACATTCTGCTGAAAACCGAATTGTCTCATCACCCTGTCAGGAAGATGCCACTCACCAATGTGAAAAAATATGAGAGGACTCATCGTCTGCCATATGTTTTGACCATTTGTACAAAAATTAGGCAAAATACGCATAATAATTTTGTACGACTCCAAAATAACCTGAAACACAAAATATTGTATTAGAGAATATTAAAGACAAATACAATAAAAATGTGTATAAAATAATTAATTAGGTTTAGTGTAATGTACTTGTTCAAGTTGAAGCTGATCAAACATGTATCTATACTGGCTGACTACATGTGTGGCTGTCCTAGTCACACAAAATTTGTCTCTCCACCTAAATTTTTAAATTGATAATTTAGAATTTATATTAACTAGATCAATGATATAAAAATTAAATTGAATTAAAACAACATACTGAGAATCGTAGGCTCGTCCAACTTAAGCGTCATTAATATGTTGTAGCTGTGAAGCCATTATTGGAAATCGCTCTCAAGTCCATAGTTGCAAAAGTATGAGAAGCCCAGCTATCTCTTGTTACTCTGCATAGTTGTCTATACAACCATGCCAAGCATGCTCTACCCCATGAATATCGCCCGCATCATGGAGGTTAGCTAATAGTGGCAAGAACATCAAGTGAACAAAATGACTTGATTTATCTGAAAACAGATTTCCACCCATCATTTGTAGTATATATGCTCGCGCATTTCTTATGACGTTTTCGTCGTCTGCATCATCTGTGAGCTTACAAAATTGTGTTCCTAATCATATTAAACTTAATTAGAAGAATAATGTATAACTTAATTAAAAGAATAATATATAACTTAATTAGAAGAATATTGTACAACTTAATTAAAAGAATAATGTACAACTTAATTAGAATAATGAAGTACAACTTAATTAGAAGAATAATGTACAACTTAATTAGAAGAATAATGTACAACTTAATTAAAAAAATAATGTACAACTTAATTAAAAGAATAATGTACAACTTAATTAAAAGAATAATGTACAACTTAACTAAAAGAATAATGTACAAGTTAATTAGAAGAACAATGTACAACTTAATTAAAAGAATAATGTACAAGTTAATTAGAAGAATAATGTACAACTTTATAATAAAAAAAATTGAATATACAATAAATTTATTTACTTTCCATTGAAATATATATAGATATATATACACATGACCAATGAGAAAGAAAGCTAGTAATCATTAATGAAAAAGTAACAACAATAACAAAATTTTGAATTGTAAGAGAGAGCAAGATTCTGAGCGAGATTATAAGAGAGAGCGAAATTGTAGGAGAGAGCGAGATTGTGAGACAGAGCGAGATTGAGAGTGAGATTGTAGGAGAGAGCGAGTCACATACATTCCATAGACGTTGGAGATTGTCCCATCCTACAATCTCGCTCTCTCCTACAATCCCGCTCTCTCAATCTCGCTCTCGCCTACAATCTCGCTATCTCCTACAATCTCGCTCTCTCTTACAATCTGCTTCACCCACTTTCTTAACTTGTCGAGGGTTGAAGTTTCGACTTATGGATGTCAAAACTAGCGAGATTTTCTTTCCTTGTCGAGGGTTGAAGTTCCGACTTATGTATGTCGAAACTTCAACCCTCGACAACCCTAATTTACGTATTGTTTCCAAGTTTTTCTTTGTTTGTCGAGTTCTCAACGTTCGCCTCTACATTAATCGAATCCTCAACCCTCGGCTTCTAGCCTCGAACTCCCAAAACAACAATATTTCTCTAATAAGTTTTGAAAACAACAATATTAATATTAAAGGTCCCTTTTCAACTACATACATACTTTTTTGTCTAAATATTCTTAACACTCATTTAATATGTGAATTTATTACATATAAATATTGCATTTAATATAGACAAAATAATATTTTTTATATAATCAACAACCCTATAACATACTTTAACAGTCATCAGTCTTATAGTAGTCGGAAGTAGTTGTCGAAGTTGATAATCTAAGATGTTTTTTTGCTGGAGTCCGAAGTTAGTCACATGAAGGTGGTATTAGAGTTGGTTGTCGGAGTTTTTCGTCGAAGGTGGTTTTCGAAGCCTTGAGTTGGTTGTTGGAGTTGCTCGCTCAAAGGTGATCATCGAAGGTGGTTTTCATCGGAATTTGTAGTCTTAGGTGGTTGTCTGGGCCTACGAAGGTGATTGTCAAAGTTGGTCATCAGAGCTTGTTGTCAAAGCCAATTGATTATCGGAGTTGGTAGTGTGAAGGTGGTTGTCGGAGTTGGGTCACTAGAGGTGGTTGTCAGAGGCCAAAATTGGTTGTCGGAGTTGGTCGTCGGAGCTGTCATTAAAGGTGGTTGTTAGAGTCTGCATTTCGTCGTTAGAATTGTCACCTAAGGTGGTTGTTGAAGCCCGAAGTTGGTCAATGGAGGTGGTTGTCGGAGTCCGAAGTTGGTCAATAGAGGTGGTTGTCGGAGTCCGAAGTTGGTCATTGGAAGTAGTTGTTAGAGCCTGGAGTTAGTTCTTAGAGTATGACAGTGACCAATGGGTGGAGCCATTGAAAATATGGGAAGAATGGAGAGTTGGGGTGAGTTGGTAAAATATACCAACTCAACTCCACCAACATTTAAAGTTGGTGGGCCAAACAATGAGTTGGTATATTATACCAACTTAACCCAATTCATGTTTGTGAGCCAATCATCCCCTTACATACTTGAAATCTTGAATATATTTATAAAACTTTAAATTATTTGATTACTTTCAATCTCCATTTACAATTCTCATCAATGCATTTAACATAAAGTACCCATTTCGTAGACTTCTTTACTGAATTAGAAATTCATTTTCATTGCCAAAACACTTTTATTTTAAGATATTACCAAAACACTTAGGACGTATTTAAAATACCTTTTCAAGTGTTCAATTTAAAAAATAAGTCATTTAAGAAAAAAATTTAAGTGTTTGGCAACCACTCAAAATGGATTTTGAAATACATGAGTTTTAAGTGTCTAATGATTAAACTCTCTCAAAAGTCATCTACTTCACTTCCACTGTGTTGTACGTCATGTTTACCATCGCCCTACACCAATCACCTTCGGTGACCATGTCACATCCTGTCCTAGATTACCCTACCTGAACCTCGGACAAGCTGTGGTAACAGTGAATCTTGAGCATGCAATGAAGCCTATCCTTAAATTCTTCTTGAACTTGAACTTAACATGAATTGAAAATATTACTTAGACATCTCAACAACCATACTCTTACTAAAATTCTATGCTTGGCTACACATAATAACAAACTGATGAGTTGAGTGACAATTTTTTATCAACTAATTTTTGTTGAAATTCAAGAAAAACATGGTGAGAAAAGTAATTATAAAAGGTTGAACTAAAAGTGCCTAGTGAGTGGTGAAAATTTATAGAAAAATAATTCTAGAGAATTATATAATCATTTTGAATAGAAATTCGAGTTCTGTAAATAAATGTGAATCCTGAGTAATTTAGAAACTTAAAAAACTATCACATAAATAAAATCATGAGCATTCTCTTGCAATCGTAAATATGAACTTGTAAAAACTTTTACCAAACCTGTATCCATACGTGGTCATTCTATATCCGAAGTAACTCAACGTATATAACAGAGAAACATGGTTATACTATACATTGAGCAAGCTTTAGATGCATAGCAAAGCAAACATGGTCATACTACTCACTGAGTAATCTTAAAGTAAATAATAAAGAAACATGGTCATCCGTACATGTAGAGCAATCCTCAAAAAGCAAAACACTCCGACGCATGATTCAAAGCCTATGTGTGTACCGAAGTGGATCCCAAAGATCTCATTTATATCATGACTATACTACGAAAATACATTTATGTCAGTGGAGTGGGAAATCACCATGGATACATCGATCTAGTGGTTGAAAACCACTTCAAAACATAAAACATAAAACTTGTCACTTTTAAAAATTTTTACTTTCACAATAACCCGTAAGTCATTCTAAAACCATTATCTTTCTTTTGAATGGCATAAGAATTTCACATGAAACACATTTTGTCAAAAACACTTTGAGACACAAAATCTTGTTAGAAACATGACTTTACTCGAAAATCTTGAATTCATAGATAGTTTTTGGTAATCACATTTCCATTCTTCTAAAATTATACATAATTTCATGAAATCTTGTAATAGTTAAGTAATAAAAAAAATTTGTAAAATAAACCACTCACAAAGTTAAGTTTCCTGTACCAAAACTTCGAACATATCGAAATCTCAAAATTTCAACATTTCGACTGAAATTCTTGAACTGCATTAATTGTGACCATTTCTAATTTTAGTTCAATCTGAAATTCCAATTGAACTCTATTGTAAAATTATGAACTGCATAAACTTACTTTAATCACCTAGACAAACCATTTATTCCTAAATACCACTTATTACCAAAACCCCCAAATCACCCTTCTCTCTCCTCTATTACACACAGTACTTTAGTACCTAATTGCTTAAAATTTCAATTTGCACACATTTTTCTAAATTTCTTTTTCTCTTCTCACTAAAACAATATACTCCCAAAAGAATTTCTCTTACTTCATTTAATTCCATTTCTACCTCATCAACATTATCTTTAATTTAATTATGATTATTATGATTATTATTATTTATTTTTTTATGGCCGAATGCTTCCTCACTAATTTTTTATGCACTTTTTTTCCATTTTTTAAAAAACTAAAAACAACTATCAATCAACTTAATTCTATATTAATTTTCCTATTCATCCGTGGTTAGAGAATTCATATTCATTGAATATGAGCCTGAAAGAACTATCAGTTGGCTTTTCCTTGGAGGGGTAAAATAGACATTTCATATGCCTAACATTCTAAAATGTCTTTAAATTGAAAGCTAAAACTTTTTAGTCCCTTTATTTTTGTTCTATTTTCCCTAAGGTAGCACTTTGTGCACGTGCAAAGCATGTGAAGAATAAGCTAGCTATATTGTTTTCTACTTTTTAGATCACAAATATTTGTGCGCCTGAATCTTGAACAAAAAAAAATTCTAGTATTATTGTACCACAAAATTTTTTTCAATCTATTACATATTCTTTTTATTTAGATCACCTTTCTCTCTCTTTTTTTTTTTTTTTTTTTTTTTTTAAAAAAAAAAATATTAGCTCATAAAACGTGTGATACATGTGAAATTTAAAGTTTTATTTTAATACATAAAAAACTTTTAAAAATTCTAATCAATGGAGTAGTATTTTACATTATTGTTATATCTCAATAATTTTAACTATTTGAGAAGTATGGCAAAATAAAAATTAAAAAAAAAAATGTTTGGATGCATCTAAGGCTTCACACACCCATCTTTTTATAGCCCACTCAATTATCCTATAACAAAGAGTCCCAATCTTCTCTTTCTAAAGAAATTTTATAGAAATTTATGAAAATTTAAAAGATAATTAACATGATTATTTAGTCAAACATATATCTATAGTTAGATTGTGATATTTTCACACATATACGCATATATAGTTTAAAACACTCTAAATAGTACATCTCTTCATAAGATTTAAAATAGAAATGCAAATATTCCTCTTTATAATTATATATAGTTTTTTTTCGGACCTTTAATATTAATATTGTTGTTTTCAAAACTTATTAGAGAAATATTGTTGTTTTAAAATTTATTCGAGAAATATTGTTGTTTTGGGAGTTCGAGGCTAGAAGTCGAGGGTTGAGGATTCGATAATGTAGAGGTCGAACGTTGAGAACTCGACAAACAAAGAAAAACTTGAAAACAATACATAAATTAGGGTTGTCGAGGGTTGAAGTTTCGACATACATAGTCGAAACTTCAACCTTCGACAAGGAAAAGGAAATCTCGCTAGTTTTGACATACATAAGTCGAAACTTCAACCCTCAACAAGGAAGATAAGTGGGTGAAACAGATTGTATAAGAGAGCGAGATTGTAAGAGAGAGCGAGATTGTAGGATAAGACAATCTCCAATGTCTATGGAATGTATGCGTCTCGCTCTCTCCTACAATCTCGCTCTCTCTCACAATCTCGCTCTCTCTGAACATCTCGCTCTCTCTTACAATCTTGCTCTCTCAATCTCGCTCTCTCTTACAATCTCGCTCTCAATCTCGCTCTCTCAATCTCGCTCTCTCTTACAATCTCCTCAGAATCTCGCTCTCTCTTACAATTCAAAATTCTGTTATTATTGTTATTTTTTCATTAATGATTACTAACTTTTTTTCTCATCGGTCATGTATATATATATTTCTATGGAAAGTAAATAAATTTATTGTATATTCAATTTTTTTATTATAAAGTTGTACATTATTCTTTTAATTAACTTATACATTATTCTTTTGATTAAGTTGTACATTATTCTTTTAATTAAGTTGTACATTATTCTTTTAGTTAAGTTGTACATTATTCTTCTGATTAAGTTGTACATTATTCTTCTGATTAAGTTGTACATTATTCTTTTTCATGGAGAAACAAATATTTTTTTAATTGAGAAATAAATATTTTTTTCAGATCATGGCTTTAAACCCAGGACCTGTTGATCCCAATGTTTTGTACGACCAGTCCATTCATCGATCATCTGTTGTATGGCGAGATCGTACTACTGGAGAAATATCTTGCAGGCATCAAGAGGCAGTTCTCCAGCGCACTATCGCGCTCCACCCTCGAATACTACCGCTACTGCTCACATCTAGATTCTATGGGGTTTCCAGATTAGGATTTATTCAGTTGGACTGGCATCTGATCACCTGTCTCTTATACACATCTAGATGTGTATAAGAGACAGACATTATACAAAGTAGAGGTCGAACGTTGAGAACTCGACAAACAAAGAAAAACTTGAAAACAATACATAAATTAGGGTTGTCGAGGGTTGAAGTTTCGACATACATAGTCGAAACTTCAACTTTCGACAAGGAAAAGGAAATCTCGCTAGTTTTGACATACATAAGTCGAAACTTCAACCCTCAACAAGGAAGATAAGTGGGTGAAACAGATTGTATAAGAGAGCGAGATTGTAAGAGAGAGCGAGATTGTAGGATAAGACAATCTCCAATGTCTATGGAATGTATGCGTCTCGCTCTCTCCTACAATCTCGCTCTCTCTCACAATCTCGCTCTCTCTGAACCTGTCTCTTATACACATCTAGATGTGTATAAGAGACAGATATTGACCTAAGAACTGAAGATTGATCCGAAAAAGTTGCACATTTGGTAGTGCGATGGCACTATCGTGCAAGGTTTATTGCAGTGGGGGTTTTTCTTGAACAGTTTGACACAGATGTCACTCCATAATATATTCATTGGTATAATAATATCACAAGGCACTACGTCACTCGTCCGGGAGCAGCTGTGGGTCATCTGGTAAATGAATATTATCTAATTATTTTTAATTTAAATTTATTTTAAATATTATCTAATTATTTTATAATTCACAGAGATCGAACAACCGTAGACTCCGTGAGGTTGCGAATGATCCGAACCAGGTTCTTGCTATATGTAGTGACAACCAAAGCTATATGGAGGAAATTCATTATATGTACGATATACCTATTATTCCTCCACCAGGTCCTAGACATAGAGGACCTGTTCGGGAAGAGGATGAGTTTGATGAGGTTGACATAATGTGGAAGAGTTGCCCCCTATGATGCAGACGCAGAGTCAAACTGATTATGTTAGTTCGATGATGATGATGCCAGCATTTGGTTTAGGACATTATGACTCAAAGGTTGGTCCTTCGCCTTCATACGTGCATGGACATGGTCAGGGTCGTGGAGAGCATAATGAATATTTATATTATGAAGTGCCTGCAGAGGTACCAGAGCAATATCAAGTGAGCAACCTCAAGTTCGAAGTCAACGACGACAACCAGCTCGAAATCAACGACGTCCGCCTTCTGGGACACATTGGTTTTTGTAATTATTTTTATATAAATGAGATATTTAATTTACATTTTTTTTATTTTTATGAGATATTATTTTTTTAAATTTATTCTTTTTATATATTATGAATAGTAATTATTTTGATATAGAAGCTTTTAAATATCACTAACATAAATAATAACATCAGATAGTCTAAACCTAAAAAATTCGGTAAAAAAAACTTCAATATTCAAATTTACATTTTTAGATAATAATTTGGGGACATAATAAATCAAATCAACACTCAAAACCTTCACATGCAAGTCTATAAATAAGACTGTATTATTGATAATGATCTTGGATTCCTTTTGTACATTTGGTACCAAGATTTTGATGGAGTTTTTTTTTCAATTATAAATAATAATAAAATATTTTTAGAAATTATTTTTATAAAATGAAAAATTAAAAAAAAATAATGGAAGAAAGAAAGAAGAAGGTGGAATGTGTAATAATTAAAAAAAGAAAAAAAAGGGAAATTTATACTAATATGTAATAATTAAAAAAAGAAAAAAAAGGGAAATTTATACTAATATCTCGCTCTCTCTCAGAACCCCGCTCTCTCTCAAAATCTCGCTCTCGCTCAAAATCTTCCCTCTTTCGTTCTCTCCCAATACAAAATTATTTTTAACACATCAAATAATTATGAGTGTTATAAGGAAGGTCTCCGGAATTATAATTAAACAGACAAGCAAGATCGAGGGTTCAAAGTTCGACGTGCAAATGTGGAAAGGTCGAGGGTTCAAAATTCGATCTATCTAGGTCGAACTTTCAACCCTCGACTTATTTAAAAAAAGATATATATATTTTTACATTAGTTTGAAAACAACAATATTTTCCTAAATAGTTTTTAAAAGGATAATATCGTTTTAATTTTTCCTTTTTTTTCCCTATCGTGTGTTTGAGGTGGATGGAAACACTCCTAATAACTCTTGATGCATATTTTCTATTCATAATATTTGGACCGACTTTGGTATTAACTTATTATAACTCTGCTCTTTCAGTAATATTCAACTGACCTTTTTCTTGTAGGACCCTTTTGAATAGGTAGGATAAGCATTTATATGGCTATAAATTAATTGCTCAAATATACACAAAAATAATCAAACCAAGAATTTCACCTCCATCTCTCTCTGGTTCTTATTCAAAAGTGAACAAGTTCAAGGACACATGGAAGAAGCAATGAAGAACAACAGCTTCATAACAATAAAACATCACATCAACGGCTTCCCGGTTGAGTCTGATTTCGAGCTCAAATCTCATCCTCTTCGTCTCTCCGCCCAGCCCGGTTCCGCCGACATCGTCCTTAAAAATCTCTCTGTCTCCGTTGACCCTTATCAGATTAACCGTATGAAAACCCACAGTCCTTCTCACACCGTTTCATCTGTCACTCCTTATATCATTCCCGGACAGGTAACTCTCTCCCGCTTCCATATCCGTCGATCTATTCGTAAATTCCGAATTTGACGATGATATGTTAGAACCATATCCATATCTTCAATATCAAAATGAGTAGATATACTAATAATAAAATCTATGGCTGGAATAATTTTTATAATTTTTTTTATTTATAGATATATCTGGTCATGTGGATATATTTGTAAAATTGAAATTTCAGTAAGAAAGTCAACAATACTTTAACCGTTGTCACCACTACTACACATCATGTTCCTCTTCCCCTTTTTTTTTAAAAAAATCCCTTTCAGATTTTGAATTTCGTTGCCGTTTAATATAATACTAGACTAAGGTGTTCTATAGATTTTTTTATTAGTTACAAGGCTCGAGATATTTATATGTTTGGTGGTGGTTTGAGTTTATTTGAAATAGGTGATTGATGTTCATGGTGTGGCAGAAGTTATGGATTCAGACGACTCTGAATTTCAAAAGGGTGACTTTGTTAAAGGGATTATACATTGGGCTCAATACAGCGTCGTTAAAGCTGGAGAAAGCGCTCTAATGAAGCTAGATACCATGGAATTTCCATTGACATACTATCTCGGAATTTTAGGTGAATTTTGAATTTACTCCTCTTGTTTATCATTGTGAGAAATTATTCAGTGGGATTGCCGCAATCTAACAAACAGTTTTTCACAGACAATCACATTGTAATGGACTCAACAAAATGCATTAAATTATGGAGAAATTAAAATAATTATTTCCCCCCCCTTTTTGTGCTATCATTAGGGACGAGTGGCCTCTCTGCCTATGCTGGTTTATTTGATGTCGGAAACGTTAAGGAAGGGGACAATGTGTTTGTATCTGCTGCTTCTGGTTCTGTTGGGAATTTAGTTGGACAATTTGCAAAGCTACAAGGTTGCTATGTTGTTGGTTCTGCTGGTTCTAATCAAAAGGTGGCATTACTAAAAGAGAAGCTTGGATTCGATGAAGCATTCAACTACAACCAACAAAAAGACTTGAAATCAACGTTACCCATGTGGGAAACATCTGATTTTTCTTTCATTGAATTACCAACCATACAACCATCAAACCTAAAAAGATTATGCAAATGGGTTTAACCTTACTTTTAAGAAAAAAAAACTTGAGTGTTACATAGGTCGTACCTATCTTTATAGTTGTCCAAAAAAAATTTGTCTTAACCTGTACTTAATAAAAGTAGAATTATTTTGTAGGTACTTTCCAAATGGAATCGATATCTATTTCGACAATGTGGGTGACGAGATGTTAGAGGCAGTGATTGCAAATATGAACCCATTTGGGAGAGTGGTAGTGTGTGGTGTTATTTCAGAGTACACAAAATCGACAAAAGGAAAAGGAGGTACCATAAACATGATGGATATTGTGTACAAAAGAATCAAGATCCAAGGCTTTTTAGTCTCCGATTATTTGAATGTTTTCCAAGATTTTAAATCCAAGACCGCCGGTTACCTTCGCTCTGGTGAGATGAAGGCCGTCGAAGACATATCAGAGGGTCTCCACAACATTCCCTCTGCTTTCATTGGACTCTTCCATGGCAATAATATTGGGAAGAAGATTGTCAAACTTGCTTAGTGTTGGAAATTATGAATTACTTTCCTTTGTTTTCAAGTTTAGAAAACCAAACTCTTTATTGGAGTGTGTTTTATTTCTAAGCAAATGACACCATTTTAACGAAAATATATGCCTTTGATCAAAGATGTTGAGGATCCCATGTTAGAAATAAAAAGATTCCACAATCTTTATCAGATTGGCAACTCCTAGTAGTTTCATAATACCTACCACTAGGTTTATATTAAGAATTTAAAGAACTGAAGCTAGTAGCTCCCCTAGGACCACAGTAGTACATTTTCTTGTTGCAAGTCTTTGTCCTAAAAAAATCATTTAATGTTGTTAGACTTCCCAATCTTTATAAGATCACTACAAAAAAATTGACTCATTTCAACCATCTTTTATTAGATTATAAAAAACCTTCGAAAAAGATATATGTTTATTAGAGGTTTTGAAAAAACCTTTGAAAAATATATACTTTTATCGAATGTTAATAAAAACCCTTGAAAAAGATATATATATTTATCGGAGGTGTTGAAAAAACCTTTGATAAATATCTACTTTTTATGAAGGTTATTTAAACACACTTGAAAATGATATACATTTATCAAAGGATATTATAAACCTTTGGAAAAGATACTATCTTTTATTGAAAGATCTTAAAAAACCTTTAAAAAATATGTACTTTTTGTGGATATACATTTATCAAAGGATATTATAAATCTTTGGAAAAGATACTATCTGAAGGATCTTAAAAAACCTTTAAAAATATAAAATTTTATCCAAGGTTATTAAATACCTTTAAAAGAGATACACAATTATCAAAGGACTTTAGAAACCTTTGAAAAATATAATTATCCTTTTATGAAAGGTTTTAGAAAACTTTTGAGAAAAGTCTACTCTTCATCAAAGGTAATAAACACCTTTGATAAAAATATATATTTATTAAAGAACTTTGAAAAATAGGCTACCATTTTTATTGAAGGTATTAAAAAAACAGTGAAAAATATTACTTTATTTGGAGGTTATTAAAGCCTTTGAATATATATATATTTATCAAAGGACGTTTAAAATCTTGGAAAAGATATGTGTTAAGATTTAATGATTAGAGGAAGCTTCCCAAAGACGCGTCCGATAAGAAAAAGAAGAGAGCCAAGAAGAGCATTGAGACTTACAAGATCTACATCTTCAAAGTTCTCAAGCAAGTTCATCTTGATACTGGAATCTCCAGCAAAGCCAGGGGAATTATGACCAGTTTCATCAGCGATATTTTCGAGAAACTTGCTCAGGAATCCTCTAAGCTCGCTCGCTACAACAAGAAGCCGACTATCACCTCTCGAGGGATCCAAATGGCAGTGCGTCTTGTTCTTCCCGGTGAGTTACCAAAACAAATAACACTTATTAAAAAGGGGAATTAGAGTGTACGGTGCAATTTGAGGTTTCATTTTGAAAAATGGCAAAACCACAATTTTTTAAATTCTTGAAACTACAAATTTCAAAATAGAAAATAGAATCGAGGTATATATATAGAATAATTGTTGATGGTTGTCAAAGACAACTGTACTCCTAATTTTGTCTCTATATTTTATTATTATTTTAGATTATATTTAACAACTTTTCGAATTTATCTCACCTTAATAAAATATCAAGATTTTTCAACCAAATTTATATTTGAAATATCCATATATTATTAAAACTTCTTTTATCCATATATTTTATTCAAATTTCTATATTGTTTTCATAACTGTATACATACATTTTTAATGAATTAGCGGTATATTTCTCACTTTTTAATAAATTAGTTGTATATGTTGTTTTAATGTTTTGAGAAAAGAAATATCACTTTCTAAAAAAATGGTCTATGTGTTGATTGTACAAGAATCGGTTGGACTGTTCTACATTTCCCTAACTTTTGTTACTTACACAATTTTCTTGTGATTTCTTTAACAATCTACTGTTTTTTGTTATAACTTTACAATTAAGATTTGATTTAAAATAAACCAATCTCTTTCCTAATTTTTTCCCTCTTTTGAAATTGAATTTTATTTTTAATATAAAAATTAGATTTTGATAACTACTACACGAATTGATTTAAAATAAACTAATATCTTCTCCATTTTTCTCTCCTAATTGATTCAAATTGGCTATTTGTTTTGATTTGATTTAACCAATTTTCGAAAATATTCCAAATTAATCGATATTTAATTTGTTTATCACCATTTGGATTTTAACTTAAATACATCTTTTTTAGTTTTTATATTATTTTATACATTTTTTATTATTCTAAATTCGGATTACAGTTTTTTTATTTTAATTAGGATTTTACAGAATATTTTATACATATTATCATCTAATAAACTATATAACATTTATATTTGATCATTTTTTGTATTTTTCAATTACCTTTATTATCATCTTATTATATTATTATATCATTAATTTGTCTTTTTGACAAACAAATAATCACTTTTGCAATCTTGTTGTTTTTGCTATGCTTCTACAACGAGTTAAACCTTTTTCATAGGTTTAGATCAACTTTGCTCTTTCTCACCTTGGAGGAAGTCCATTGTTGTATACATCCATAAGTTTCTAATGACCCCATGGACTACTCGTCATCTTCTCTTGCATAAAGGACCATATTGGGGGAATGTTTAGATACTATTTATTTGTTGTTCTAGAATGTCTAGGTAGGGTATATTTGTGGTATTCCTATTGTTTTTGAAGGAGTGTATCTACCTTTTTATTTGTATTTAATTTTGTTGTTTTAGGGTAGTTTTGCCATTTACTAATTAGTATTTTTTATTATATAAATTCGTTTTGCTATTTTTATAATTTTGAAACTCTTTTGCTATTTTTCCAAATGAAACTTTAAAATTTGTTGTTTCTCTTGTTAGCCCATTAAAAAATAAACCCAACCCAACCATGAAATATTTCGGTTGATTGGCGGATTATTTATTTAAATTTTGTTCTAAAAAGAAGCAAAACGTAAATATGTAAAAATATAATTTAATTATTTTCATATATTGAATTTAGATTAACTACTTAATTTTAATTTATATAGTGAAAATTTTCTTTCCAAGGTGCAAAAAAAAACTATTTTTAAGAGTTGTTGAAGAATAAATTATTAAAAAAAATATTGAAATTAAATAAAATTAAAACTAATATATGTATAAATAATTGTGTTATAAGTAACAAAAATTATATATTTTAAAATTAATAATAAATTCGGGTTGGTTCAGGTTGGTCTGGTTTATATTAGATAAACCCATGAACCAAATAAACTCATAAAATTTTCATTTATTTGAACCCAACTCAACCCAAATAGTTGATAATCCAACACAAACTGTATGTGTTGGGTTGGGTTGATCGATTTTTTCGGGTCATCGGGTTTTTTGAACACCCCTAGCTCTTAGATTTATACAGTTTAGGGTTTTCTTGTGTAAAAAGTGGCCTAACTGTTTTGAATCGTTGATTTCGCTTCCATTTGTCACATATTTTGGAATTAATTGAATGAAAATCGTTTTATAGCGACTCCTTTGATTATCTGCTTGATTATTGATTCATGATTGTGAAGATTGTGCTCTGTTTGATTGATCTCTGAAGATTGGTTCTATTATTGTTTATAGTCTAATGAGTTATAATTTCCGCGCATCTTTGCAATTGATCTCAGATTAGCGATTTCTTTCCCGGTTTGGATAAACCATGGATGGATTCAATTAGGGTTTATGTGCTGGATTTCAATTTGGAGTTTAAAAGTTTTGATTATATTTAAACATCTTAGAATTGAAATAATGTGCAACAATTGAAAAGAAGAGATTGTGCTTTGTCTTCAAGACTTTGAAATATAGTCTAAATGCCTCAGGTTTGATATACAAACACTATTAGTTTGCTCATGTAGTTGTGAATTTCACTATTTATTTTGTATGCACCTGTAATTCTTTTATTTTTCTCTATGGAATTTCAAAGAAGTGTTAATTCTGTTGATCTCCCTTGTGCAGTTGAGTTTTGAAAGCTGATATGATACAATTATTCAATGAAAGAATTGAAATGTTCATAGTACTTTTCCTGTTTATAGGGAATTTAATGTTAACAATCTAGACTGGCAGCTGTCAGCAAAGAAAAAGAGCAACTGAAGTCAAGAGGAAGTGCCGTAACTACTCAAATTCAGAAGCTAGGAGAATTCTATCCTACTGAAGCTGAACATGACGTTAAT
Source organism: Benincasa hispida (assembly GCF_009727055.1). NCBI lineage: Eukaryota > Viridiplantae > Streptophyta > Magnoliopsida > Cucurbitales > Cucurbitaceae > Benincasa > Benincasa hispida. Next base: position 23,899,818 of record NC_052350.1, on the reverse strand, counting down.
ATCATTTATTAATGTAATCCTTTGAAGCATTTATTTGCAGAAATTTCAGCTTATAAGATATCCTGCTTCTTGACATGCAACTCACCTAGAAACGATACAAGTTAGATTGGATGATTATAAAAGTTTAGAATCACCATTATAAAGAGTTGTGGATTAGGTGTTGATGGTTGTTTGTTTTCATGTTCAATGATTAAACATGAAAACAAACAACCATGTGAGGTGTGTATTTGAAACTTCCTTCATTCTACATCTATTAGTTTTCCTCTTTTCTTATTGAAGCATATTATGTTTCCAATATCTCTATAAATTAACATATTTTATTTAACCTTAAATTGGACAGACGTGGTAGATAATTCAATTCCAAAAGATTTTCATTCTTGACAATTTTGTTCTTGTTTGATACGACTTCTTCTCCCTATCCTTTGAAGCTCTCCCATAAATCTAACTCTTCTAGTTCTTTCATACTTGAGATAATGTTTGGATGAATCACCCTCAACTTGGAGCAACCTGATAAATCCAATATCTTAAGCTGAGATAATGTATGTTTTTGAGTTTGCAAAAAGGTAATGCTCTTTCTTTATTTAATTAGATTGTGTATCCTTTGTTTCAGAGATGTTTCAAATAATGACTTATGTGGAACAATACCAATCAGTGGACCATTTGAGCACATACCTTTAGACAAATACTAATTTGGTTCAGTTAATCTTTTACTTTACAAAGAAATGTATAACATGGATAGAAGTTGGATGCAAATTGAAAATCGAGTATTGCAAGAATATAGAAACGGAGTTAGAAGTTTTTTTTGGATTTTGCATTTATGCATGCAACGTTTAGTCAAATATCTTGTCTATGTAAAAGATGCAATAACGCAATACTTAAGACTCGAGATGATGTTGAAGCAGATTTGTTAATGTTTGGAATAGTTCCAAGTTACACTAGATGGACAATGCACGGTGAAGAAAGTTTTACTTATGAAGGATAATGACACTGATGGTGAAGATGTTTTTGAAATACTAGAGGATCAAACTGGATTGATAAAGGAGAATCAAATAACCATGATTATGATGAAAACCTAATTAGAACGCTTCTAAGTTTTATAGATTGTTGAATGATGCAGAAAAAGAGCTTTACCCTGGGTGTAAAAAATATTCTTAGTTGTCTTTCATTATGAAATTGTTTCATTTAAAGTCTTTTGGAAGTTGGAGTAATAATTCATTGTTATTAAAAGATGCATTTTCAGAAGATATTAATCTACCTAATAATTACTATGAAATAAGGAAAATCCTTAAAGATTTAGGGCTTCATTACTCGAAGATACATGCATGCTACGCTGTTCAGTTTGTGGAGAATTTAGGTGGAAGCCAAATGAAATAAATAGAAAGAAGAAGATTCCACAAAAAAGTTTTGCCATATTTTCCCTTTTAACTCCAAGATTAAAAAGATTATACATGTCAAGAAAGACTGCATCAAGTATGACTTGGCATTTGAATGGATGAGTAGATGATGGAGTTCTTAGGCATCCTGCTGACACTATTGCTTGCAAAACACTTGATGAATCATATAGTTTATTTGCTTCAGAGCCTCAAAATGTTCGACTTGGATTGGCTAATGATGGATTTAATCCATGTGGAAATATGACCTATTATTCTTATCCCATATAATTTACCACATGAAAGAGCCTTATTTAATATTTCATGTTATCATTACTTATTCCGGGACCCAAAGACCCTAGTAATGATATTGACATCCTTTTACAACCATTAGTTGATGAACTGAAGTTCTTATGGGATATAGGGGTTGAAACTTATGATACTTCACTAAACAAAATTTTAACATGCTGCATTCTTATGGACTGTTAATAATTTTCTAGCATATGGAAACTTATCTGGTTGGATTACAAGAAGTACTTTAGCTTGTCTTTCATGTAATTTTGATACTTGATCACTTTATTTAAAAAATAGTAGAAAGATGTGCTACATGGGTCATCGTCATTTCTTACCAATAGAACATGAATGGGACTACAACTAGAGTTGTTTGATGGGTTTATTGAAGAAAATCTACCTCCTAAGAATTTGTCTGGAAGTGATATACTTGAAAAAGTGAACCAATTTGGAGAACATGTATTTGGCAAGAGTGTGAATAAGAGAAAACGTTCTAAAGATTGGCTAAGAAAAGCATACTCTTTGAGCTACCTTATTGGAGCACTTTATTATTGCGACACAATGTAGATGTCACGCATATTGAAAAAAATGTTTGTGAAAACGTAATGAGTACATTGTTGAATATTAAAGGGAAGACTAAAGATAGTTTGAAGTCTTGTCTTAATTTGAAAAAATGGATATAAGAAAGGAATTGCATCCAATACAAGAAGAAAACAAATTATACTTACCAGCTTCATGTTATACATTGTCATTAGATGAGAGGCATGCATTTGGTGAGTATTTGAAGAAATTAAAAGTTCTAAATGGATTCTCTTCTACTGTTGGAAAGCAAAGTCATGACTGTCATATTATGATGGAATATTTGCTTCCATATGCACTTCAAGGATTAATGAGAAAGAAAGTTCGTGATGTATTGATTAAATTGAGCAGATTTTTAAGATCTTATGCTCAAAAGTGGTTAAAGTGGACGATATAAATCTTCTTGAAGTTGAAATAACAAAACTTCTTTGTAAAATGGAAATGATGTTTCCTCCATCGTCTTTTGATATAATGGTGCATTTATTAATCCATTTACCAAATGAGGTTAGAGTTGGTGGACCAGTTCAATATAGGTGAATGTACCCATTTGAAAGGTATTTAAGTAAGTTAAAAGTTTATGTACACAATCGAACTCATCCTGAAGGTTCTATTGTAGAAGGTTATATCAACAATGAATGAGTAATGTTCTGCACTAGATATTTTCACACCACAAAAACTAAGTTCAACCATAAAAGAAGAAATGAATATAATGATCATAATCCTTATGAAGGAATGTCTATCTTTAAACCAATTGGTCGTCCTATGAGACCAGTCAAACAAACAAAAAGGCTAACGATACAAGAGTGGAGACAAGCTCATCTCTATATTTTAAAGAACTGTGATGATATCTTTACATATATTAGGTATGTAAAAGTTCTCTTAGTGATAACTTTTTTAAATATTTTTAAATAGAATCTAAAGTAACTTCTTAATTTTTTTAATGAGCACATACAAGGATTACAACATTTTGACCTTAGAAATGCACAAAGAAAGCATGATAAAGAGTTTGTGGAATGGTTTGAAGATCATGTGAGAAAAGACAATAGTTATCATATTTATTCATCTATACAATTTCTATTCATTTTAATATTTGATAGTATTTTCTGTGTAGGTTACTAAATTATATATTGATGGAAGCAACAAAGTTGACAAACAATTATTAGATTTATCTCGAGGTCCATCACAAGATGTAACATGCTACAAATGATACATTGTTAATGTATTTAGATTTCGTATCAAGGATGGTGATGATTTAAGAAAAACACAAAATAGTGGGATAGTAGTGATAGGAACTAATGATCAAGAGTACTTTGGTGTATTGCATGATATTATTGAATTGCAATATATGGGTGGAAACAAAGTCGTTTTGTTTAAATGCAAATCATGGAATATCAAGAGTCTCGGTAAAGGAATTAGAAGAGATGATCATGGACTAACTAGTGTGAATATAATGTACACATTGGCTAGAAATGAGCCATGTATTAGCATGCTAATCTGAACAAGTTTTTTTACCATGAAGATAGAAGAAACCCGATTTAGTATTTTGTGTTGAAAGTTGATCCAAAAGATTATTACAATATTCCTTTGATCATAGATGAAGATTGTCAAGAAGAAGATGAAGAAGAAGACAAAAATAGAGGAATTTAATTCTTAATTTTTTTTTTCTGTCGTTTATGTTAGGTAATCTCTTTTTAGCTTTATAATATATGATATCTCTTATTTCTTAAAATAATACTCAATTTTTATTATGTTATTTATCTAGTTTTTTTTTTCCAACAAGTTCATTATTTGTGTAAAGGATGAAAAAAATAAGAAGCAGATTCAACAACAATAATAAAGATAGTCACCAAAATACTACGATTGCATCTACATCTAACCAAATAGTTGAAGATCAACAATCTTCAACAAAATCTAAAGCAAAAGTTGGTTTAGAAGTTTCATCATCGTTTACGGGAGAAATTGGATCAACTACTAGTCATGAAAAGTTCTTAATAGAGGTAACATGTTTTTTTATAATGTATACATTATTTATGTTTGATTTGTAACCTACTTTCTTTTCTTTCTTTTTACTTCTAGAATCTTTTTTAGAGTAAGAAAAGTACGTGGTCCCACACGTAATCTCAAACTAGTTAAACTAACTTATGGGATTAGATTTGAAGTATCATGGAGGAAGCAATGACCCGTTGGAGATAATGCTGATATCTTTAAAAGCCAATGCACTATCTTAGCTAGACAAGTCAACTTTACTCCTTTGAAGTAAAAAGTTGGAGAGATATTGATACAACAACAAAAAGGAAACTATTTGAGCTTACATTGGTATGTGCAAAAATAATAGTTTTTTTCCCTTTAATTTACTTCCTACATAATTATTACAACTACCATCTTTTTTTTGCAGGAACGATTTAAAGTTGAAGGTCACGAGGCTTTGGTATTGCTTCAAATTCATTGATCTTATAATAATTTGAGAGAGTTTAAAGAAAAATGGTTGTACAAATATGCTACAGTTGGAGAAGTTTTAGCAAATATTCCACCAGAAATTACAAGAGAAGATGCAGAATATCTTTCAAAGTTGTGGAAGTCAACTGAATATCATAAAAAAAAAATTGTGCTTATTGATTTATTTCTTATTGATGCTCATACTCTACTTTTGAAATAGAGGAGATGTGTGAAAGAAACCAAAAGAACCGTTCTAAATTGAATGTATATCACACATATGGTTCACAAAGTATAGAACAAAGAGTTGAAAATGTGGTAATTAAATAAAAAAAAATTACATAAGCTTCTTTTAATTTAGTAAAATTATCTAATATATAACATTTTTCACTTAAATAGGTTCGAGTCACTAATGAAGAACCGAGTCAAATTAAAATTTGGGAGCTAACTCACTTGAGCAATAATAAATTGGCTGTGAATGAAACTATAGACGAGAAAATGGTAAGTACAAAATAATAGATAGATATGGTGTTATTGGTTAGTTTGAGTAAGGGTCATTAATTTATCTTTGTTGCTATGTTCTAGAAATGACTGATTTAAAAAAGTTTCCTTAATGTGTGTTTAGATTTGAACTTGGATAGAATTTATGCAATGTATAAATGTTGAGTTTGAATTTGGAAATATCTAACCATACTTAGTTGTTGTTGTGATGGGATAAAGAAGAGCATAGAACACATTAGCTTTTAGTACGTTTTCTAAGTCTTTGTAAGTAAATTCTTTGTTGATCTTCTTCTTTTTCTTGTTTTTAACATGTAACTTAGAAAACATTTAAATTGAAATGGAGAACACTACAAATTGGATCGAATGATGGTATCCAATTATATTATATAACACAATTACCCCCAATAATTGTGTTAAAATTAATATATTATGTTAAGCCATCAATGTTTATTTTGTTGTAATTGAGTGCAAATTGTTGTATTAATTTGAATGATAGAGTATATTGCAATGATAAATGATATGGGAAACCTTGATGTTGCTAGATGATGTATAGATTTTCATGAAATGACATGTGTTTGTTGTAAACACTTGAATTTATATGTGTTAGTTTTGAATTTTAATATGTCAATTTGTATTTGTAGTCAGAACTGAAATCATATGCTTCTCAAGTGATCGACGGTACACTTGACATGAACAAAGATGAGATTTTCGTACGAGTATTTGGACCAGAGAAACACGGACGTGTTCGTGGTTATGGAGTAAGTGTTATTCCTTCTAAGTTGTTTGGATCATCGTCTACTATACGTGATCTTGAGTGTCACCTTAATGAGTCTAAACAATGGCTTCAAGAATTTGACGAAAAAGAAAAGAATCTGAACAATAAATAGAGGTTGAGATAGAAGCACTTAGGAATCAAATAAGCGAATTAGAAAATCGTTTTGAGGATAGATTTCAGAAAATGATGGATGAGATGCATAAAAAATTTGTTTCTAATTGATCAATTGTAGTTTGATTTTATAAAAATTCAATAGTATTTTGGTGTACTTTTATGACATATAAGTTTACTTCCATTTATGTCATTGTCTATTTTTTCTATTCTATTTTTATACTTTGTAATTCATGGTACTATAGATGAATAGTAAAAACAATCTTCCGAGATTTGTCTATAAATGTGCTAAAAGGTTTTGTAAGAGAGTTTTCAAAGGATATACAATTGTTGATAATAAGTTTTTATGAAGGTTTAAAATTTTTGAAAATAACATGATAAGCCTTTAAAAATAATGAAAACTTTTGAAACAGACCACTTGATAATAGATAATTATCGAAAAATAATTTGACAATTATCAAAGATATATGACATTTGAAAAATAATATTTTTCGAAGGTTAGTAAACCTTTGAAAGAGTTTTTTCGACAAGATCTATTCAGACACTTTTCAAAGGTTGAGATAACCTTTGAAAAAGATGTATCGAAGGTCTATTACATATTTTTTTCGAAGGTTTTGACCTTCGAAAAAGGTCAATTTTCTGGTAGTAGATGGGATATACACCTAATTTAATTTGTTCACACTAGAAATTTGTTTTTATTAATGTTTGTAGACTACATATTATTTTAAAAGTATGTTGATCACGTGATAATCAATAAATGCAAGTACCGTAATTCTAGAAAAATTTCTCATAATTATTAAGAGATGTTGAGGTGACAATCAATTATCAGAGTAGTACTCATACTATGGTAGTATAGGGATTTTTTCTAACTCTATATGAAGAGAAGTGGTTATTTGAATAATCACACAAATAATATATGAATATGTGATTTTTTTTTTTTAAAAAAAAGACACAAACTATTAGAAATGCTAGCAAACTCTTACATTGACTATATGAGAGAATGGTCATGGATTTATAAGGGAGACAACTATCTCCAATGACATACAAACAAAAGTCATGAAGGTTTTATGCTTAATGTAGATAATATTATAGTATTGGAGAGATTATATGTTCAGGTCCATTTCTAACAAAAACAAATTGTTCCTCCAATTTTTAAATCTTTTTTATACATAATGTCTCACCTAATGTAGTTTTCATAATTTAGTTTTGTACTAGAAATGTGCATTCACAAGTTAGTGATCCACGTGGGAAACAATTGTTCATAACACCTTAAGCACTCTAGAAAAAACTCATTTTATCTTAAGAAACAAACATGAATTCATTTGAATTCTCTCTACAAGCATTTCAAGATATCCCCATGCTTTTTTTCCCGATCCAAGGATAACAGTGTTTATCCCAAGGAAAATAGGTGTGTAGGCAAAAATAAACTTTTCTCGATGCACAAGTTGTATCACGATAATTGGCGCCAAATTTGCGAGGAAAATGGCCTGCAAAAAAAGTTGCCATTACCTCATGCATAATTAGATTTATCTCGATGCAGTTTAACGTCAAGATTAACTTAGGCATATACCAACGCAACATGACGTCGGGAGAGAGTTTTAAAAAGTTAAAAACCTAATTTCTTCTTGTTATTTCCATCTAGCTGCACAACCCAAATCTTAATTTACTTTCACTTTTTACTTTACCCACGACACACCTTCCTCTCACTCCCTCATCGTTGCCGTAGGTGCCAACGGTAAATATCGAACAACCCTTTTCTTTCCTTTTTTTTTTCTTTGTGTGCGCTGTCATGGTCGATCAAGAGCTTTACATCAATCTCTCTATTCTTCTTTGTAAACCCTCGTTCTAAAAACCCAATTATCTCTCTAAACTTTCCTTTTTTTTTTTATTCAACAAGAGAACGAAAAAAAACCTCATAGGGAAAAAGAAGAAGAAGAAGTGAGAGAGGGCTTGTTTAAATAGACAAACTCGAGGAGAGAGAGAGAGGTTGGAGCAATGCATGTCACTCCACATGTGCCCCCAAGTCTACACATTAAATGCATAGCTGAAGATATGCATGGGGTAGTGCACCACTCGAGTGGTGTATTCCCTCAATATAACAACTAGTTTCAGTCCAATGTATAACCATGCGTTGGTTCTCAGTACTTAAGTTTTAGTCGTGATTCTGATTGTCTTTTTGAAAGAAAAATTAAAGTAATTCATTCTAAAAAATCACAAAATCTTCAAACCAAACAAGATAACAAACTATAGAATTAAAGAAAGCAAATTTAAAGAAAGCAGAAAAAAAGTAGAGTAAAAGAAGCATCCCTGGAATGTGGTTCTCTGTTTTTGACGCAGGAACGACTCCTACGCGAGCACTAGATAGGCTCACACAAGTCGATGGATGTTTTGCTTCGCTCACTTTCTCTTTCAAAGTAGGGTTTTATCCTTTGTCCATTGACTTTGAAGGGGTTTTATCCGTCTTCTCGAGTCAGTTTGACCGCACCATGAAGAAAGGTTTGTTTTATGATGAAAGTTCCAAACCAACGAGACTTCAACTTTCCTGGAAATAAATGAAAACGCAAATTAAAGGGAAGACCTTTTATCCAACAAATAGAATTTTCTTACCCATGCATTGGTCATGCCAACGCTTTACCTTCTATTTATAGATCTTCATGTTTTAATAGGTGTTGAGCCTCCACTCAACTAACTCATTTAGTTGTAATCCCCTAACGTCTCCCACGGCTTCCAAATTCAAGTTGATATTTTTTTCTGCCCAAAATGCTTTATGTTCTAGCTACAACGGTAGATGACAGGTTTTCCCGAACACAATGGCATATAGGAACATTCCAATTGACATTTTATATGCAGTGCGATATGCTCAAAGTGCTTCATCTAATCTCTGTGTCGAATCTTTCCTGGATACGTTGAAAACTTTCTCCAGGATTCACTTGATCTCCCTGTTGGAGGTTTCTGCTTGGCCGTTTGTTTGAGGGTGGTAGGCAGTGGCTACCTTGTGCTTGGCTTTATACTTAGCAAGCAATTTAGAAATAATGCAATTCATAAAATGTGTAAGATATACTTGGTCGACACCCTAGGCATTCCAAAACGCGTGAAGATATACTAGGTAAAAAATTTTAAGACAGTCACCCCATCATTCTTGGCACAGGCTACCATTTCAACCCACTTGGATACGTAGTCACCTACTAATAAGATGTATTGTTGGCCACAGGAAGGGGAAAATGGTCCCGTAAAGTCAATGCCCCATAAGTAAAAAAGTTCCACCTCGAGTATATTGTTTAAGGGCATTTCATTTCGAGCTGAGATATTACCTGTGTGTTGGCACCGATCACATTTAAGCATATAATCTCTTGTGTGTTTAAACAAGGTAGGCTAGAAGTAATCGCTTTGAAGGACTTTGGCAGCATTCCTTTGACCTCCAAAGTGGCCACCATATGGAGAGTCATGGCACTAGAAAAGTATGCATTGCATTTCTACCTCTCAAATACACCGACACATAATAAGATCATGACCTTGTTTGTAGAGAAATGACTCATCCTAGAAATAAAATTTTCTATCGTGTGTGAGCCTTTTCCTTTGTTAGGCGTTGAAATCCTCAGGGAATTCCTTGGTGGTTAAGTAGTTAACAATATCAACGTACCAAGGCTTCTAGTCCTTGATTTTCAATAATTGTTCATCTGGAAATTTCTTTTCGATTTCAGTCACACCCAACTGAAATTCTTTGTTCTTTAAGCAGGAGAGGTGGTCAGCCACCTAATTTTCAATTCCCTTCATATGCTTAATCTCTAAGTCAAACTCTTGTAGCAGCAGCACCCAACGGATTAGCCTTGGTTTCAAGTTCTTCTTTTTCATCAGGTATTTTATGGCAGAGTGACCAGTGTAAATTCTTGCAAATGAACCAACCAAGTAGGCTCGGAATTTGTCAATAGAAAATACTACTACCACCATTTCTTTTCCTATCGTGGTATAGTTCTCTTGAGACTCATTCAATGTTTTGGACACATAGAAGATAGGATGGATAATAGTTCCCTTCTTTTATTCCAACATTGCACAAACTACCACATCTTTAGCATCGCACATCAAAACAAAGGGGTGTGTCCAATCAGGAGCCACCAATACTGGTGTTGTGGTTAAAGCGTATCTCAAGGTTTCAAATGCTAGCTAAAAGTTAGCATCAAAATCGTAGGGCTTATTTTGCTTAAGCAACACGCTCAAAGGTCGCGCAATTTGAGAAAATCCTTTGACGAATCTCCTATAAAATTCTACGTGCCTTAAGAAGCTTCTCAACACTTTCACATTTGTAGGGACTGATAATTTTGCAATCACATCTATTTTGGCGTTGTCAACCTCCAAACAAGCCTTTAAAGTGACACTTCTATTAGTTGAGCACTAGATTGATCTCCTCGCATCAAGCGAGGAAAATTTCCAAATTGTTAAGGCAAGTAGAATAAGAATCAATGAAAGCAGAGAAGTCAGCTATGAAAACTTCAACATACTGTTCAAGAAACTCAGAGGAAATAGCCATCATGCACCTCTGGAAAATTCTTGGCGCATTTCATAGCCCAAAGGGCATGCATTGGAATGAAAATGTTCCAAAGGGGCAACTGTGTTGGATATAGCAAGCCGTCAATGGAAGAATTCAGGATCATTAAACAGTCTAATCCATTAATTTTAGCATCATATTAAACATGTTCATATGAAGAAAAAGAGGGTTTCAGTAAAAAAACTCATCTTTGAAGACTTTGAACTTCAAAATCAGCTTCATGGCTTATCCTCTCAACTCAAAAACCTCAGGTTTTGTTCTTTCTCTTCATGCAATCAGATTGCACGTTAAATTGACAGCTTCACCTCGATCAATTTTGAGTGGGATTGAGTGGATTTTGAAAGAAATCATACATGAAGATTTCCATGAGCAGTAGAATGATCGTTTCAAATTCCATTCGTATTTGAACATACACAATTACAATCAAGAAACGGAAACTTACAGGTCAGGTACAATACAAAATTACAACATGCTTAACAATAAGATCAAGGGAAAGATTAAACATACCTTTGAAGAATCATGCTTCAAACTCTCTTGATTACGAACGCTCGTTCAATCTCCAAGACTGCAACACATGAGCGCTTGAACACAGCAACCGCAACATAGCATGATCACAGTGAACACGAACTCAACGATCTCCAAGACCATGAACCCAACGAACAGCCTCCAACACCTTGACCTCAGTTGAGTTGAGTAAGACACCACCATAATTTCTACATTGGTATTCTCGGTGTGAGAATCCGGAAGTGTGGGCTTTGTATGAACTTGGTTAGAGGAAGAAACTGGAGTAATAAAAATCGTGTAAATGATTGAGCAAGTGGGATATGGCAAGAATATATCATATAGACGAATGCCCAATCGTTTAGAAGAAGATAAGCTATCGTACAGCAAAAGTCACACGATCGTTTAGCTAAGACCAGCTGAGTGACATATCATATACTGTCACTCCACGAGCGTTTAGTCTCTCTTTCAGCTATCGTTTAGTGAATCCAATTCATTTGACAACAATTTCGTGAGTTTTATCCGAGAATAGAAACTCTTTCTCAAATCTACTAAATTTAGTAAAACATTTTTCCTTTTATCTCACGGTTACCATGAAACTACCAATAATCTCTCACTCAATTGGTTATTAGGAAAAAAGATATAATTATCCAATAATTAATATTATTATAAATATATATGATAATCAACTTACCATATTATATTTATAACCTATAGTTTTAATATTTCATCTCATGAAACATATAAACCATAGTTCTTTTTCTATTTCATGATACTTAATGTAAATCTCATTTACATTAATCCTCCACCTGATGTATCTCATACATCACACTGATCATATCATGTATATCAAAGGTAGAAATTCCAAAACACTCAGGATTGAGGTCATGTCATCTATGGTCATTTAGGTGAGATGTAAGTCTAAAGTATCGACGACATTATATAAAGAGACTAGTCATTTCGTGGTCCGGTCTTATACAAACTCTTTGTATAAGACAACCCCGCTCGCATGTCTCCACATGAATGGTCAGGATCTACCATCTGTAGTAGTTCATAACACTTGCAAACCTCTACAAAGCGAGTCGTATTCGTAGTGTTACCAGGATCAGGTATCCCTCTTTAATTCTTATACTACAGACCTTTTTAGGTTATCACTCAAGGCATGATCCACTTGTATATCTCATATACATGCTTAAGTTTACATACGATAACCATGGAGCTTTGTTTATTGGATATGAGTAAATGCCAAATAAAACAACTCTTATGTTATTCATAACAATGTGTATAGTTTACAAACTACGAGACTTCGGGAAAATGAGGACACCAATCCCAACAAATTTGACATCTGTCCCTGCCCTGTAGTTGCCAACCTTATAGTTTAAATGCCCCGAAGAAAGGTAACTGAAAGAGGAAGCGAGATCAAGAGGAAGAGGAGTGGAAATTCAAATTTTCAATTTTCAATTTAATTGATTTAATTAATTCTTGTTAATTTAATACCAAATATTAAATTAAATATCAATTCCACAACCATGAATCCCTATTCATGAAATTAATATTTAAATCATATTTAAATATTATCCAATTCTCCAATTTCGTTTAATTCAATAATTAAACATGTAATTATATCGCATATAATTATTCCACAACCATGAATCCCTATTCATGAAATTAATATTTGCAAAGTGTTTGAGCCATGTTTTGGTTCTTCTAATCGTCAGCCATTTGTTTCTGCCTTTGCCTTTGCCTCTGCCTTCTATTAGCTCTGATTCTTTGACAGAAGGTTCTTTCGATCTTAGGTTCGTATTTGGGCTCAAAAGTGTCTTTTGTGCTCATAAAACGTTTACAAGCATAGGCTTAGCTTGTAATACTTCATTGATTGAGAGTCCTTCAAGAAAGATTCAATAAACTAAATCACTGTTAGCTATGTTGCCTAATTCTCAGCAACGACGCCAAAAACTTGTTGCTATTTTTTTGCGCTTGTGATGTTTTCTATCTTATTTTGAGACAATGCATTAGGTGATAGAGATTAATATTTCATGCAAAGCACTAGTTGCATACAAGTTTTCTTGAGTTAGATCCAAGTATAAATCTAGCCCAAGTTTTCTAACAAGCCTAGTGTCGAACGTAGGGATTAAATAGTACCAACGCAAGATGGTGAAACGATCTTTTTGTTGGAGTTAATGTCCTAAATCGAGAGTATCTTATAGTTTATAAAGACAAATTATATATCTAATAAAATAAGAGGTATTTTATTAATATTTATACTGCCTTAAATCAATCCAATGAACTAAGAGCTAAAGTTATTTTATGATTCTTAAACATGTATGTGGAAACATACAGGCGGATCACGTTTAAGTGATAATCTAAACGGTCTGTAGTAGATGGATAAATTAGGTACCTTATCCTGGTGATACTACGAATACGACCTACTTTGTAAATGTTACATTGTTGTAATGTGCTACAAATGATATGATCCTCATCGTTCATGTGTTGTGAGTGGGGGTATTCTATACAAAGAGTCTATATAAGATCGGACTGCGAAATGAACAGTCTCTCTATATAACATCATTGCTAGAAGAGACTTACATTTCACCATGATAACCATAGGTCATTTAACCTTAATCCTAAGTGAGTTGTGAACTCTTGTCTATGAGGGCAATCCTTTGATTTGTATGGGTGAGAGTGACCTTGTTAGCCAACTCAACAAGCCTACCATTTTGGGGACTTGTCCGAGTAGGGAGTTGGAAACACAACTACACAAGATGTAATTCACTCCTTTCCTGACCTTAGGAAAACTAGATATATTGCTCCCTTAATAGCTGATTTCGGGTCTTAAAGATTGAGGTCTCAACCTCTCACTGGCTCAAGAGGTGTTAGTTTATAGTTGGACTACAAACTGTTTGTTCATTAGAGGGATCAGTGGTATTTAAGAAGTTATATGTAACTACATGGGTAGAACGATATTTTTTATCCAACTATAGTTATGAGCAATTTGTGAAAGGTCGATTAACTGTTGATTGGTTATATTTGTGGACACAGAAATAAATCTACAATGCGAAGAGTGCAACTATCGATCTTTAGTGGAGTGACCGATAGTTAATGAAAATTGATTAATCTAATTAAAGAGTTTAATTAATTAATCTTATATCATTAGAACTTCTAATCTATAGGTCCCCTTGTTAACTCACTAAAGGATATATAATAAGAATGATTTAAATTGTTCAAATCAATTGCATATTAATTAGATTAATATAATATGTTTAATTATAGATGTGATCTATAAAAAAGAGAGAAAAATATTTGAATAAGATTCAAATAATAAAGAGATGTATACATATTATGTGATAATTATATGTTGATTAATTCTATGTTAAATATGATTTAATATAGTTGTTTAATTGATTAATTAATGGTTAATTAATTAATTAATTAATTTTTTAGAAGTAGAGATAAATAAACATGTGATGTTTATTTATTTATTAATTAATTATATATATTAAATTAGATTTAATATATATGGTTGTTTAATTATTGGACTAATTAATTAAATAAAAATTATTTAATTAAACTAGATCTAGAGTAGGAATATGAAAGACTAGAAGAAGGGGGTCACCCTTCCTCTCTATAAATAGGTCTTCATGGCCTATGTTTGTGACACAGTTGAATTGAGAATTCTGAATCCTAGTAATCTCTCTTCTTTTCTCTACTACTTCTTCTTCCTCTCCTAGTCTTGTAGACCATACATCCAATTCTTGGGATCGTAGAGAATAACAAGGTCTCACTTACGTGGTGTTTCTTGATCATTGAAGAGATGTTCCGGAGAAGACGCAGAGGGAATTGTGAAGAATTTGAGAATCTACAGAAGTAAGGTTTAGCTTTTCCCTCTCTTCTCTTAAATGTATGCTAATGTTGATTGTTTATTTATTATGTTATTATTTTTATACCGTATTTTGTTTATGTAAAATTGAAAATAAAATTGCAAGGAGATCACACATTTTCGCTTGGGATTTGATCCCTTCGCAGCAGTGGAGACAAATGGCTGGCGTCAAATAAGACGAGCGATGCCGCTAGATTGGCACGGATGAACAACAACCAGCAGCTCGGATCGACGAATGAACAAGTGATGTGTTGGACCGACGTGGATGGACGTGGGCGATCAGCGGCTGGCAGAACGTAATCGATGGTGAGATCTTACAGTCGGCGATGGAGGTAAGATCGATAATGGACGGTGGCTGGAACTCTACAGGTGAGATGGTGTGGGTTACTGGTGGTGTGACTCATACAGAAGGAGATGAGAGACGAGAGAGATCGAGATGAAAATGCACCCTCTCTTTTTCCTTCTTTTTTCTTTTTATTTTGTAACCCTAATTTGACTAAAAATGAAAATTGAGAGGGAAATGAAAATGGAAGAGGGAGGGAACAAAAAATAAGATTAAAAAATTATTTGAGATTTAAAAGAGAGGGTCACCTAAATTGTTGGTTGACATCGTAGGTATGCCTACAATGTCGGTTTAAAACCGACTTTAAAGATCTGTTTTTTTTTTTAAGATATCGACATTGTACATCTGTTTTTAGTTTTTTCAACCGACATCAAAGCCCAAATTTCTTATAGTAAACCTACAACTTTCAAGATGGACCAACCCAAAATTAGTCCCAATGGGCTAAACATATAACCCAACATTTTGGACTCACAAAACTCAAGTTTAAAAGAAAATAAAGTCTTGCTTGTGCAACAAGTGGGCTGGACACCCTAACAGATTTAGCATGGTACATAAAGCCAAAATGGATATTGTGTCTAAAAAGTTAAGATTTGATCAAATTCAAAAAGACATCGTCTTAAGGGCTCATGTTGAGGATCCAACAATTTAAAATCAAGAAATCTTACGGTGTTTGTGAGATATAGTACATACTTTTTACATGGCCGATTAATTTTAAAATAAAACCTCTTGTTATCACAAGTGATAAGAAGAAAATTAGTGAATCGAATTCCCTACCATTTTAGGGGAATTGAAACAAATAATGAAATTAAAAGAAAAAAAGAAAAAAAATGAAAAAATGAAAAATGAAGAGAATGTGATTCATGAATATTACGTGCGTCTGTCTTACTTTACCCGTAAAGCCATCTAAAATGAATGGCATATTAGAAAGAGCCTGTCCAAATTCCTTTGTCGATTTCAAATTTTGATATTAATAATCATAATATATATATTAATAGACGTTCATAATATTGCATTTAATTCCCATATTCTTAGAAATTTAGGCTTCATTCAATTCCAATGGCTCCTACCCAAGCTCTCTCAATTCCAGCCGTTGGTTTTGGTTTCCTGCCAAGGAAATCCAGCGGACCAACGGCCAGAACCATAGCCGCCGCAGCAGCAGCTAATAAGCCTCACAGTCACAACCAAAATTGGGGTGTTAGATCAAAAATGGGAGATCATCAAAGGCCACCGAAATCGACGGTGGACGTTGAGCGATTGGTGGAATTCTTATACGAAGATCTCCACCACGTGTTCGATGAACAGGGGATTGATCGGACGGCTTACGATGAAGAAATGAGATTTCGAGATCCAATTACTAAGTACGATAACATTACGGGATATTTGCTAAATATTGCCCTCTTGCACCACTTCTTCAGGCCGAAGATGATCTTGCATTGGGTAAAAAAGGTTCCATCATTTCTCTTCTTCTTTTTTGTTTAATCATAACTCCGGATCGAGGGATTAAACCTCCGACTTTTAAAAACCAAACATATCAATACCATTAAACCAAATTTAGAGTAAATTGAAGTGAATTATAGTTAATATCAAATTTAGAGTAAATAACATTTATAACAATTCAAATACTATTTTAAATCGTCAAATAGACTCAAAGACTCAAGTTTATTTATGGATGAAGTAAATATGTTATTTATACCGACACTATAATATTGTGCATCTGGGTGCATTGTACTAGTTGTTAAATTAGGAAGAAGACATGAGAAGAGAGTGTCGCTAAGAGAAGGGAGAGTTTAGAGACATGAAAGATAAAATTTTTTTACAAAAAATTTAGAAAATGTTACAAAATTTAATAGTAATTGTAATGGATAATATTTCTAAGGTTGATAATTAAGTATATAACAACCTTTTCAAAAAATTGCAAATGTAGTAAAATCTATGGGTGAATTTAAATTTGTTATATCTAAAAAATTATATTAGAGTATATTTCTTAATATTTTGAGTTTGATTAATTGTTCGAAAAGGTGTTTTGTACTCATCATTTTGTCATTCAATCCGAATATTATATATATCTATATTATTCGAGATTGAGAAGAAAAAATTTATGAGAAGCTATATTGGACAATTAGGTTGTTGACCCAACTTTATTTGTTTTGAGAAAGTAGACAAATTTCATCTTGATCCAATTTTTGTGGATAAGCATGGTCAAATAATTCTAACAACGACATTTACAAGGACGTTGAACACAACATCTTATTATGATCACTAATGAAATAATCCAAAAATTTAAGCGAAGAAATAAACATCATATTAAAATATTATATTTGAGGTAATAAAGAAGCAATAATTAGAATTTGTAATTGATTGAGAGTTAATCTTGTAGACTGGACCATATGAGATAACTACAAGATGGACTGCAGTAATGAAGTTTATGGTTCTACCATGGAAACCAGAATTTGTTGTGACAGGAACTTCCATTATGGGTATTAATCCACACACTGGCAAGTTTTGTAGTCATGTGGTAATTAATAATAATCCTCCTTAATTATTTTGATCATAATCTCTATTATTACTAATCCATCTCATCCTATTTTTTATTTATATATATATATTTTCTTTGTAGGATCTTTGGGATTCAGTACAAAATAATGACTACTTTTCTATAGAAGGCCTCTGGGATGTATTTAAACAGGTTATTTATATATACCTATTCTCATCAACATATATATATATAGTTGGTGAAAATCATTCATAAGATAAAATTTTAATATATTGTTTCTATCTTCAGATTCGTTTTTATGAGACTCCAGAATTGGAATCGCCTAAATATCAGATATTGAAAAGGACTGCAAATTATGAGGTTCGTTTGTTCTGACTATACTGTCTACCATTTGTATATAATTTGTTTCTTCCATTCAGAGTTTGATGAGTTTAAGAATGTTAGTACATTTGATACTATATCCTCATTTATTGTTTTAGTTTTGCCTATCATTACAAGAATTTTAGATATATCGTAATGATAGTGAGATGTTTGAAAGCAAGGAATGAAGTTATTTAGTTGTGGAGCTTGTAGCGAAAAAAATTAATAAAAATACGTGATTAAATTACAAGTTTAGCTCATGAACTTTAAGTTTGTCTCTAACAAATTACTAGACACTACGGTGTTTGAGAGTAAGAAGTGAAATTATTGTTTAGTCGTGGAGGCCACGATGTAAGGCATTTATAAGTCATAAATTGATGCTTTTATGTCACAGAATCCCAACGAATTTAAGAGCTCCTTGAACCAAATAAAGAGTGGAGTTAACTTCACTTCTCTCAACTCTTACTCTTTTGGCAAACATGCAATAAACTATTATTAATAGATTCATTAACTATTAATTGGTCATAGATATAAAATTTTCTTACAAAAATTAATTAGCCTATTGGATATAAAAATTAAATTTTATATAAGATTTTAATTATGTGTGTTGAACAAGAAATTTTGGACCAATCACAAACTGCCACGCCATTCACTAAATTAATGACGAAATTCCAAATCATCAAATTTGGGACCAACTAGGAGGTGACATGCGTCCCAAATTGAAGTTGAAGATAAATTTTGATGACGTCACATGGTTTTATCATGACCGAATAAGATAAGATTAATTTGACCCAATTTGATATTATTATTTGGGTTAAATGTCCAATTGAGCCCAAAAATAGGCTTAATTTGATCCAAATGTCAAATAAGGCCCAACTCCAATTAGTTGGGCCTAGGGCCCAAGTCCATGGACCAAACAAGCTTAAGCTCATGAAGCCCAACTTTCCTCATTTGTGGATGTCAGCAATTCTAAGAGAACTTAGAGGGAATTTTCTACAATCAGAAGACTCATTGACACCTGAAGCTGACCACGCTTGAAAACTGAAGTCTTTTGAAGATACAAGCATTCTGAGAACTGAAGTCAAGATACAAGCATTCTGAAGAATGAAGTCCTTTGTATCATTTTGACCATGCTTGAAGATCGAAGTCCTTGGAAGATACAAACATTCTGAAGACTAAGTCCTTTGAAAATATAAGCATTCTGACCACACTTGAAGACTGAATTCCTTTGAAGATATAAGCATTCTTCCAAGACTCAAAGCTCAAGAACATCCACACGCCCCGCTTCTATACATTAAGCATACGTATTCAACTAAGAGAGAATCAGAGGATCAAGTACTAGACATCGAACCACATCACATCAAATCAACATCAACATAAACATCAACTCAAATTTAACTCCACGAAACAAATTTCTCCGAAAGCCTCGTGCGAGCACTAATCATTCAAGAAGATCAACAAGCCCAAAGGCCGATCATCCAAAAAGATCAACAAGTCCAAAGGTCAATCATCCAAGAAGAACATCAAGCCCAAAGGCCGATCATCCAAGAAAATCAACAAGTCCAAAGGTCGATCATTCAAGAAGATCATCAAGCCCAAAGGCCGATCATCTAAGAAGATCAACAAGCCCAAAGGCTGATCATCCAAGAAGATCAACAAGCCCAAAGGCCGATCATTCAAGAAAATCAACTAACTTAAAGATTATAGTTTATTTTGAAAGCATCAAAATATTGTGTATTAGAGATTGTACTCACTTTCCATGAAATTAATACAAATACAAAGTTCAAGTTCCACAAAACAAATTTCTCTTGAAATCTCATGCGAACAAATTGGCATGTCCAGTAGGACATCTCTACCTCTCATCTCTCTCTCAACATTCAAGTAAACTAATGGCACTAAAGAAAGTTGCATCCAAAGCAACTGTCGCAAACAACACCTACACAGGACTTGTCACCTGCAACCATTCAAAGGAGAGCATGCAGAAGCAAGAATAAGATTTTGTCTTTGCAAAGAAAATCTAGGAGTAGCTAATGGAATCTTCTAAAGGCGAGACCATCATGATAGAAAATCCCTTGTTTGACAACTCTCTCTGCTTCTGACCAATCAAAGGAAGAATCATAACTTGACGTAGTGTCGGTCATGATGGATGATGTAACGACTAAGTCAACCATAGTAGAGATGGAAAGGAAGATAAATCTTCTAATGAGGGTTGTGGAGGATCGAGATCATGAAATCGCTGCTTTAAGAGATCAGATACAGGCTCGAGATACTGCTGAGTCGAGTCAATCTCCAGCTAAAAAAGTCAATGACAAAGGAAAGTCTGTTTTACAGGAAGACCAGTCGCAAGAATTTACCTCTGTCGTCGTCCTGTCAGTTCAACAGCTGCAAGATATGTTAACAAACTTCATAAGGCCTCAGTATGGAGGATCATCGCAGTCTTCTGATAGCTTGTAAAAATACAAGTTACTGTAGCCTTTTATTTAAAATTATGAAGGCTAATAAGCAGAATATGCGTTAATAATATCAAGAATTCATGTGGAAAAGTAAGCTTGTGTCGACCAGCACCAAAAAATCCTCACTAACCCTATATCATGCGTTATTCCGCATCAAAGTGTCTATTTTTGCAGATATTGCAAGAATTGATCGCATGCGTCGGTCCCAAACCGCCACAAAACTGACCGCATGCATTGATCGTCATATAGACTAGCTCGTCGCATGGAATGCTGCACCCATAGAGTGATAATCGTGATAGAAGACTGATCACAAGGTAGGTGGAATGCGTTAACACTATAGGAGAAACAAGCATGAACGCATACTTTGGGAGTATCAACAAGATAAAGTGATGCTGACATTCCCCATAACGCGACAGAGGCAGCAACGAAGAATAGGGCATCAGACTTGTCGGTGTTTGAGCTCTATAAATAGAGCCTTGGATCTTCACTTCAAACCATCCGAGTTTCTACCTTAAGGCAGATTCTTGTGATCACAGATGAGAGCATGAGTAAGACACTCTTTGAGGATTCTTCACCGCCACAGCCCCTTCCGAATGACGATCGAAGTTGCGTCAGAGATAGAGCTCGAAAGAGAGCTCTCCACCATCCATCCATGGCACCACCAGCAGCCTTGACACATTTTGGATGAAAAGGTCAATCGTTTAAGAAGATCACTAAGTCCAAATGTTGATTATCCAAGAAGATCAACAAATCTAAAGGTCTATCATCCAAGAAGATCATCAAGCCTAAAGACGAATCATCCAAGAAGATCAACAAGCCCAAAGGCTGATTATTCAAGAAGATCAACAAACCTAAAGATCGATCATTCAAGAAGATCAATCAACTTAAAGATTATAGTTTATTTTGAAAGCATCAAAATATTATGTATTAGAGATTGTACTCATTTTCCACAAAATTAATACAAATACAAAGTTCAAGTTCACAAAACAAATTTCCCTTGAAATCTCGTGCGAATAATGTGTTTATTAATTTTTTAAAAAAGAAAATAGTGAATAGGTCGAGATTTATTAGATACTTTGAAAACTTAATTAAAGATAAGAATTAATTTATAATTTAACTCAAAATTATTATAAAAAGAGATTTTGATAATAACTGGGATGTAAATGTTTGAATCAGGTGAGAAAATATGAGCCATCTATAGTGGCAGAAATAAGTGGAGAGAACCTGTGTGGGTGTGCTTATGCTAGATTCGATCGCGTTGGCAGGTGAGTCCCCCATCATTCACAATAAGTTGCTAGATTCCACTTGGTTTGATAACAATTTCGTGGTAATTATCTGTTTTTTGTTTTTTATTTTTGGATATTAAATTTATTATAAACACCTTACTTCTAGATTTCTTATTTTGTTATTTACATTGTACCAATATTTTTAAAAATTAAACCAAATTTTAAAAACAAAGAAATGTTTAGTTTAGTAACCATTTTGTTTTTGGTTTTCAGGTTTTGAAAATTAAGCCTACATTCTTCTATTTTCTTATCATGATTTGCATCTTTAAGTACACTAGTTGAATTCTTAGCCAAATATTCTAAAAACAAAAACAAATTTTTAAAGATTACATTTTTTTTATTTTTTAAATTTTAGCTTGGTTTTTAAAAACACGGATAAAAAAGTAGATAACAAAAAACAACAAAAACCAGAGGTGGAAGAGATGTTTGTAGGTTTAATTTTCAAAAACTAAAATTCAAAAACCACATCGTTACTAAACGGGACCGTAGTTTTTAAAAATTTATTTTTGCTTTTGGAATTTGGTTTATAATTTGATTCTTGTATTAAGAAAGATACAAATCATTGTAAGAAATTGGGGATAAATATGCTTAATTTTCAAAAANTGCTTAATTTTCAAAAAAAAAAAAAAAAAAAAAAAAAAAAAGAAGGAAAAAAGTAGTTTTTAAAAATTTGGAATTTGGTTAAAAATTCAACTCTTTTGCTCAAGAAAGATACAAACAATTGTAAGAAATTGAGATGAAATTAGCTTAATTTTCAAAACAAAATATTAAGGCCTGTTTGGTTAACTTTTTAATTTTTTGTTTTTTGTTTTAGAAAATTAAGCATGTTTTCTCCTTACTTCTATTGCATCTTTCTTAAGTAAAATGGTTAAATTCTTAGCCAAATTCCAAAAAATAAAAACAATTAACATCTACTTTTTTTTAGTTTTCAAAATTTAGCTTAGTTTTTTAAACCGTAGGTAAAAAATAGATAATAATAGTGGAATTTAGAGGTGAAAATAGTGTCATAGACTTACTTTTCAAAAAATAAAACAAAAGGTTATCAAAACGGGCCTAAAAGTTACCAAACAAGACCTTAATTTGAAGTTTTTTTTTTTAGGTTTGAATATCGAAATTACAAACACTACTTTTGCTATAAATTTCTTTATTTTGTTATCCGCTTTCTGTCGATGTTTTCAAAAACCAATTTAAGTTTTGAAAATAAAAAAATATACCACTCATTTGATAAATATTTGATTTATGGGCTTTAGTTTTTGTCAATTAAGTTATTGTAATAAATTGAGAGAAAATATATCAAATTTTAAAAAATAAAAAACCAACAGCGTCTATTAACTTTGAGAAACTCGATTTTTATTTTTAAAAATGGATTAAGAATTCAATGATTTGTAAAAAAAAATTCAAAAGCATAAATAATTTTTAAAATGAGATCATTATCCAACAACGATTCTAAATTAGCCATATTATTAACTTCTTGTTCAGTTGGGCAAATTGTAAAGAGGACACAACTAAGAACTTGAGAAAGAACGAAGGAGGCATTGCCGCAGTGTTGAAATTCAGTGGAAAATCCACGAAAGATGAAGTGCAAAACAAGGCCAAACAATTGAGGCATAGTCTCAAAAAGGATGGTCTTAAACCCATTAACAATAGCTCTTTGCTTGCACGGTACAACAATTCCTACCCAACATGGAGCTTTGTAATGGTAAGTTTTTCTTTTAAATGATAAAAATCGAAAATATTGATAAATAATAGTAAAATATCATAGTCTAGCTGTGATAGACTACAATCTGTATCTATCATGATACAGATAGACATAGATAGTCGTCTATCTGTTCACTGTCTATCGCAAATAGACAGTGAAATTTTTTTATATTTATAAATATTTTTATTCATTTTTCTATATTTTAAAACAACCTTTTTCTTTCCCATTATATA
>NC_052350.1:23836392-23875964 GCF_009727055.1 Benincasa hispida | reverse complement strand
TATTAAATGGTGAATAAAACATGAGGTAATTACAATGAGTAGCATTTTTAAGGCTAATATTTAAATCTACAACAACAAAAATAATTGTAAATATAACAAAATCTATTAGCGATAGACCCTATTATTGATAGACTCCAAAGCTAGAACTAATTTTGCTATATTTGAAAATTCTTTTAAATTGTATTATATTTGCAATTATTTAAGTGTATAGCAACAACTTAAAACATTACAAATATAGCAAAATTTATTAGTAATAGATTCTATTCTTGATATACTTCGAGAGTTTGAATTAAATTTTGCTATATCTACAAATTTTGTTACATTGTAGTATGTCTATTTATATTTTAGGCTTGATTGTTATATTTGTAAAATTTTCAAAAAAAAAAAAACATATTTGATTGTTTTGGTTGTTTGATTCACAGAGAAATGAGGTGCTAATATGGCTTGAAGATTTCTCAATATAGGCGTCCAAGTCCAACACGGCTTTAGGAAAATCCCAATTCCTTAGTTCATATATTGTTTTCTAAAATTAGTTGTGAATAGATGAGTTATTTGGTAAAGCCAATATGTTTGTTGCCTTATTTGTGTGTCGATTACGACCATTATTTGTCCACTTTATAGGTCGGCCATACAATTGTCTTTGATACGGCACTTCAAAAACTGTTCAAAATTTCTTGATGTGTGAATTGGACAAAAGCTCTATAAGCTCTATGTCTTAATTGTGAATTGGACGGCACTTCAAAAGCATCCCGTATGTTTAGATTGACTTTCTAATTATTTAAATACGTATAAATATAAAAAATTGTTTATTAACAATTAGAAAATCAATCCAAATGAAATTCAATCATTCTCCTATAGGAAAAGTAAGTGAGTAGTTTCTTTAAATGCTAATTTCGCGACTTAAACAATGAGCTCCAACCTCTCACTAGGAGACATGATTTATGGTTGGATCATAAATAAATTATTCATGAGAGGATCAGTGATATTGAAGGAAAAATAGGTAATTACACTATACGAAATTTAGTTTTTTTTCGACGGTCAAAATCGTTGAGAAAACTAAAAAAAGTGTCGGGAAAGGATTTTCCGATGCATTTTTCATCGTCGGAAAGCCTCGTCAGGAAAACTTCTCCTGATGAAAAAAAACCCATCGTCGGGAATAAAAGATTTTGTGATGGAACAAGTAGAGAGGTTTTTTGCCGATGACCCTCTATTAGGGTCGGCAGAAGGATAAGAGTTGTATGAAAATATCTTATCCTAATGGCAACCTATTTTGACGTTGGGAAAGGTTATCTTTTTCTGATGGCATATTGGAATACCGTTGGAAAAATGTTAAAAAAAAAGTCATGGGAATGACACTTTTTCCCGACAAATCTCAAATAAACTAAAAAGTTAAAAAAAAAAAAAAAAAAAACATCAATGTTGTTTGAATTTTACAAATCTCGAATAAACTAAAATAAACAACTTGTACAATTAATTAGTTCTCCAGTACATAATTTCCCCAAAACATGTTTGAATTTTACATATTTAGCCAAATAAACAACTAATAGTAAGATTCATTTTAAACATTACATAATATCCACAAAACATAAATCCCAAAATAAGATTATATTATATCTACAAAATATAAGCATCGAAATAACATTACGTAATATCCACAAAATATAAACCACAAAGTACCTACAAATCTACAATGCTAATAAATAATTGACTTTATATAGGTATATGAGCTACCATTTAAAATTTAACTCAAACTTAAACATAACTATGTATTTATCCCTGTACTAATAGCTAACTCAATATAAAACTTAGGGTTAAATTTAGTAACATTAATAACTTCACACATAAAGACACTTTAATCTCAAACTCAATATACCATATATCAATCTCAAACTCAATCCATTTATCCATCTATCAATTTCAAACTTAATATACTAATCTTAAACACAGTGTAAAACTTAAAGCTCAACTTAAACTTAAACATAATTATGCATTTATCCCTACCAACTTTAAACTCAACCTAAGAACATCGACAAATTCAAACAAAATTTTATGCAATCTCCTCCCCCGTCTCTCACTTCCACACATTTAATCTCAAGCTCAATTTAAAACTTAAACATAACTTTTATGGAGAGAGCGTATATGAAAATATCTTTGAAAATTACCTAAAGAATAGAAACAATTATTTGAGTTGATTATTTTTAATTACAACTACTTTTATAAAGTCTTCTCTTCCTTGAAATGGTTTGAAAGAGAATTTGTTTTTTAATATATTAGGGCAAAAGGAAGTGGATTTATTATTCCACAATTCTCAATATACATATGTTTCAACCATAAATTAATCCCAAATTATCTAACGACAATATGCAATCACAAATAACACCAATATAAAAAAAATAAAAAAAATCAATTAACTCAACATACAAAAGAAAACATTTAATTTAACATTCAAAACAAACCATTGAACTCAACATCTAAAACAAACAAATTAAATCAGCATCTAAAACAAACCAATTAAATCAAAACACAAAACAAACCAATTAACTCAACATAAAAAAACAAATCATTGAACTCAAGATAAAAAATAAATCATTATAAAGTAGATGAGTAGTTCCCTTCAGTGTTGATTTCGAGACTTGAATAATAGGGTCCTACCCTCGAGTGGGACTTGGTTTATGGTTGGACCATATATAAATTGTTGGGAATGTTCTAGAACTCGCAGTTCGTGTTAAACATTCTATTTATCAATAAAAATGACTTGTTGATTTTCCATTTTATTATGAAAATCCAATAAACGCATCTTTGGCTATAGTCTGAATGTTGTAACTTTATGTAATGACATAAACAGGATCAAGTTGATAGTATATAGCCTAAATGGTCTAATAAGTATATGGATGAAATTTGGTATCTTATCTTGGTAAAACTATTGGATACGACTCACTCTGTAGTTGTTACAAGAAGTTGTAGGGTGCTACAAACGATGTGATCCACAAATCGTTCATGTTGAGACATGTGAGTGAGGGCATCCTATACAATGAGTTTGCATATAGACTGAACCACGAAAATAGTCACTTTTCTTTATAACGACCGGTTACTATTAAAACTAACTATTTCATTTATCATATAATCTAGGTTAACTCGATCTTAATCCTGAGCTAGCTATTAACTCCTATTTGTTCAGAATTATGCTTTGATCTGAAAATGGTGAGAGTAGTCCAACAGCACTGCTCAATAAGCTTACCATTTTGGGGATAAGACCAAATGAATAGTTGGGGAC
Organism: Benincasa hispida; assembly: GCF_009727055.1. Classification (NCBI taxonomy): domain Eukaryota; kingdom Viridiplantae; phylum Streptophyta; class Magnoliopsida; order Cucurbitales; family Cucurbitaceae; genus Benincasa; species Benincasa hispida. The sequence continues at coordinate 23,872,690 of NC_052350.1, read as the reverse complement.
ATAGCTTTGCAAGATGGAATTCACTCCTACCCTATTTAGGATTAGCAGATAGGTTGTTCTCTTAAGTACTGAGTCCAGGTCTTAAACAATCGGGACTCGCTTTCTCATGATAGAGAAAGGATTTGATTCATAGAGATTATGAATCAAAATTGTCCATTAGAGGATCAGTAGGAACTTAAGAAACAAGATGTATTTACAGGGGTAAAACAATATTTTTTATCTAACTATGATTACGAACAACCTGTGAAGGATCGACTTACTAATTATGGTTATTAAATGGACATAATATATCTACAGTGAGGGGATTTCAACTATGGGTTATAGTGGAGTGTCCCATTAGTTAACGAATGGAGGTTAGATTGGACTAATGAGTTTAGCCAGTTAATCTCAAATCGTTGGAGCCCATGATTTGTAGGCCTGCGAGGTCCCCCTACTAGCTCGTAAATGGATAAGCTTTAGAGTAGCTTGAGAAATTAATTTGAAATGTTCAAATTAAACGGAATAGGAGAATATATATTTAAATATGATTTAAATATATGAAGATGATTATTGTGCAAAAATTAAATTAATATTTGATATTAAATTAATTATTATTTTAAATTAATTTATGAAATTAATTTTAGAAAATCATTTTCAGTTTTATTAATCAAAATGGTTTTGAAATCATTTTTTGATTTTTAAAAGAGAAATGAAAATCGGTTTCGCATGCAATACTAAATGGAAAATGTAGTTTTTCCATTATCATCATCATCTTGCTCACACAAAGGCCATTATCTTCTCTTCATTATACTTCAAGCATGAGCTGCAAGCCATGCAATTCACTTCTTTCATGTTCATCTTCAATAAATAAAGAAGTTTGGAGTGATTTGAAGAGAGCTAATATAAAAATTTTGAGAGAAAATCTCGGTGAGAAGAAAGAGTTTTTCCATTTGGGTTGCTGTGTGTTCTTCACTGTTCTTCATTAATTCAAGTTGTTCTTGAGTCCCATAACTCTGTCTAAAGCTCAAAGAATATAGCGGGGAAGACCTTAAGGTAGTTCACGGTGATCTTTGGTGAAGACTGATGTTGTACAATCAAGTTCTTGGAGAGTTCTTCAAATGTATGATCTTGAAATCCTCTTTTTAGAAAAGCATGCTTTAGTTACTACCAAAATTAGTGAATTTGAATGCTCATGGATTCTTAATACTTCCGTTGTATGTTATTTAACTCTTTCATAAATTATTCATTAAAAAATCAGTGGTACTTAAGGAGAAAGAGGTAATTACATCACAAGAAATTTAGTTTTTTCCGACAATCAAAATCATCGAGAAAAGTAAAAAAAAAAAAAAAAAAAAAAAAAAAAAAAAAACACTACTGTTGTGTGATAGCCTTTAGAAATACAAGCTATTGTAGTCTTTTTCTTAGAATTATGAGGGTTGATGAGCAAAATATGCATTAAAATGACTAAGAATTCATGTGGAAAAATAAGCTTGCATCGATCAGAGCTGAAAATTCCCGCTAACCCTATATCATGCGTTATCTTGCATCAAAATGTCTATTTTTGTAGTTACCGTAGGAATCAGTCGCATGCGTTGATCCCAGACCATCGCAAAATTCATCGTGTGCGTTGATTTTCACGAAAACAAGTTCGTCGGATGGAATGCTTCAACTATAGAGTGATAGCCGTGATAGAGGATGATCGCAAAGTGGGTGAGATGCATTGATACTTCAGAAGAAATAATCATGAACACGTACCTCATGAGTGTCAAAGAGATAAGGTCATGATGACATTTCACCTACTGTGAGAAGGATGGCAAAGATTCAATGCGGGATTATCAATATTGTTGGCGTTTGAGCTCTATAAATAGAGCTTTGGAGCCCAAATTCAAAGCATCCGAGTCTCTACCTTAGGCAGATTATTGTGATCACAACGAGAGCATGAGCAGGCAGTCTTTGAGAGTTCTTCATTCCCACAACCCCTTCTAATTAACGACCGGAGCTTCGCTAGAGATAGAGCTCGAGAGAGACTACTCCACCGCTCATCCATGGAACAAACAGCAGCCTTGACATACATCTGATGGAAGAAAGAGATTGCCTACATCTGAGATTGCCTACATCTAGCCCTCTATCTATCTTCTTACCTATGTATTATATTACATTTTGGCTGAAGACATTAACATATTTTGTAATCAATGCATGTCTTTAGTTCCTTCAACACCATTGCCATCATCTTCTTCTATTTTATCATCTTTTACTTTCATTATGAGTAAAGTGTAGATTGCAAGAGTTATCACATACTCAATCATGCAGCTTAGAGATATGACACATGTAGAAAACCACCGAGAGGTGTGCATTGCGTAAGTATAATGAATCAATCCTCTTTGCTTAGTGTGAGGCTATCACAATGTTTGTTTATGAGCTGAGTAGCTATAACTAACTGCCCGAGAGGGTAAGTGGTGGAACTCGGTAAGCGAAGTGCGTAGTGTTCCTAGAGATAGGAATAATCTTATATTCAACATAACCATACGTTATAGAGATATAAGCATGTGGCTGACTACCGAGAGATGTGTCATACGTTAGTGTGGTAAGTTGGGATTACCCTTGCGATCAAACATAATGGCTTGGTGAAATTTTCTCCCCTAACCCTACTTCTCCATGCATCTCATCATGCGTCAACAGCTATCGCGTCTCTGTCAATTCTCATAGTCAAACTTCATTTGCTTAGTATGTTTAGCTAGGAGTAGGAGGTGTGCATAGCTAATTAACTTCTTTCTTTTTATTTGTATTCAGCACCTCAAACACATTACTTTACAAGCATCCTTTAATTGCAAGTCTTTGTGTTCGACCTCAGATCATCCCGAGAAACTTGTATTCTTATTATACTTGGCGAGAGAACAAGAAAACTTGTGGCAGGAACGCATGGTCATCGCATAAAAGATTAACGCATACTGCATATCCTTTAGATTATCATGTGATCATTGCATATACCATTAATGCATATTCTTCTTATCAACGCATGATCGATGCATGACCATCGATGCACATTAAATCATCAAAACAAGAAGTATATTTCTTCGCATCATTGGGAATAAAAGATTTTGCGACGGAACAAGTGGGGTAGATTTCTGACAACACCCGAAGATTGACTATGGGATCTCATGAGGAAGCGACAACTGCAGTTGAAGTGGGCATGTTTGATAACGTTCCCATTTTCTGTTTCTCATTTCTTGTTTTTAAGAATTAGAAATAAAAATATGTCTGGTAACTATTTCTAATTCTTGTTTCTTGAAAAAGAGAACAAAAACAGAAATTTGTATGATAACTATTTCTTCTTTATTGTTTCTTGTATTTTTTCCTTACATTTTTTTTACTATTTTATAGTTTAAATATAATTCGATTATGTAAAATAAAAAATATAATATGTATTAAAATATACAAAACTGTAACAAGATTATATAAATAAGAAACATAAGAGGGTTGTAGTTTATGAAATTTGGCCCAATTTTAAGAGATGTTTCCTAAAATTTACAAATGAAAAACAGGAATGGTTATTAAACAAGTATGTTTCTTAGATAATAAGAAAATTGAAATAGGAAACGGGAAACAAGAACATTAGGGTCCATTTAATAACGTTCACATTTTCTGTTTCTTGTTTCTTTTTTTTTTTCCTTGCTTTTTAAGACTTGAAACAGTAATATGTTTGATAGTTATCATTCTTTCTTGTTTCATGAAAAAAAAACAAAAACAAAAATTTGTTTAATAATTGTTTCTTATTTATTTATTATTATTATTATTTTTGTAATAATATGATATAAAAAGATATGTCATACGTTTAACATTGAAAAAGAAATTATAAAAAATTTATATCATCTAATACAAATAAGTTTCGATACACAACCAAAAACAATAACAAATTTGCATCCATCATTCAAATGTTTCCCAAAATTGATCAACAATGTTACCTTTCACTCGAGCCATTTGTATATTATGTTGACTAGAAATAATTGCAATGTCGACTTACATTTAACCCAATTATACTACTCTAAAAATTGGGTAGCAAACTCGCGTGTCTTCAACGATCATTGATTCATTACTAAAGTAATTGAATAGATTATTTTGATGATCATTCAATTTAATGTAATTGTGAATCTTACAATATGCTATTGGTATAATTTTTGTGTGTTGAATAGGTAAGTAAACAATTTTTTTATAATATTTGATTGAGCATGTGATCAAAAATATTAAAGTGAAGCTAAATGAATATCTTAATGAACAAAATTTATAAAGTATAAAATTTTAATTTGTGTCAATATACTAAAAATAAAATTTAAAATTTAAAATAATATATAGACATGATTTTGCAAATTTTAAAATTCAAAAAATATTTAAATTTAAATTTGAAAAGTAAAATAATATAAATCTAAATATTGAAAAATTCAAATTCAAAATTAGAAAAGTTTGTAAAGAAAATAAATAAAGAAAAATTAAAATTGGAAAAAATGAAAATAAAAGAAATAAAAACAAAGTAATTTGACATATCAATGATTTAAACTCACCACTATGAAGCTAAAGATTAAGAATGTCTACCTTTCAACCATCAAAAGCAAGGTAGGATTTTAATCAATTTAAGAAATCTTTTAATATAAAACAGAAGTGTAAAAGACATAAACTGTTGAGTTGCTTATCCTAAAACTCGTAGTTGGTAAATTTTATAATATGTTCCATTTGATAATAAAGTTGTTATTGAGATTATTCAGTAAAAATGTTATTGAATATGTCAATTGCATTTTTTTAACCCTAAATCCAATAAACTGAGAACCTCATGACTATAGCATGAATACTTGGACTTTATGTGGAGACATAAAAGTGGATCAAGTTCGAGTAATAGCCAAAATGGTCTATAGTATAGCGATAAGACTGGGTACCTCAATCTGGGGACAATATGATACAAATGATGTGATCCTGAATCGTTTATGTGGAGACATGTGAGTGGGTGCGTCCTATGCGATGAGTTTGCATAAGACCAACCACGAAATAGTCACTTTTACTTTATAATATCGTTTACTGATAAGACTGACTATTTTAATTCGATGGCCTAGGTAATTCAATCTTAATCCTGAGCTAACTATGAACTCCTGTTTATTCAGGATTATCCTTTAATCTGCATGGCTCAACATCGCCAACTCAATGACTTTCTATTTTATGGGTAAAATCGAGTAGATAGCTGGGGACATAGTCCTGCAAAATGAAATTCACTATATATTATAACACTTATAACATACTTTAATGCATGCAACATGCATTCCTATGGTGGGATTTTAAATCTACATGGCATACTTTATGCACAAAAAAGATTTAATTTTATTAAACATATATTCACAATGCATAATTAATTAAACACACACTGAAGTGGACTAGTTTTAGCATACTAAGCAAGCAAACAACTAAATTATTATAATAATAACTTAGCTTTAGCTCCAAACCGCTCACGAACACTTCTAGTCCGAACCAGCTGAAAAACCCTTGAACTGGACTTCCAAGCCCTGAAACTAGGCTGAATCAGACAAAAACAGGTCGAACCAGCTAAAATTGGCTTGATCGGACCAAACCTGTCTAGCTGGACCAATTATCTTCACGCGTGTACATTTTTGGAAATGTTGAATAACAGTATTATGGAACCGTTGAAAGAGTGTTGCGCCGCTACCGTGATTATGGGCTTGCTAATGAATAGCGCCATAATGCCAGTTGCAATTCTTGTTACACCTTGCTCCAAAAACTTCAAATTACAACCACAGATCAACTTTATTACCTCTAACAAATGTATAGACCCTTCATCATACATTAAAGCCCATAAACAAGGGGCCAATTACAACTGAATTGAGGGAAAATTTTGATGCCAAAACTATAATATATCCACTTCAGCCACCATAACATTCATCACATGCATTAACACCCACAAAGCCAAAATTAATGCAAATTGAGTAAATTATTACTTTTGCTAAAACTTGATTGGATATAACAGTATGTTACTAATAGAGTTTGTTTACATTTTTCAGCATGTTAAACACAATAATACAACTACCTACCTCAGATAAGTTTAACGGTGACAATTACTTAACATGGCAATCAAATATAAATACAATACTGGTACTCAATGATTTGAAGTTCGTTTTATCAAAGGAATGTCCTCCAGTTCCCGGCTCACCGATAAACTGAAATTTTTGAGATCCTTATGAAAAATGGGTAAGGGCAAATGAAAAGGCCCAAGCCTATTTTTTAGCAAGCATATCTGATGTTTTAACTAAAAAACACGAGAGCATGGTCACTGCTAAGGCGATCATAGGTTCATTGCACGTAATGTTCGGAAAATCATCCACATCTGTCAGGCACGATGCTTTTAAGTATGTTTACAACTTTCACATGAAGGAAGGAACCTCTGTTAGAGAACATATTTTGGATATGATGGTCCACTTCAATGTAACGGAGGCAAATGGCGCGGTCATAGATGAAAAGAGTCAAATTAGTTTCATCATAGAATCTCATCTAAAGAGTTTTCTGCAGTTTTGAGCTAATGCAATGATAAATAAGATTGAATACAATCTAACTACTCTTTTACATGAGCTCCAGACTTATCAGTCTCTTATGAAAAATAAGGAACAAGAAGCAAATGTTGTTTCCTTCAAAAAGTTCCAAAAGGCATTGTCCTCGGGAATAAAGTCTAGACCTTCCACTTCACAGAATAAGAGTATTCCAATGAAGAAGAAGAGTAAAGGGAAAATAAAGGCGCCTACAAAATGCAAAGGCAAGGAAAAGTTTCAGACAAAGGAAAATGTTCTCGTTGTAACAAAGATGAGCACTTGAAAAAGAATTGCCCCAAATACCTTGCTGAGAAGAAAGCTAAAAAGGTAAAACAAGGTAAACATGATTTACTCGTTGTTGAAACATGTTTAGTGAAACATGATAACTCTACCTGGATACTTGATTCAAGGGCCACTAACCATATTTGTACTTTTATTCAGGAAACTAGTTTCTAGAGACAGCTTGCAGAGGGCGAGACAACTTTCAAGGTTGGAACAAGAGAAGTTGTCTCAACTAAAGCAATGGGGACTTAAAGTTTTTTTTTTTTTTAGATTCATTTTTCTTGAAAATGTATTTTATGTTCCTGATATGAGAAGGAATTTAGTATCTGATGACGGGAAATTAGAAGTCAATTACTCGACAACTAAAATTCTGTGGACACAATATCCGATGCATGTCTTAAGATATGCGTTGATTATCATGCGTCGATGGTCATGCATTGGAATGATTATGCATTAACAAACATATGCGATGATCATGCATCCTGTCACAAGTTTTCTTGCACTCACGCCAAGTATAACGTGAACGCAAGTTTCTCGGGTGATTCAAGAACGAACACAGGGATTTGTAGCAAGATGTATGCGGTGATGTGCATGTGGCGGTTGAATAAAAGAATGTTGGAGGGGTTGTTAAGCTAACACTACTCCTACTCCTAACTATCAGACAATGCAATGAGAATATGAATAAGAGGTAGAGACACGATAACTATTGACATGAAGTAAATGGATGTAAAAATAGATAAAAAGTGGAGATGTCTTCATTGCAACCCTTAAGAGTGACCGCAAGGGCAACCTTAGTCAAAAAAAGCCATGCGATCATGCTACACACACTTGAGCCTAACTCTAGGACGTATGCAATATATATGCAAAAGTGCCAAGAAGCCTATGCTAGCCTAAACCCCTATAACCCGCTCACGTGCTTTCGCGTATGAGCGTGATAGCTGCATATCATCACCATATCCTACTTCCTGAACACATGCAATATCCTATCCATAGAGTGCATATGATGTGTGATGGGAAACGAAACTTATTCCTAAGTCTCCATTCTTGCTTATGCAAACCTAATCTAGTTCTTCCGAGCATCGATTCTAACCTAGCTTTCCCGAGTCAGGTTCTTTCTTTAGACTCTTTCTCGAGTAGCTCTAAAGGTGCAATGGACGCAAACATAAGACAAGGTAATCGCATGAACTTGGCTAACGTAAGATTATTCTTATCTCTAATGAATATTTGCTTACATTGCTTAATGCGACCAACCACTTACCCTCCCGGGCAATTAGTTGTTGCTGACTCTACTCATGGACAAGTGTGCTACAGCTTCACACTAAGAAAATAAGGTTTTCTCATACACTCATGCAACACACACCTTCCAGTGGTTTGCTACATGCTTCATATCTCTAATTCACATGACTAAGTATGCGATACTCTAGCAATCTCACTCAGTGATGCAATGAAAGTTAAGAATGCTAAGTAAAGAAGATGGAGATGGAATCAAAGGAAACATAAAAATGCATTGAATACATCATGTATTAATTTCTTAATCACAAAATCCAATATAATATAAGAAAAAAGAGAAAATGAAATGACTGGTTGGAAGCAATAACTTGCTTCCAACGGATGTGCGTCAAGGCTATCAGTGGTGCCATGGATGGGCGATGAAGCTAACTCTCCCGAGATCTAGCTCCGGTCGAAAGCTCCAGTCGTCACTCGGAATGGATGAAGGAGGTGAAGAACTCTCAAGCTTCTTCTCATGCATTTGTGTGGATCACAAGGATCCGCCCTATGCGAACCTCAGGCGAAAACCTTGGATTTTACCTTGGGTGAAAACCCAGGATAAGTTGAAATACTGCTCATCAGCTTCTTTATATAGAGCCTGGATCGCCGACAGCATTAATGGACTGCTCTGATTCTGACATTCGCGACACATTTAATCCTTTCTGAATCTCTACTGCTAACGGGGTGGTAGGTGAAATGTCAACATCATCTTTTGATTTTTCCGAGATATCATTGATGAGTTCATTCCACCAACCTTGTGTTGATCCCATTAGTATGCGTTATCGTGTAGCCGCAATCATGCAGTGACCGCATTCGCTTAATACCGCAACTTCTACACGATGACCATAATCGCTTAACGAGCGCAACTCCCATGCGATGGACATATGCGGCTGATTACCGCAATACCCATGTGTTGATTGAACGCGTTCTTCTTTGCGATGGAGAGTTTCTCCGAATGCGGTCATCTATGCGGTAGTTCGGCTTCTGTGTTTGCGTCCACTTCTTGCGTTAGCTACAAAAATAGAACATTGAACGCATAATAATGCATAATAATGGGTTAGCCGAGATTCATCATGCTGAACGATGCAAACTCATTTTCTCATGAATTCCTAACATAATTGTTGCGTATTCTACTTAACAGCCCTCATAATTCTAAATAAAAGGCCTAAGATGACATGCATTTCTGCATGTCATTAGTATTCTATCTCTTGTTTGTTAGTACAATTTTATAAAGTATGTTTTAATATTAATAAAATTTTCATTAGCTCAAGAGGTATTCAAATATGTTATGCAAAACTTGAAAACAACTTATATGTGTTAAAACTAACTGAGGCAAAAGCTATTTTGAATACTGAGATGTTTAAAATAGCTGAGACTCAGAATAAAAGGAAAAAAGATTCTCCTAATGCCTATCCCTGGCACTTGAGACTTGGACACATTGATATTAATAGGATTGAGAGATTGGTCAAAAGTGGACTCATAAGTCAGTTAGAAGACAACTCTTTACCTCCATGTGAATCCTGTCTTGAGGATAAGATGACCAAAAGATCTTTTACAGAAAAGGGTCTTAGAGGCAAGGAACCCTTAGAACTTGTGCATTCAAACCTCTATGGTCCAATGAATGTTAAAGCATGATGAGGGTATGAATATTTCATCAATTTCATTGATGATTATTCAATATATGACTATGTTTACTTAATGCATCACAAGTCTGAAACTCTTGAAAAGTTCAAGGAATATAAGGCTAAGATTGAAAACCTATTAGGTAAAATAATTAAAATACTTCAATCAGATTGAGGTGATGAGTATATGAACTTGAATTTTAAAGACTATTTGATAGGCCATAGAATCTAGTCCCAACTCACTACACCTAGTACACCCCAACAGAATGGTGTATTGGAGAGGAGAAATAGAACCTTATTAGACATGGTTTGTTCAATGATGAGCTATGCTTAATTGCCTAATTCGTTTTAGGGATATACAGTATAGACTGCGGTATACATTTTGAAAATGGTTCCTTCGAATAGTGTTTCTGAAACACCTTATGAATTATGGAGCGGGCGTAAAGGTAGTTTATGTCACTTTAGAATTTGTGGATGCCCAACACATTTGTTGGTGCAAAACCAAAGAAGTTGGAATGTCGTTCAAAATTGTATCTATCCGTAGGATACCCAAAGAAACAAAAGGTGGTTTGTTTTATGATCCTTAAGATGATAAAGTGTTTGTATCAACAAGCGCTACATTCTTAGATGAAGACCATATAAAAGATCATCAACCTTGCAGTAAGCTAGTATTAAATGAAATTTCCAAAGAAGCTAAAAACAAACCAACTAGAGTTGTTGACCAAGTCAATCTTTCAACAAGAGTTGTTGATGGAGCAAGTACTTCTAGTCAGGCACATTATTGTTGATAGTGTCTCGACATAGTGGGAAGGTTGTTCAATAGCCTGACCGTTATATGGGTTTAACAAAACTTAGGTCGTCATACCCGATGATGATTTAGAGGATCCATTGACCTATAAACAAGTAATGAATGATGTAGATCGAGACCAGTGGATCAAAGTCATAGACCTCAAAATGGAGTGCAAACTGGTAAGGTACATATCTTTAAGGCTCGACTGGTGACAAAAGGTTATACCCAAAGAGAGAGGGTGGACTATTAAGAAATCTTCTCTCCTGTTGCCATGATAAAGTCGATTAGAATACTCTTGTCCATAGCCGCCTTTTATGATTATGAAATTTAGCAAATGGATGTCAAGACATCCTTTTTGAATGACAATCTTGAAGAGAGTATCTATATGGCTCAACCAGAAGGGTTCATTAAATAGGGTCAAGAGCAAAAGGTTTGCAAGCTAAAATGATTCATTTATGGGTTGAAACAAGTATCTAAATCCTAGAAGATTAGATTTAACACTACGATAAAATCTTATGGCTTTGAACAAAATGTTGACAAACCCTGTGTCTACAAGAAGATTATCAATAAAACTGTAGCTTTCTTAGTATCATATGTTGATGATATCCTACTCATTGGGAATCATGTAGGATATCTGACTGTTGTAAAGCAGTGGTTAACAATGCAATTTCAAATGAAAGATTTGGGAGAAGCTCAGTTTATTCTTAGAATCCAAATTGTTTGGAATCGCAGGAACAAAACATTTGTTGGGGTTGATGCCCAAATCTCATAGGGTTCTATAGTTTTTAAATGTATTGAACAAACTCATTGTCTATTTAATAAAATATTTGATATTTTATTCCATATTTTTGTTGCATTAACCACAAATCAATAAATTAACATCTAAGGTTATCTTGTAACTTAAACATGTATGTAGAGACTGCGAGTATGGCCCGCTTTGTAGGTGTTACAATTGTTGTAAAATGCTACAAATGATCTAATCCTGATCATTCATGTATAAACATATGAATACTTTAAAGAATGCCGAATATCATAAGCATACTCAAGGTTAACTATCTCTACCAATCTTTTCTTCAAACAAAGAGGTTAATACATGCCATGAAATGCATATTTTAAAAGGACTTTTATAAACTTTTACTTAGAAAAAGGACTTTTGCATGTGTTTTCCCCTAAATTTGGTCTTATTTAGTTAAAATGAGTTTATGAGGGTTTGATTAAGCTTAAAAGATGTTATTTACTGATCTGGAGGTGATTTGGTGGGTTTTGTCAGGTGATTTTAGCCATATTGCAGATTTTTGTCTGATATGGTTGCATCAGCAGATCTGTTGCACCCACATCAGAAAGCTTTAATTTTTCTGATTCGCACTCAATCAATTATGGTTGCTATTTTCTCGGTCAAAACTATTATTCAATGCCTAAAGTGATGGGTAAATGTCCAGAGCATGATTTTAGGTCATTCTTCAACCGTTTTGGCCTATATAAAGGAGGAGAAACCTTTCATTTCAAGCATCAACTCACCACCATCTAGACCATCATCATCCACCATCGTCTCTGCCATTCAATCAACCCCTTGGACATTTTCTCAACTTCTTAAGTCAATAACCTTAAGAATGAAAGTTCCTCTTAAGTGCAGCAGCTCTAGGTCATCTCATCCAGTGAAAGCATTTAGTGAGGAGCGATTCTTCCTTGAAAAAAGGGAATCAACCTAGGAAAAGACTAGGAAATTGAGGACTTGTCTTAAAATCTTTGAGTCATATTTCCATCATTATTTAATTTATTTTCTTATAATTTTCTACTTTATTTATTTACCTGTTGAACATCATTTTGTAGCTATGATTTTTTATGTAATGAAGTTCATTCTTTAATAATTAGTCATGAGCTAAATTCTCTCAAGGGTTCAGTTATGTGGATATCCCAGGGTTTTATGGCTTGAGCAATGCTTATGTTTCAACCTCTTTGACTTCTGCATTTCATTTGTTGAGTTTATGGATAAATATTGTTAATTTAGACTTATCACTTACTTTACAATCTAGTGGAGTCTTAATATTGAGAAGTTGGGATATAAACTGATGTCACAAAGAGATATGGGACTAAGAGCTTAGAAATAGCAGTGTCACGTCGCCTGAGAAATAAGGGGCACTATATGATAAATAAAGTGAACCAAAATTAATCTAAGATTTAGCTAATTATGAAAACATTAGGCATTAGCTACTTAGATCTCCTAAAAGAACTTGAGACAAGTCTGAATAAGAGTAGTTTTCTATTCATGTATATTTCACTATCTTGATATGATGTGGCCGCATCACTTAAAGTATAGAACCCGAAAGGTTGAAACATAACTGTATACCTGTTCAACACTCTTGTTTACTGCTTCTATCAACACTCAACCTAAAAATCACTTATTTACTTGTTATCCATTGATTTGCATCGAAAAGCTTTTTCTTAGAAAAATTGTATTATATAAATAGTCTTATGCGATTCGAATCTTAGAATACTTCAAGATTTAGTATTTCATCAATAGTGCATGCTTGCACTTAGACCATATTTATTCTCATTTTCATCATTCATATAAATTTGGTCGATCAAAGGCTTACACTCAACGCATGATAAATCGATTAAAACGTTCTCGTACCAGATATTCAGGATTTTGTTGCATTGGATTTGGGTCTAAAACTTTTTGGGGAGCTAGAATTGTACCGTCAAGAAAGCCATGTAATCCATTCACAAGAATAACATTGAATAATTAATTCTTCCACAGCAAAAAATTTGTATCAATGAGCTTGATTGCATGTGGTTGAGATAAGGTGGGATAAGGGTTTGGTTGAGAAAATGACTAAGGATAAATAGGTCGCTGAAATATTTGTGGGAAGGAACGATGGATATGGAGGTTGAGGATAAATGTATTAAGGGTAGAACTGTGATTAAGAATAAGCATTTAGATTATATGGTAAATTACATAAGGGAAAAGTAGGATTATACTATGATTAAGGTCATGGATTAGGTGTGGGAGGTGGTGATGGTTTGAACGATGGTTGAGGTATAGCCAAAAGATGTTATGATTGAATAGGGGTCATGATCAGAGTTATGATCGAAGTAACATAAGTAAGGGTTTACATAGGCCGGGTTAGAGGCATTTTATGGACCAACTCGAAAATTTGGATTGGCTTTAACTGAAACTTATCGGTTCATTTTCGACAGGTCAACCCAACCCAACCCAACCCTATATTTTTGGGTTGGGTGGGGTTAGGTCATTGGGTAGGTTTTTTTTTTTAATAGTTTTTTCAGTGAGAGCAAAAACGTTAATTTTCGTTGTGGTATTTTCAGCTTTTGGTAGTTTTTGGGCCTTTGGCTAATGTGATATCAAGCAATTGACTTGATTTTATTAAATAACAAATAAAAAAACTAGAGGAAATAAAAAACTTAGAGAAAAAAAATATCACAATGTCAGATCGGAGATGATGGAGGACGAAGAGATTGACAAGAGAACTTAGAGATCAATAGAGAGAGATCAATGGGGAACTCAGCAATCAATGGCGTGAAAAATTAAAATCAACGAAAGGGGGAGAGATGGATGGTAGACCGGAACGGGAGAGATCGAAGGAAATGAAAGAAATCGATGCGAGGTAGAGGCGCTCATGCGAGAGGGAGACGGAGAAATCGAGTGGGATTATAAGTCTGGAGAGAGAGGTGGATGTGTGTCACTACTAGGTTAAACTTAATAAGGTAAATTTTTATATTGTATTATATTATATATATATTTATCGGGTCGAGCTGACCTAACCAAAAAACTCAATAACCCGAGACCCAAAAATTCATTTTAAAAAATTTCCAACCCAACCCTTACAGTTTTGGTTGGGTAGACCAAGTTGATCAGGTTACCAGATTTTTTGAACACCCCTAAAAATAAGTTTCCAATGGAGAATTTTGGGTCCGAGAAGATGATGAGGAAGTTTCATTAGCCGCCATGAAAAAATGAGCTCAAAGCTTTGATACCATCATAAAATGAGAAAGTGATGGTGTTGACATTCAACAAACGGAAGCAATTAGGATCTTAATCACTCTAATTCCATTAATTTTAGTAATTAAGCTTGCATGTTCAAGATACAAACATAGGATTTCATATTTTTACGTTTGATGAATCCTTCACATCAGTAACTCCTTAGCTCGATTTTCATCTTCTCTAGTTTGTAGACCACCACAAGATCTTCCTTACTATCCTCTAGGCCTTTAGATTGGATGGTAGAATCCAAAATGAGGGTGAATTTAAGGAAAAAATTTCAGATTTGGAGTGCTTGATGTGTTGAAAGAAAACCAATTTTCCTCTTCAATTCTTCATTTTGCATGAAGTTCTAAATAAATTAAATTCTCAATATATAGAGAATATACCTGCTTCACTAATGCATAACAAAAATGACACAAAATCATCTTTTATGAGTGGGGATTTGAGGTGTTGATTTAAAGTGGAAAATTAAGGAAATTTCCACTAAAACTTTTATCATTTTTTAAACTGAATTTTTATAAAATTCAATTTCGAATTTGAATTTTCTAATTCTTTAAATAATATCAATTCTATAATTGATATTAAACAAAATTCATTAAACTAAAATTAGTTTTAAATAATTAATTAAACTATTTAATTAATTAAAAAAATTAATATCTAATATTAAATTATTAAAGACATCAATCTCAAACATAATTTTTAAATTATATTTAAATATTTACAATTATTCAATTCCATCTAATACAATAATTAAACGTTCAATTATATCGCATATAATTAATAATTCCCTTAAGTCAGATTAGAATATTTCAAATACTGTCATCACACTATTCTAAGGTTTAGTCCGTTTGTGAGCTAGTAGGGGGATCTAATGGACCTACAGATCATGAGCTCCAAGATTAATTGGCAAAACACTTTTAACCGAACTAATCAACATTCGTTAACTACCGGGTCACAAGTCCAATAGCTACGCTCTCATGTAGATATATTTTTGTCCACTTGATTTAACCATGATCAGTAATCATTCATAGATTATTCGTATTAACAGCTAGGTCAAAATTACTGTTTTACCCCAATAATACATCTTGCTTCTTAAGTCTCCATTGAATCTAATGAACAATTGGTTTATGGTCCTACCAATAAATCGAGTCCCTCTCAATCATAGAGAGGGTAGGGCCCCTTTGTTCAAGACTAGAAGTCAGTACTTAAGGGAACAACCTATCTGCTAACCCTAAAACGGGTATCAGTCCATCTTGCAGGACTATGTCCCCAACTATCTACTCGATCTTACCTTTAAAATGGGAGTATTATTGAATGGCAATGTCGAACCACTCTCATGCATACAAATTAAAGGATATTCTCAAATAAATAGGAGTTCATAGTTAGCTCAAGATTAAGATCGAGTTACCTTAGGTCATCAGATTGAAATAGTCAATTTTAACAGTAAACGGTCGTTATAACGAAAAGTGATTATTTCGTGGCCCGATCTTATGTGAACATCCTTTGAATAGGATGCCTCCACTCGCATGTCTCTATATGAATGATTTTGGGATCACATCGTTTGTATAACAAAGCAGTCCATATCTATAGTGTCCCCATGATAAAGTACCCAACCCTATCCTTATACTTATAGACAATTTTGGCTATATACTCAAACCTGATCCTCTTTTATGTCTCTACATATGGTTTAAGTATTCATGCTATAGCCAGGGGTTTGTTAGTTTATTGGATTTAGACTATTAGTTATGAAATTTACACATTTAATAACAATTTTATTTAATAAAACTCAATAACAACTTTGTTGTAAATAGAATACGTTTAATGTCTAAAAACTACGAGTTTTAAGACATACAACCCAACAAGCTCCATGGACTAAAACTCCAGTGGGTTTACATATAAACAAATATATACAATGTTGAGTATAAGAGAATAAATACAATAAAATAGGGCATCAGATACAATTAATTCTCTTACTTGCCCTAGATTTATCTATCTCGTAGTCCTAGTCCGACTAGGTAACCCTCGAACACTTTAGCCGTGAGGGCCTTTGTAAATGGATCATCTAAATTTTCTTTTGAGGCTATCTGCATGACGATCACGTCTCCTCTGTATACTATCTCCATGATGAGATGGTACTTGCAATAGAAAATAATTCACTAGAGATGTTTAAGTTCCCTCCATAACATATAGATCTTTAAATCTGTCATAACTCAATCTTAAAAAAATGCCCAACTTTGGCACCTTCGATTAGAGTACATCAATCTCAATACGATTGAGAGATTGGTGAAGAATGGCCTTCTAATCGAGTTAGAGGAAAATTCTTTACCAGTGTGTGAATCTTGCCTTGAAGTTAAGATGACTAAAAAACCTTTTACTAGAAAAGGTTATTAAGCCAAAGAGCCTCTTGAATTAGTACATTCTGACCTTTGTGGTCCTATGAATGTGCGAGCTCGAGGAGGCTATGAGTACTTTATCAGTTTTACTGATGACTACTCGAGATATGGGTATGTCTATCTGATGCAACGTAAGTCTGCATCTTTTGAAAAGTTCAAATTATTTAAAGATAGAGTTGACAATGTTTTGGATAGACGAATAAAAACACTTCGATCAGATCGAGGTGAAAAGTTTTTGGATTCTGAGTTCCAGGACTATTTATTAGAACATGGAATCGTTTTCCAACTCTCGACACCAGGTACACTTTAGCAAAATGGTGAAGCAGAGAGAAGAAACAGAACCTTGTTGGACATGGTTCGTTCAATGATGAGTTACGCTTTCTTATCAGACTCGTTTTAGGGTTTTGCAGTGGAGACTGTGGTATACATTTTCAACTGTGTTCCTTCTAAGAGTGTTGCAAGAACACCTCTGGAGTTGTGGAACGGGTGTAAAGCTATTTTACGTCACTTCTGCATATGGGGTTGCCCAGTACATGTGCTTGAGGCAAATCCCAAGAAGTTGGAATCACGATTGAGGTTGTGCCTTTTTGTAAACTACCCCAAAGGTACACAAGGAGGTTACTTTTATGATCCGTCTGAAAACAAAGTGTTTGTTTCCACAAACACTACTTTCCTAGAGGATGATCATATCAGGGAGCACAATCCACGTAGTAAAGTCGTGTTAAGTGAGCTTTCCAAAGAAACTACTGAAACTTCAAGAGTTGTTGAAGGACCTGCTTCATCAACCAGAATTGTTGATGATAGTTCATCTGGTAGGTCGGTTCCACCTCAAGAGTTGAGGGAACCTCAATGCAGTGAGAGGGTTACGAACCCGCCTGATCGCTATCTGGGTTTCACGAAAATCCTAGCTATGGTGACAGATGGCGAAGTTGAGGATCTGTTGTCCTATAAAAAGGCAATATAGGTCTACTAATGAAAGTTCAGTAGTTTTCTTAGTATTGCATGTAGACGATATACTACTCATTGGGAATGATGTAGGTCTACTGATTGCAGTTAAAAACTGGCTAGCGATCTAATTCTAAATGAAAGATTTGAGAGAGGCTCGGTTTGTTCTGGGTATACAGATCTTTCTAGATTGTAAGAACAAAGTGCTAGCACTGTCTCAGGCATCGTATATTAACAAAATCTTGCTCAAGTACTCGATGCAGAACTCCAAAAAGGGCCTACTACCATTCAGGCATGGAGTCACTTTGTCTAACGACATGTGTCCTAAGATGCCTCAAGAGGTTGAGGACATGAGACGGGTCCCATATGCATTTGTCGTTGGAAGTTTAATGTATATGATGCTCTGCACTAGGTCAGACATCTGCTATGTTGTAGGAATAGTCAGTAGGTATCAGTCTAAACTAGGCTAGGGTCACTGGACCACAATTAAGAACATCCTCAAGTATCTTCGGAGAACGAAGGACTACATGCTCGTGTATGGGTCTAAGGATTTGATCCTTACTAAATACACGGATTCTGACTTTCAGACTGATAAGGACTCTCGAAAGTCTACTTCAGGTTCACTATTTACTCTTAATGAAGAAGCTATAGTGTGGCGGAGCACTAAGCAGGATGCATCACCGACTCCACGATGGAGGCCGAGTACATAGCGGCTTATGAAGCTACTAAAGAGGCCGTCTGGCTTAGAAAATTCTTGATAGAGCTGAAGTTGTTCCAGGTATGTCTAGGCCCATCACCCTCTATTGTGACAATAGTGGTGCTGTGGTGAACTCCAAGGAGCCCAAGAGTCATAGGCGCGACAAACACATAGAGCGGAAGTATCATCTGATCCACGAGATAATGCATCGAGGAGACGTGATTGTCACGAAGATCGCTTCGGAGAAAAACATTGTTGATCCGTTTACGAAGGCTCTCGTGGCTAAAGTGTTTAAGGGACATCTTCAGAGCATGAGTCTACGTGACCGCCCGCGGCTGGACTAGGGCAAGTGGAAGATTTTGTTGCACCGGGTTTTTATGCCCTAGTTTATTGTTTTGTACCTGTTTACTTGTACTCCCCACTTCGCTTTAGGACAAATCGTGGTTTAATGGTGGGTGTAGCATGTCTACTCTCTGTTTTAATTGTTAATCGTTTGTGGATGTGTGGATTAATGGAATTTTCTAGGTGGTAACCTTGGTTTGTTGAATTCTCTAGTTAATTGTTAAGGCCCCTGCGTTTTTTGGTCACAATTAATTGCTTTCGATTCTGTAAATTCAAAGTTAGTTTGGGTCTTGAGTTGTTCGTGATGAAATTCGGAGCAAGGGTTATTGTTCTTCATGGAAGAAGACAACCAAATGCTGGTCGAGTCGTGTAGACGATGAAGTAGACGATCGTTGTTTAATCGAATGCTCGATTATCATTTAATGCGCGTGTGCACTAGACGATCGTACAGCTCAACGGAGTAATTGCATGGTAAATCGTTTACTTTTCGTGTGCTAAGAGATCGTCTAGACGATCAAGCTTCACGGCCTCATTGTTGTCTATGCGATCGTTTAGATTTTTACACTATCGTCTAGTGTATGCTACACGATCGTTTACCTGGAGGCGTTTACTAAAAGATGGGAGCTTCGCCCGGTGGTTCAAGACCCGGTTCTCTTGTGAACCAGTTTTCTCAGCTGAATTATGTAAATAGATTGTTATCATTCTCGTTTTGTTATGGTTCATCCTGGTCCATTAATCCATGGTTTTATACATGTGATGTATATATATATTGTCGTATGGTATGCACATATAGATAAATCCCACTTTAGGTCATGCATATTCTCTTTATTATAAGTGTTATGATTTAGTGAAGCATGATTTAATTTACATAAGTGCATGATCATGCATCATATAATATAAGGGTTATGTTTATGTATTCTTTATTTATTTAACGTAATATTTATAAGCGTTATAAATACTTCGTTATGTGGCATGAGTGTTTTAGTTGTTTATTTTATAAATGTTTATAAAATGAAATTAGAACTAAAATAATTAGTAAAAGATTAATATGTAGCAAATCTATCTATAATCGACCTTTTGTCTAAGGCGGGTTCTGTCTAGGCTGGGGTATTTAAGATGACAACAATAGAGCATTCCTACCTGGGAAACTACCTGGAAAAGTAATTTAGATAAATTTGATGCATGCATGCAAATTAAGGCCAGTCCAAATAGAGCCCTTAGTAATCTCGAAGTGAGAATCCAAAGTGTGGTCTTCAGTGAATTTGGTAAAGGTTGGAGAAAGAACAAATAGTGTAGACGATAAGCAAGTGGGAGAGAAAGCTATCGTATAGTTGTGTGCTTATCGTTTAGAAGAAGCTACACGATCGTGTAGATTTTGCTAAGCGATCGTGTAAGTGCTGGTGTGCGATCGTTTAGGCGATGAGCAACTATCGTATAGGCTCTCAAACTATGCGATCGTTATGTTTTCATACCGATTGCGAATTTTTGAAATTTTTGCAAAATGAAACAAATTTTCATTTTATTCTTTGGTTATAATAACCGACTTCGGATTCTCCCACTAACGCACGGATGAGGAGAGGTTTTCGGCCAATTATTAAATAATTAACCAATTTAATAATTAATGAATATAATCATATTATATTCTTACCCTATAGTTTGATATTACATATCTACTATAGTAATTTCTCCTCCACTTGATATAAGTTATATTTATATCTAAATTCCTCCAAAATAATATATCTCATACATTTAGTCAATTATATCATATATAATCAACCAGTTCAATTATATCATATATAATCGAACTCCCTCTTGTCAGTTTGAACATTTCAAACTGACCCAAACACTGATTCTCGACTTTATCCAAGCTACCCAGGGGCTAATGGACTTGTGGCTCGAAGCTCGAATGGTACTTGAATAGTTGACTAAACTCTTTAGCCACGAGATCCACCATCCGTTAACTGTCAGGCATTCCACTAAAGACCAACAGCTGAACTCTTCTTACCACAAATATATTTCTGNNNTATAATCATATTATATTTTTATCCTATAGTTTGATATCGCATATCTACTATAGTATTTTCTCCTTTACTTGATATAAATCATATTTATATCTAATTTCCTCCTAAATAAGTATCTCATACATTTAGCCAATTATATCATATATAATTAACTAGTCCAATTATATCATATATAATCAAACTTCCTCTTGTCAATTTGAATATTTCAAATTAACCCAAACCTTGGTTCTCGACTTTATCCAAGCTACCCAGGGAACCTAATGAACCTGTGGCTCGAAGCTCCAATGGTCCGTGAATAGCTGACTAAACTCTTTGGCCACGAGATCCACCATCCGTTAACTATCAGACATTCTACTAAAGACCAACAGCTGAACTCTTGTTACCACAAATATATTTCTGTGTCCATCGGATATAACCAATCATGAGTACGATGACCCATCATAGATGCTCGTAAGTACAGTTAGGCCAAATTACCGTTTTGCCCTTGTAGTTACATCTTACTCCTTAAGTACCACCGATTCCTCTAATGAATAATACAACATAGTCCAACTATGTATGAACACCTCTCGAACCAAGAGAAGGTATATGGTGCCACATCGTTCAAGTCCCAAAATCAGCCCTTAAGAAAGCTATCTATCTACTTATCCTTGCCTCGGAGAATGAGTGAATTCCATCTTGTGTAGCTGATTTTCCAGCTCCCAAATCAGACGAATCTCCAAAATAGTAGGTTTGAATCAGCGACTTAGCCACTCGCACCCATACAAATCAAAGAATCGCCATCAAGCCCTGGAATCAACCCTTAAGGGAGCTACCTATCTACTTGCCCCTACATCAGGGAAAGAGTGAATTCCATCTTATGTAACTGATTTTCCAGCTCCCAAATCAGACGAATCCCCAAAATGGTAGGTTTGAATTGGCGACTTAGCCACTCGCACCCATACAAATCAAAGAATCGCCATCAATGGCAGGAATTCCCAACTCACTCAGGATTGAATTCATGTTACCTATGGTCATCCAAGTGAAGTGAAGTCTCTGTCATGAACAGTGTTATATAATGAGACGTTAACACTTCATGGTCAGGTCTTATACAAACTCTTTGTATAGGACGTCCCCGCTCGCATGTTCCCTACACGAAGATCAAGATCAGGCCATCTATGACAAGTCACAACACTTGTGACCATTCTATAAAGCGGGCCGTATCCGTAGCGTTACCAGGATAAGGTTTCCCCCGTATATCCATATACTACAGACCATTTTGGTTATCACTCAAGACATGATCCACTTGTATGTCACCACGTACATGCTTAAGTTACATACAGATAACTAGAGATTTTATATTTATTGGTTTGTGGTAAAGCAAATAAAACATTCAACTAAGCAAAAAACAAGATGGGAAGTAAATATCATATATTATACAATACAAGCGTTCGTACAAACTGTTTGCAAACTACAAGACATGAGACTTTAGGGCATCAACCCCAACAGTCTAAGTGATAAACCATTTTATTAACTCACATCGCTCACGTATGCTCATAAAACCGGGTAAATAACACTCAAAATCGACTATAATCCCTAGGTAGCAGGTGTTCCGTAAACCATCAACTTAAGCACCTCCGGCCTTATACATGATTATAGTCCGGATGAGTTTATAACATAGTTTTACAAGATAACGATCTATTTTAACTATTAAAACATGTTTTTATTTGTTAACCCTATATGAGCATGCATCTTATCTTTGTTATAGATTTTAAATATCTAATTCATTTTATAACACTTTATACAATATAGACATGCTTCCAATCCATAACATCCATCAGGTCATTTTAAATTTAATATAACACTTTATATTATACACATGAAACCCTAACATATGCATACTATATATTATAACTAATTATAACATACTTTTAATGCATGATACATGCTTCTTATAGTGGGATTTTAAATCTACATGGTATGCTTTATGCACATATAAGATAAACTATTTAATTCATACATTTATGCGGTTTAATGGAAATTGAGGGATAAAAAGAAAACAAGTTTCTATTGTATATGCGCATTATCAGATTCATTTTCGAGTTACTAAACGATAGAATCGACTTTACTATACGACAGTACTCTTTTCTAAATGATCGAGCGTTAAGTCTATACGATAAACTTCCATCTTCTACATGATAGTGCTGCCTATTACTCGATCATCTCCTCTTCCTCCATTCCTCTTTACCTCTATCCAAAATATGCTAGAGCCCATAACTCCTAGATTCTTACACCGAGAATACCAAGGTAATCTAGTGGTTGTGTCTGATTGTTCGAGGATCGAGTTTATACTCGTTGCTGATGTTCGAGGGAGCTCGAGCTCTTGCTCGTTGCGTTCATGGCTGATCAAGGGAAACACTTAAAGAAAACTTCTTCAAAAGTATTGTTTTCTTTATCCTTTGTATTTAACTCTGAAGCATGTTGTAGTTTATGTTTAATGCATAATCTGTTTAGTATGATTGTAAATATTTGAGTTCTTTCGCAATGGAGTTTGGGACGATCTTCTTCCACTTAAAGGTCCTCTATAATTAGAGTTTCTTTAATAGATACATTTGACATAAAGATACTAAATGTAATCCACTAAATCCATAAAAGTTATAAAATATCAAGTTAATGACATAGTACAAAATACAATATACTGAATACAAAACAAAAAGAAAAAGAAAAGATATTGAAGTACAATAGTTAATAAAATGGAATAGAAAATGGACTCATATTTAATTAAAGAAGAAAAAGAAGATTAGAGGGAGAATTTTGAAGATAAACGAAGAACTTCATTGAATTGTTGAACATATTCAAGTGCGTTATAATTTTGTGGGACTTGTAGGGACTTAAACGTAAAGATGAAGATTACATGATTCAAGGGTTTGATCTTTATTTTTTTTTTTTCCTTTTAGTTTTGGACTAGGGCAGTGGGCTTTTCAATAGGCTGCTTTTTAGTTTGGAGGTTGGAAAGATTTGATGAATTACTCATCCTTTTTCTTTAGAAAATGTCAACGTAAAAATAGATACACCAAAGCGTGTTAGATACGTATCTGGAAATATCGGTATCTGATACGGATTCTTTACCTCACATGAAGTATCTGTACTTCATAGGTTGATTGTAATAATCGATACAATAATGCTCACCAACAAACAGAGAATATAAAGACATAAATCATGCCACATGTACATCAGGTACAAGATGAAAGCATAACATAAACTATATGCCATAAACTAGAGAAATAGACCTATCAATGATAAGAATAAATATATCCAATCTAGAGTATCCTATCAATATTCTATATATTGAAAACTTATAAAAATATTCTGTAGATTAAGTAGAACAACCCATCAAAATAAGCATAGTTCAACTAATATAAAATTTCCATTACCAACTTTAAGGTTAGATAGTTCAATTTTTCAACTAACATATTCAAAAAGAAAACAATGTTACTTAGAAAAACATTAAACAACCCCCTAAAAAAATTTGAAAAAAAAGAGAGAATGGAAGAAAAAGAAGAAACTAACTTGTATTATATGTTGAGAATGGTGTTCTAAATCTCCTTGTAATCTTGTAGTTTGTAAACTCTGTATAAACATATTGTTATTAATAAAATAAGTGTTATTTTATACGCATATACTCAATCCAATAAACTAAGATCCAAGGTTATTTTATGTAATTTAAACAAGTATGTAGAGACATACAGGTAAATCTTGTTTAAATGATAACTTAAATGGTCTGTAGTAGATGGATAAAGTTAGGTACCTTATTCTGGTGACACTACGGATATGACCCGCTTTGTAGGTGTTACAAGTGTTGTAAAGTGCTACAAATGATCTAATCCTGATCATTCATGTGGAGATATACAAACGGGACTATCCTCTACAAAGAGTTTGTATAAGACTGGACCACGAAATGACTAGTCTCTTTATATAACACCGTTAATAATAAAGATTTACATTTCATTAGGATGACCATAAGTGATATGACCTGAATCCTGAGTGAGTTGTTAACTTCTACTCATGAAGGCGTTCCTTTGATTTGTATGGGTGAGAGTGACCAGATTGTTAACTCAACAAGCCTACCATTTTGGGGATTCATCTGACTTGGGAGCTGGAAACTCAACTACACAAGACAAAATTCACTCTTTCTCCAATGTAAGGGATGTGTAGATAAATTGTTCCCTTATGGCTGATTCTGGGTTTTGAACATAGTGACCACAATCTCTCCTGACCCGAGAAGACTTGGTCATAGTGGGACTATGACTTATTGTTCATTAGAAGAATTAGTGGCACTTAAGAAGTTAGATGTAACTACAGAGGCAAAATGGTATTTTGGTTCAACTGTACTTACGAACAATTTGTGAAGGGTCATGCACTGTTGATTGGTTATATCTAATAGACACATAAATATATCTGCAGTGTGAAGAGTATAATTGTCGGTCTTTAGTGGAGTGCCTGATAGTTAATGAGTAGTGATTAATGTAATTAAAGAGTTTAATTAATTTTCACCTACCATTGGAGCTTTAAACTACATATTCATAAGGTCCCCTTGGTAGCTCAAAAAGATTTTGTTGAGAATCAGTTTTTTGGTTGATTTGAATTGTTAAAATTAATAAGAGGGGATTTAATTATATATGATATAATCAAATTAATTCAATTATATATGATATAATTGATATAATGTATTTTATTCATGAATTGAAGGAATAAATATTTGAATGATTTAATATAAATATGATTTATATTAAATACCATAAAATAGAAAAAAGAACTATAATTCATATTGTATGTGATGCAATATTAAAACTATAGGTTATAAATATAATATGAAAAGTTGGTTATAATATTTATTTATATTATTTATTATTTGAATAAAAATCTATTTTTCTCTCAATCCACTTTAGTGGGTGGTTATGCAATTTTATGGAAATTAGAATAAAATGAAAAAGAGTTTTTCCTCTTCTTTGAAGAACTCAAGTTCCAAGTACAATAAGTACGTTTGTATAGACTATGCAATAGAATACACGACAAACATAGAGCATATACGATAAGCTCTTTGTCTATACGATAGAAAGACTTGTCTATGCGATAGCCTAAACGATTGAAGTAGTTCTTATGCGATAGTGTTTCTTCTTCAATCATCTTCCTCCTCCAAACTCAAAAATACCCTCCTAACCAAAATAATCAGAGCCCACCACTCCTGGGTTCTCACCCCTAGAATGCCAAGGTCACCAAGTGGTAGTGTCTTCCTTTTTGGTTCGTGAGTTTCTTGAAGAGGTTGTTGTTTGTTCGAGGAGTTCGTGATAGTTCGAGGGGATTTACGCGAAGAAGAGTTCTTCAAAAGTATAATATCAAAACTATGTATCTTATTTGAAAAGCATGTTGTAATTTACATAGAATGCCTAATCTGTTTGTGTTTACTATAAATTTATGTTTTCAATTGAAATGCAATTTGGACGATCTGCTTCCGCTCAAGGATCTCCTCATGTCGAGATTTTCTTCAATTGATATCAGAGCCAGGTTGTAGTTCTGATTCCAAATTCCATTTCTATATTGAATTTAATTACAGTTTTGGTGAGCTTTAACTTATGCATTGAATTTATATAATAATCGTTGTGGATGGTTGTTGATGGATGTTTACAGATAGAAAGGTATGATCATCAAAAGACAGTTATTCTTCCTAAAGCCCGTTATAAGTGGATGCATTTTTTGCTACAAAATTTAAATTAATAAGTGATTACAGCTTCTCGTTATTTTAAATTAGTTCAAAACTGTTGTAATGCGGAGAAAAAATTACTGATGTTGATATGTAAAAAAAACATTTTCTACATTTCATGTCTCGAATGTGCTCCTACAATAGCAATATCGAGAGAAAGGTTTTATACAGTATTCTGATTTAATTTCATGTCTTCTTGTTTCTGAACAAAATAACAAGTTATTGATGTAAAATTATGAATCTCTACCGACCGGAACAACACCATTCCCTACAGTGAACACTATGAATTTTAATAAAAATCATGGTTGAGGTTGTGGTCACAGTTAAGGTCGTGACTATGGCAGAGGAAGAAATAATTATTATTTTCGTGGTGATCGTTCTAATCATTTAAATTTCAAAACAATCACACAAAATGAAGATCACAAAGGAAAAGCTCCACAAACTAAAAGTTCAAAGAGTGTTGAAAATAAATGTTTTCAATGTCAAATGACTGGACATTATTCATGTACCTGTTGTACGTCAAAACACTTAGTTGACCTCTATCAAGTCTCCTTGAAGGAAAAAGAGAAAAATGTGGAAGAAAATTTTACATACCAAGTTAATGATATATTTGACCGATCCCACATGACAAATTTGGATGTGGCAGAATTCTTTGAATCTCCTGAAGGGAAGATTGACACAGTTGGTGGCACATCAAGTGTTTCTTTTAACTTTGAGAATATCTAGACTTAATGTTGTTGTTTTCTTTTATCTATCTTTATGTTTTTTCAGTAACTTTTGTATATTTTAAGTGTTTTTTTTCTTATTGTAATTATTTTCTTTTAATAAAGAAACATGGATTATTTTCATATGTTAGGTGTTTAAAAAATGGGCAAAGAAGATCTATGTCTAGTAGATAGTGCAACTACACATAAAATACTTACAAATAAAAAATACCTTTCCAAATTGACAATGCTGAAAGCAAAAGTAGATACAATATCAGGTTATGCAAACTTAATTGAAGGTTTTGGAAAAGAAAATACTATTTTTCCTAGAGGAACCAAATTTACAATTGGCAATGCATTGTTCTCTAGTCAACCAAAGAGAGCTTCTAAGTTTTAAAGATATACGTTGCAATAATTATCATATTGAGACTGATAGTAAGAATAATGTGGAATATCTATATATCATATCCACTGTCTCGAATGAAAAACATATATTGGAAAAAATGTCTGCTTTATCTTCTGAATTATATTATACTCATATACGAGTAATTGAAACATATGCAACAATGAACCTGAAGTTCATGAATCCAAAAAAAATTATAATTTGGTATGATCAATTGAGTCATCCAGGATCTATAATGATGAGAAGAATTATTGAGAATTCAAATGGACACCCACTAAAGAACTAGGAGATTCTTCAACCTAATGAATTATCATGTGATGCTTGCTCTCAAAACAAATTAATAGTTGACCATCACTAGCTAAAATGGAGATTGAATCACTTGCATTTTAAAAACGAATTCATAGTGATATATGTAGACCTATTAACACACCAAGTGTACTATTTAGATATTTTATGGTATTAATAGATGCATCCAGTAGATGGTCACACGTGTGCTTATTATCA
The DNA here is from genome assembly GCF_009727055.1 of Benincasa hispida. NCBI lineage: Eukaryota > Viridiplantae > Streptophyta > Magnoliopsida > Cucurbitales > Cucurbitaceae > Benincasa > Benincasa hispida. The sequence goes on along the minus strand of NC_052350.1, from coordinate 23,844,424 downwards.
AGTTGAAATATTGCATTTGATAATTATTGTATATCAATTGGGATACATGTTGAACATCCTGTAGCTCATGTTCATACACAAAATGGTTTAGCAAAATCATTCATAAAACGTTTGCAATTAATTGTAAGACCATTGCTTATGAGAGCTAAGCTTCCTTCATCTGTATGGGGACATGTTATTTGCATGCAGCGTCACTTGTATGCATTAGGCCAGTAGCTTATCATAAGTACTCACCATTATAATTAACTTATGGTCATAAGCCAAATATTTTCCATCTGAGAATTTTTGGGTGTGTAGGATATGTTCCAAATGCTCTACCACAATGCACTAAGATGAGTCCTCAAAGGAAGTTAGGAATATGTATTGGATATGATTCCCCATCAATCATTAAATATCTTGAACCCTTGACGAATGATGTATTTATTGCACGATTTACTGATTGTCATTTTAATGAGACAAATTTTCCAATATTAGGGGGAGGAATTAAGAAGTTGGAAATATAAATTACATGGAATACATCGTTATTATCTCATTTAGATCCCTATACAGATCAATATGAACTTAATTTCAAGTAATTGATTCGGGTCTCTTTTTTGCTTCTTTTTAGGTTGCGAAATTGGTTGGAGAACGGATGCAAAAGAACCTCCTCAAGGAATATAAGGTTTTTTTTAATGAGGCTAATCTTGAGCCGCCATCCCGTCCAAGGCTAATTCTTGTGGTCTTTTATCACAATAGCTATGATGATAATTATCTTGAAGTTCATATTATAATTCATTTGCAAAATATAGAAAATCAACAACCAGATGCATTTTTAGATGCAAAGAAAGTGACTAAATCACATATACCAACTACAAATGTTCCATTTAAAATTGATATCCCAATACAACAAGTTGTCACTAATGAGTCTGGAACACACTAGCATGGTAGACCAGTGGGTTCCAAAGATAAAAATCCTCGAAAAAGAAAAATAATTAATAGACATGAAGACTTCGCTGAGGATGTAAATACTAGAAATCCTTGACATGACTAGTGAGGAAGGTGAAATACCTAAAGACAATAATGAGATTTCAATAAACTATGTCATGATAGGAAAAAGATGGAATCGAACTAATGTAATTATTAACAACATTTTTGCCTACAATGTTGCTCTTGATATTATATCTAAAAATGAGGATCCTGAACCAAAATTGTTGAAGAATGTCGACATAGAAAAGATTGTCTTCAGTGGAAAAAAGTAATCGAGGTAGAATTAAACTCACTTTCAAAATGTCAGGTTTTTGGACCAGTAGTCTGAGTACCAGAAGGTGTTAAACTATTGGGATACAAATGGGTATTTGTGAGGAAAAGAAATTGAAATAATGAGGTCACAAGAGATAAAGCAAGAATAGTTGCACAAGGTTTTTCACAAAGACTTGGTATTGATTTTGAAAAGACGAATTCTCTGGTGGTGGATGCAATTACATTAAGATATTTAATTTACTTGACTGTGTATAGAAGTCTAGATATGCATTCTATGGATGTAGTCACAATATATTTATATGAATCTCTTGATAATAATATTTATATGAGAATCCCAGAAGGATTTAGAGTACCTAAAACATATATATCAAATTCACCGGAATGGTATTCAATAAAGTTACAGAGATCACTATATGGATTGAAACGATCAGGATGGATTTGGTACAATCGCTTGAGTGGATATTTATTGAAAGAAGGATATCAAAATAATCCAATACGTCAGTGTGTTTTTATAAAAAAAAAATCACAATCAGGATTTTTTATTATAACTATATATATGTTGTTGAATTGAATATAATTGGAACTCTTGAAGAGCTTTCAAAGGCAATAGAATATCTTAAGAAAGAATTTGAAATGAAAGATCTTGGAAAAACAAAATTTTGCCTTAGTTTGCAAAATGAGCATTTAGTTGAGAAATATTTATTCATCAGTAAACTTATATAGGAAAATTTTTGAAAATATTTTATATGGACAAAGAACATCCATTAAATATTCCAATGGAAGTCTGTTCATTGGATATAAAGAAAGATATATTTTGACCTCGAGAAGATAACGAAGAAAGCACAAGCAAAGATAGGGCAACATTACCAAAATAAAGCCAACAAGATAAAACTAGAACATAACTAAAACATAAAAGAAAATACCCCGAAACCACCAGGGATAAAGCCAGGGAAAAGAAACCAAAACCCCACAACTAGGGTTAACAACAAAACAAAGAGCAACGACAAGTTCAAAAAGAAGAAAAAAACATCTGTAAACACACTAGATAAGACCAAGAAGATCAACCCATCAGGAAACAGCTCGAGAACAGTAGAGACCATAAAGTGAAATAGAGTAGACACCATCCTTGGTCGACCTCCATGCAGCCGCCGTGCCAAATGTAGTAGATGGAAACATACCAGAAGACACAGAACAACTTACTACGCACCTCCTTACTCGACCCCACTCGTCACAACCAACTCAACTCGACATCCCAATCCGCCACCCGATGCGACGAACCCAATTGATGCAACACACTAGACCACACCTCTCTCCCAAACCCATACTCAAGAAATAGATGATCCCATGACTCCACACCTCCCCCATACAGAAGACACTTAGTGAATTGGTGCACCTATGTATCTTGCTAATAATACAAGACAAGATATTGCATTTTTAGTAAATTTATTAGCAAGATATAGTTCTTTTTCAACAAAAAGACATTGGAACAAAATTAAGCATATACTCCATTATCTCCAAGGAACAATAGATATAAGTTTGTTTTATTCAAATAAATCAAATTTTGATCTAGTTGGTTATGCAGATTCTATATATTTATTTGATCCACAGAAAGCTAGATCTCGAACAAGTTATTTGTTTACATGTGGAGGAACTGCTATATCATGGCGATCGGTAAAACAGACCATAATTTCCACTTCTTCAAATCATGTTGAAATTCTTGCAATTCACTAGACTAGTCGAGAATGTGTATGATTAAGATCAATGACTCAACACATTCATGAAACATGTGGCTTGTCTTCTAATAAAAATCCTCCAACAGTATTATACGAAAACAACACAGCTTGCATAGCCCAAATCAAAAGAGGATATATTAAAAGATATAGAAGAAAGCATATTTCACCGAAACTTTTCTACACTCATGATCTTGAAGAAAATGGCGACATCATTGTATAACAAATTTGTTCGAAGGATAACCTAGTAGACTTATTTACAAAGGTATTACCAACCGCAACTTTTGAAAATTGGTACACAACATTGGAATGCGGTGGCTCAGAGATCTTAAGAGATGTTTTCATGAAGGGGAGTAAATATAATTGTATTCTTTTAGGAGTATATATTATATGAAATATGTACTCTTTTTTCTTCACTATGGTTTTTTCCCATTAGATTTTTCCTAGTAAAGTTTTAACGAGGCATATTTCATATATATATAGGTATCTAAGGGGGAGTACTATGAATGTTATAATAATAAATAGATGCTCATTGCTTAGTGTCCCAAGCCACATGTTACCCTTCATATTATCCATGTGCCTTATAACTATTCATGTTTCGTGTCCATGTAAGTCCACATCCTACTTGTCACTTTGCCTATAAATAATAATATTTGGTGGACTTAAAATCACATACCCATTGGTAAGAAATCTACTTCAAATTCTACTAAATTTTCTATTATCCAATTTCATTAGTTATTTCATGATTTTAGTTTTTTATTTTAAATTATATTTTATTATTATTATTATATTATTTTTTTTTATATCTATGTTCCCGTTGTGCTTCTCAATTTCACAACTTGTATACTTTAGGGGTTGTTAAATTTATTGTTTACCATTTTCTGAAAACATAGGGGTGAATTGTGATTAATGTTATGTTTCTCAATTTTCATTGTGAGGAATAAACATTTTTACACAAGAATTTTTATGAGTAAGTTTTTTATGTTTATTTAACTTTTATCATATTTGCAAATATATTCCACTAAAAAATAATTGAGAAATAACCCTTGAGTTAGGCTTGGATAGTATCTTCTCTTGGCAGGGTGGTTAATTTACTCAATGACACTTTAGTTTTTAGTTTGATTTTAATTTAGTCTTGAATTTCAAAATATTTTATTTTATTCTTGAGGTTTGATTTTTGTTTCAATTTGATTTCCAATTTTCAAAATTTACATTTTTAATTTTGATTTTTAATTAAACACTCTCAGTATTTAATGTTAATGTCTATTAATTAATTTAAATGAATCATAAAATGATATTTTAAAATTGATTGTAGTAGTGATAATTAATTATGATTATTTTAAATTAATTAATGAACATTAATACAAAAACTGAAAGTGAATATTTAGTGGAAAATCAAGGTTGAAAGTGTTAATCGTGAAACTTATGAATCAAATTGAAATAAAATTCAAAATTGACAGATAAAATTGTAACATTTTGAAATTTAGAGATTAAATTGAAATTAAACTTAAAATTTAAAGACCAAAAGTGTTATATTTTTAAATTTAGAGACCAAATAGAAATTAAAGTAAAAAATTAACAACCAAAACATTTTTTTTGTTTTTTTTTTTGTTTTTTTGTTTTTTTGTTTTTTTGTTTTTTTGTTTTTTGTTTTTGTTTTTGTTTTGTTTTTATTTTTTTATTTTATTTTATTTTATTTTTGTTTACCTTTCTATGTCAAACTAATATTTCTATAGTATGTCACCGAAAGACGGCTATCCTGCCATTGTATTTTTATGTCACACTAACATTAATGCTGGGCGTGTAATATATATTTAACTTGTATATCAACTTTACATGTTTATTAGTAATAAGATGATAGAGGTCTGATTATTTTATGGTGTTAGATTGAATATTTTGGTTTTCTTAATTTTTTGAAATATTATGAAGTGAATTATAGTAAATTTTGCTTTCCTTTGCTATGAGAATGTGAATCAAGAATGTCAATTCTTATTTTGCTATATTCTTGACTTTTCACATTTGATAGAGAAATCATAAGTCGCCATCGCTTACTCTTCCTTCTTGACAGCGGTGGAGGATATCTATTCTCTCTTTTTGGTTGGACGTAAAGAGGTCATCATCAAAAGTGTTTTAAAAGTCATTCCTACATATGACATGAGTTGTTCTAAACAATCAAAGTCTTTCTAAGAAAGATAAGTAGAGATATTCATTTTTGTGATATTCCTCTAACGAATATAAGAAATTGAGTTGAGAGGGTTGGAACGGAAGGAATCGAATTCCTCAGCAGAAGCATATGAATACATGTGACAGTAAAATTCGTTTTGGAAAACTTGAAAAACAGAGAAAATACATAGAATATGTACACGATAAACATTAATTTATAGCATTCTATTAGGGAAAGAGAAAAACAGAGAAAATACATGAATATGTACACAATAAACATTAATTTTACAACTTCTATTAGGGAAAGAGAAGAACTTACCCTTAAAGATTTTTTTCTTAGAAATCATCTCCATGTCATGAACATTTCGTACTGTGAAATTCTCCCTTGAACTCTAAACTACTTCCAAGAACATAAACAACCAAAAATAATAGACACCACTAGACGGAAACCTTGCTATTCTGGGCAAGAATCGAGATGGTGAGATCTCACTTTTGGAATTGCAAAGTTTTTACAAAGAACTTCTTTGGTAAAAACTTTGAGAGAGAATTCTTTGATGTGTTAGAGAGAAAAATGCATAGAGTTTCTTCTCTCAAATCTTTGTCCACGTTTTCTTAATGCGAGAGTGAAAAAATTGGTTAAGGGAGGAGTTACAACTCCCCTCCACCAATACAGAGAATAACTCCTCTCATTTAATATATATATTAAATCAAAATTAATATTATATAATTAATAGAATATAATTAATTAATTAATTAATTAATTACTATATATTTAATTTCATCTAAATTATATTTAAGTAATATTTTGTCACATAATTTTAATATGAATCTCATTTATATTAATTTTAACATATAATTTTATATGAATCTCATTCACATAAGTAATATTTGAATATGATTCAAATATTTATTTTTCATATAACTGATACTTTTAATATGAATTTCACTCGTATTAATTTTAACCTATAGTTTTAATATGAATCTCATTCATATTAAATTTAACCTATAGCTATAATATGAATCTCATTCATGTTATTTAATATTTGAATCTTATTCAAATACATCATTCTTTCATATAATAAAGTATAATTTTGAATATAATTCAAAATTAACTTTATGTCATGATGTATTTATATACATTATATTAATTGTATCTCATACAATTAATTACCTTATATAATTTAAACAATTCAATTTAATCTAAAGTTAGATGATTCTTGTTTTACCCTTAGTGAGCTAGCAAAAGGACCTAATGGACCTATAGATTAGAAGCTCCAATGATACGAGATTAATTAACTAAACTTTTTAATTAAATTAATCAAAATTCATTAACTACAAGTCACTCCACTAAAAACCCACAGGTACACTCTTCGCAATGTAGATATATTTTTGTGTCCATAGATATAACTAATCAACAGTAAGTTGACCTTTCACAAATCGCTCGTAATTATAGCTAGGTCAAATTACTATTTTACCCCTGGATTACATCTAACTTCTTAAGTCCCACTGATCCTCTAATGAACAACCTTTTTATGGTCTTACCATAAATAATACCCTCTCAAGCCAGTGAGAGGGATGGGCCCCACTGTTCAAGATCCAGATTCAGTACTTAAGAGAGCTATTCATCTACTTACCCTAAAGACAGGAATGAGTGATTTTCATCTTGTGTAGCTATATTCCTAAAATGGTAGATTTACTGAGTCGGCGAGTCGAGTCACTCTTATCCATACAAATAAAAGGAATGCTCTCATAGACAGGAGTTCATATCTCACTTAGGATTTGAGGTCAAGTTACCTATGGATATTCTATGAAATGTTAATATCTTCAATCAACGATATTATAAAGAGAGACAATCATTTCACGGTCTGATCTTATACAAACTTTTCGTATAGGATATCCCCATTCACATGTCTTCACATGAAAAATTAGGATCAGATTGTTTGTAACACTTTACAACTCTTGTAACAAATACAAAGTGGGTCGTATCCATAGTGTCACCAAGATAAGGCACCCAAACTCATTCATATACTACAGACCATATAAGTTATTATTTGAACATGATCCACCTATATGTCTACCACATACTATTCAAATTTCATAAAATACCCTTGAATCTTTCTTTAATGGATAATTGCATATGTAAAATAATAAACCATTATTTCAAATAACATATTAACTATGAGGCTTTAGGGCATACATCTCAACAAAGACAAAATGTGTGATAACTACCAAAAGGTACTATCTTACTCCACTTTGGGTTCATTATATGATTTTACATGTTTATTCTATGTTTTCGAAGTTATCAGACATCTAGAAAGTAGAAATGAACCAAACTAGAGCTCTGAAAGTATCAATCGAGGAAATGAAGGAAAAATGACCAAAAATCCCTCAGGCAATATTGCAACGCCAGTCGGCATTGTGCGCGATGCCAAGGATGGAAGCATGCATAAGGAGAGAGTGTCATGGAGCTAGTCGGTATTGTAACACGACAAGAAAAACAATAGTTGTTCAATTAGTGTAATGTCATACTGCTCCAAAGTTTCACAGAACGAACAATATTGTGAAACGCCAGGCAATCACATACAACATCAATTAGCATTGTAAGGGTCACCAACATCGTGGCGCTTGCCTACTATTATAAAAGCTAGTTTTTTCAAATTAGGTCATATTTTCACAGATTTGCAACCTCTAGCTCGATTTTCACTTTGTATTTTTCCTTCCTAACTTTCTTCTTACTCGTATTTTGTTTTATGAACCTTGGATTTGATCTTGACACATCATGAGTAACTTGAAGGAATGGAATTACTTAGCGGAAGTTACAACTCCCTCCCTAAAATTATTTTAAAAAATAAAATTAATAAATAAAATAATTTTAATAAAAAAAACACTTTAATCTATAT
>NC_052350.1:23631182-23836369 GCF_009727055.1 Benincasa hispida | reverse complement strand
GTTATAACTCCCTCCCTAAAATTGTTAATTAATTAATTTTTATTAAAATAAAATTACTAAAATTAATTTTAATAAAAAAAACTTTAATATATATATGATAACTACTTTATCATATAATATATATTAAATAATATGTTATATCAAATATAAAACATAACCTATAGTTTAATATTATATCCAATACAATATAACCATAGTCCAATTCTCTCAACAATGATATTTAATATACATCCAATTTATATTAAATTTAATTATATGAATCCACTTCACATAATTAATATTTGAATCATATTCAAATATTTATTTCCTCTCAAATAAACTTTATATTATAATGATCAAACGCATTATAGTAGTTATATCATATATAATTAAATTAAAATAATTATATCACATATAATTAATTCCCTCAATTAATTTGAATAATTCAAATTAATCCAAAATTGATTCTCATAAATTTCTATTGAGCTATAGAGGGAACCTCATGGACCTGTAGCTTGAAGCTTCAACTGTACGTGAATTATTAATTAAACTCTTTTAATTAAACTATTCACCATCTGTTAATTGTCGGACACTCCACTAAAGACCGACAACTACACTCTTCGCACTACAGATATATTTCTGTGTCCATTGGATATAACTAGTCAAGAGTACGATGACCCTTCACATATTGCTTGTAAGTACAGTTAGGCCAAAATTACCATTTTGTCTCTGTAGTTACATCTAACTCCTTAAGTACCACCGATCCCTCTAATGAACAATAAATCATAGTCCAACTATGATCAAATCCCTCTCGGGATAGGAGAGGGTGTGCCACCACATTGTTTAAGCCCTAGATCAGTACTTAAGGAAGCAATTTATCTACTTTCCCCTATCTTGGGGAATGAGTGAATTTCATCTTGTGTAGCTATGTTCCAAGCTCCCTAAATGAAGTCCCAAAATGGTAGGCTTGTTGAGTTAGCGATTTGGACACTCTCACCCATACAAATCAAAGGACCGCCTTTATAGACAGGAGTTCAAAGCTCACTCAAAATTTAGGTCATGTCACATATGGTCATTCTGGTGAAATGTAAGTCTATATTATAAACGATGTTATATAATGAGACTAGTCATTTTGTGGTCCGGTCTTATACAAACTCTTTTGTATAGAATATCTTCATTCATATGTCTCCACATGAATGATCAAGATCAGATCATTTGCAGCACTTTACAATAATTGTAACATCTACAAAGCGGGTCATACTTATAGTGTCACTAGAATAAGGTATCTAGCCTTATCCATCTACTACAGACCATTTGTTATTACTTAAACGTGACCCACCTATATGTCTCTACATACATGTTTAAGCTACAAGATAACCTTGGATGTTAGTTTATTGGTTTATAGATTAATGCAACTAAATATCAAATAAAACATCACATATTTTATTAGATAAATAAAATGTTTGTACGATACAATTACAAACGATAAGACCCTACGAGATTTAGGGCATCAATCCCAACAATCTTACACTTAACCTAAAGCTAGTGGGGTGTACAATATAAAATTCAAACTAGTATATATAAAGTATATAAACAATAAACTAGGGCATAACACGCCAAATACAAATCGCCCATTTTCTTTAGTCTAAACGTGGCATGTCCCATAGACTCATACTCTGCAGGTGACCCTAAAAAACCTTAGCCATGAGGGCCTTTGTAAATGGATTAGCAACATTGTGCTCCGATGCTATCTGCATGATGATCACGTCCTCTTGATACACAATCTCTCGGATGAGATGATACTTCCGCTCTATTTGCTTCCCACGCTTGTGACTCGTAGGCTCTCTGGAATTAGCCATAACATCAATGTTATCACAATAAAGTGTGATGGGCTTTGACATGTCTGGAACAACTTTTAAATCTGTCAAGAATTTTTTGAGCCATACAGCTTCCTTATCAGCTTCACAAGCTGCTACGTACTTAGTATCCATGCTGGAGTCAGCAATGTGCCCCTACTTGGTGCTTCTCCAGACTATTGCCCTTCATTATGAGTGAACACTGATCCTGATGTGGATTTTCTATAATCCTTATCAGTCTGAAAATTAGAGTCTATGTATTCTATAAGGATCAGATCCTTAGAATCGTACACGAGCATGTAGTCCCTCGTTCTCTGTAGATACTTGAGGATATTCTTAATGGCAGTCCAGTGATCATATCATGAATTAGACTGATATCTACTAACTGCCCTTACTGCATAACAGATGTCAGGTCTATTAAATAAAATCACACACATTAGGCTACCAACAGCCGATGCATAGAGGATCCGTCTCATTTCCTCAAACTCTTGAGGTGTCTTAGGACACTATTCTTAGACAATATAACTCTATACCTGAAATAATAAACCTCTCTTGGAGTTCTATATTGAATACTTGACAAACATTTTGTCAATGTATGATGCTTGAGACAGACCTAGCATTTTGTTCTTTTGATCTCTATAGATCTGAATTCCCAAAACAAACTGAGCCTCTACCAAATCTTTCATTCAGAATTGGGTCGTTAACCAGTTCTTAACCTCACTCCTAACCTATATCATTCCCAATGAGTAGGATATCGTCTACATACAACACTAGAAAAGCTACTAAACTGTCGATAATCCTCTTTATACACAAGGCTCATCAACATTCTGATCAAAGCCATAAGATTTTATCGCAGTATCAAATCGTATGCTCCAAGATCGAGAAGCTTATTTCAATCCATAAATGGACTGACTAAGCCTGCAAACCTTTTGCTCTTAACCTTGGGCCATGAGTCCCTCAGGCTGCTCCATATAAATGGTCTCCTCAAGAATGCCATTCAGAAAATCAGTTTTGATGTCCATTTGCAAAATCTCATAATCATAATATGAGGCAATGAACAAGAAGATTCAAATAGACTTTAACATGACAATAGGTGAGAAAGTCTCCTCATAATCGACTCCCTCAACCTGGGTGTAACCCTTTGCCATAAGTCTAGCCTTGAAGGTGTTCACCTTCCCATCAGCACCCTGTTTTCTGTTGTAGATCCATTTGCAACCTATAGGTTTAACCCCATCAGGTTGATCTACAAGATCACTAACCGAATTGAAGTACACCGGCTCCATTTAGAGATTCATAGCTTTGATCCACTCATCTTTGTCAACATCCTTAATTTCCTTCTTATAAGACAATAAATTCCCAACATCTCTATCAGCTACTATAGCTAGGATTTCTATTAAACCCATATAGTAGACATACGGGTTCACAACCCTCCCATTACATCGAGACTCCCTCAACACTTGAGGTGGATTTGACCTACTAGATGATCCAATTTCAACAACTCTTGTTGAGGTGTTAGGTTCTTCAACAACTCTTGTTGATGTTTCAATAGTTTCTTTAGAAAGTTCATTCAACACTATATTACTGCTTAGGGCTTATGTTACCTTATATGGTGCTCTTCTAGAAAAGTAGTGTTTGTCTACACAAACACTTTATTTTTCTTTGGGCCGAAGAAGTAACCATCTCTCATTCCTTTGGGGTAGCCTACAAATAGGCACAATTTTGAACAAGGTTCCAGTTTCTTAGGATTTGCCTCAAGTACATATGTTGGGCAATCCCATATTCTAAAATGACGTAAACTAGCTTTACGACCATTCTATAACTCCAAAGGTGTTCTCTAACACTCTTAGATGGAACATAGTTCAAAATATACATTGCATTCTGTAATGCAAAACCCCAAACGAATCAGGTAAGGAAGCATAACTCATCATAGACTAAACCATGTCTAACAAGGTTCAATTTCTTCTTTCTGATACACCATTATGCTGAGGTGTACCAGGTGCTGAGAGTTGGTATACTATTCCATGCTCTATCAAATAGTTCTGGAATGTAAGATACAAAAATTCTCCATCACGATCAAATCGAAATGTCTTAATTGTTATATTTAATGCATTTTCAACTTCGGCCTTAAATTGTTTGAACTTTTCAAAGGACTCAGACTTATGTTGCATTAAATAAACATACATATATCTTGAATAATAATCAATAAATATGATGAAATATTCAGACTCTCCTCTTGCTTTTACATTCATTGGACCACAGAGGACTGAATGTACTAGCTCTAAGGGTTCTTTGGTCCTGTGATATTTTCCAGTAAAAGATCTTTTAGTCATTTTACCTTCAAGGCATGACTCACACACAGGTAAAGATTTTTCTTCTAACTCGCTTAAAAGTCCATTCTTTACCAATCTCTCAATCCTATAGAGATTGATATGTCCTAATCTCAGGTGCCAAAATTGAGCATTTTCTTTAGAAGAAATTCTATATCTTTTATTTTTAGTTGTTGTAGTTTTAAACATTTCAGCATGAGAGATTTAGTTGCTAACGGTCTTAGCACATACAGATTATCTTCGAGATTTGCAGAAAAATTATATACTCCATTTTTGTAAATAAACACTTTATTTACATTAAAAGTGATAGAATAAGTTTGTTCTAACAGGCAATTTACAGAAATAAGGTTCCTTTTCAAACTTGGAACCAAAAATACATTATCTAGTATAACATAAGATTTTTATAAACAAAGTTGAAGTCCTCCCACTATTTAGCTGAGACGATATGCCCAGTTCCAACCTGCATCATCATCTCTCCAGCTTCTAGTTGCCGCCAAAAACTAATTTCCTAAAATGAAGAACATGAAAGAACTCTTAACGTAGAGCATCTATGAGCGCGTTCGGATCTTTCTGATTTCATTGTGACCGAAATACAACAAATACATTCTAACAAACAGTTATGCAATTTAACACTAATTAACGGCATGCTTTGATAAATAAAATACAAAGGATTGAGTTCACATACCAGTTGAAGACTCTCTTCAAACTCGAACTCAAGGAAGCGGAAGAACCTCTACGAACTCTATCGCCCAGCAAATCAGTTGCTACAGCAGCACGATTGTCTACACGAACGGTAGCAACATGAACAAGCACGAACAAGTAAGAAGCGGGGACGACACCACCAGTGGGAGCCCTCGGTATTCTCGGAGTGAGAATCCAAAGTGTGGTCTTTGGTGAATTTGGTAGAGGTGGGAGGAAAGGCTGATAGTGTAGACGATAAGCAAGTGGGAGAGAAAGCTATCGTATAGCAGGATGCTTATCATTTAGACAAAGTTACACGATCGTGTAGGTTTTACTAAGCGATCCTCTAGTAATAGGTATACGATTATTTAGAAAACGTGGCACGTTAGGCGATCGTTTAGGAAACCTAAACGATCGTTTAGAGAAAGACGTACGATCATTTAGATGCGGGTGTGCGATCGTTTAGACGATGAGACTCTATCATATAGGCTCTCAGGTAAGTGACCGATACTTTTTCACATCGATTGCGATTTTTTCGAACCTTTTTACCAAATGAAACAAATTTTCATTTTATTCTTCGATTTCCATAACTGAATACGGGTTCTCCCACTAACGCACGATTGAGGAGAATATTTCGGCCAATTATCTCATAATTAACCAATTTAATAATAAATATAGTCATATTATATTCTAACCCTATAGTTGGATATCACATATCTACTATAGTAATTTCTCCTCCACTTGATATAAATCGTATTTATGTCTAATTTCCTCTAGAAATAATGTACCTCATATATTTAGCTAATTATATCATATATAATTAACCAGTTCAATTATATCATATATAATCGAACTCCCTCTTGTCAATTTGAACATCTCAAACTGACCCAAACACTAATTCTCGATTTTATCCAAGCTACTTAGGGGACCTAATAGACCTGTGGCTCGAAGTTCCAACTACGTGAATAACTAACTAAACTCTTTAGCCACGAGATCTACCAACCATTAACTACCAGGCAGTTCACTAAATATCAACAACTGAACTCTTCTTACCACAGATATATTTCTATGTCCATCGGATATAACCAATCATGAGTACGATGACCCTTCACAGATGCTCGTAAGTACAACTAGGCCAATTTATCATTTTTCCCCTGTAGTTACATCTCACTCCTTAAATACCACTGATTCCTCTAATGAACAATACAACATAGTCCAACTATGTGTGAACATCTCTCGAGCCAAGAGAAGGTGTGTAGTGCCACATCGTTCAAGCCCTGGAATCAGCGCTTAAGGGAGCTATCTATCTACTTATCCATGCCTCGGGGAAGGAATGAATTCCATCTTCTGTAGCTGAGTTTACAGCTCTCAAATCAGACGAATCCCCAAAGTGGTAGGTTTGAATTCGCGACCTGGCCATTCGCACCTATACAAATCAAAGGACCGCCATCAATGGCAGGAGTTTCCAACTCACTCAAGATTGAGGTCATGTTACCTATGGTCATCATAGTGAAGTAAAGTCTCTATCATGAATGGTGTTATATAACAAGACGTTAACACTTCGTGGTCAGGTCTTATATAAACTCTTTGTATAGGATGCCCCCGCTCGCATGTCCCCTACACGAATGATCAAGATTAGATCATCTGTGACAAGTCACAACACTTATGACCATTCCACAAAGTGGGCCGCATTCGTAGCATTACTAGGATAAGGTTTCCCTCCTATGTCCATATACCACAGACCATTTTGGTTATCACTCAAGAGATGATCCACTTGCATACATGCTTAAGTTACATACAGATAACCAGGAATTTTATGTTTATTGGTTTGTGGTAAAGCAAATAAAACATACAACTGAGCAAAACCAAGATGTAAAGTAAATATCATATATTATACGACACAAGCGTTCGTATAAACTGTTTACAACTACAGGACACGAGACTTTAGGGCACAACACCAACAGAACAAACATGGTTCATGGCACCCGAATACATTATCTTGGCTAAATCATCATTCTCTACTAAACAGGTTTCCAAAACAAGAAAATCATATTTACCTTGTTTGGTCTTCTTCTTTTTTGCCACATATTTGGGACAGCTCCTCTTCTAATATCCCTCCTAGTTGCAATGGAAACAGATTCCCTTTGCAACCTTGGCTTCTTGTCCTTTTGGGCAGCAGTTGGCGGGTTAGCTTTTCTTTTTACACCTTTCTTCTTATTTCACTTTTTGGTGCCGGAAGAAGAAGGCACAGGCTTCGTACCAGAGGTTGAACCTCTGAAGAACTTATTTGAGGATGAAGCAACATTTGCCTCACCCTTCTTTTCCTTGGTTTTCATCAAGGATTGAAAGGTTTGTAGCATATTGAGCAAGGTGGTCAGGTTGTAGTCAATCCTGTTCGTAACTGTTGGATTACAAAAACATGCAGCGGAAGAAAATAGGGTCATTAAGCATTCTAATTCCTTAATTTTGACATCAAACTAAGCATGTTCATAAGGTATTAAAAGGGTTTTAACACATACCTTTGAAGATCCTCTTTAAACATGAATTTGAGCTGCAATCTTCTCCAATTGAAGTCGTGGACCACCAAAATATCTTCTCTACTATTCTCAGCCTTGAATTTGAGTAGTGGAACTAACAATTGAGTTGAATTTATGAAGGAATTAGAATGGGTTTTTGAGATGAAGAAAAATACCTGTTGGAGGAACAATTTTCCAGCAACCTCCCACTCTCAATCTTAGAAATTGAAGCGGCTTTTCTTTTTTTTCATACAGGCACAGAAGAGCAAGCCTAATGATACTTCAATTGCATGAAGTTAATGGGCAAGGTGTGTTAATTTAGGAGAAACACCTCCTTACTTCACCAAAATGTGGAAAGATCCACTACCAAGTTTAGAAATTCTAATTTCCATTTTCAATCTTTAATTTTAATTAACTTAAAATTAATTAAAATCAAAACCAATATTTCTATTTCTATTTTTATTTTTAATTAGTTAAACAATTTTAATTCATTAAATAGTAATTTAATATCAAATTTAAATTAATCACATACCTAATTTTAAACATGAATCCTATTCATGTAATTAATATTTAAATCGATATTTAAATATTATAAACTCTCCAAATTTCGATAAATTAAACGTTAATTAATTATATCAAATATAATTATACAAACACTAATTTGAATTTGAACTATTCAAATTCAAACCCTAAATTCAATTTAAACATTTCAAATTGAAATTCAATTTGAACACTTCAAATTGATATCATTCCAAATTTACTCAATTTACTAATTTAAAGTGTTCATGTTTTACGAGCTAGTAGAGGGATCTTAGGTCTATAAGATCCCTCTACTAGCTCGTAATTTGGATTAGTAAATTGAGTAATCTTAATGAGATTTGAAATTAGGTTTAGAATTTGAAATGTTCAAATTCAATTAGGGTTTCTATTCATTGTATTCGATACAATTAAAATGCTTAATTTTATCGAAATTAAACGAAATTGGAGAATCAATTAATGTTTAAAATATGATTTAAATAATAATTGTATAAATTTAATTTCATTATAATGGAATTGGTCTTTTATTAATTTAATATTAGATATTAAATTAACAAAATTAATTAAAAGGTTTAATTATTTAGTTTTATTTAAATATTAATTAATTGAAATAAAATTGTTTTATTTGGAAATTAGTTTTAGAAAACATTTTTTGAAAACTAAATCATGTTTGAAAATTCAAAAGTGGAGATTTGGAAATCTCCACTATGGTGCAAGGCACCTTATTCATCCAATTCTATTTTTTCCATGAAGTAGGAGCTAGCCTTCATGCAAGCTTTGAATCTGCATGATGAAAGCTCTATAAATTGAAGTGCTAGGCTGAATAATTGATTCATGCTTTCAAGAACTTCTGAAGAACTGTGCAGAAACCTCCAAACCCTCTAAACCCTCTTCATGTATTCATTATATCCAGCTCAATTTAGTGTTTCCACCACACAAACCTTATAAGAGAATAGTATAGAAGATCTTCGTGGTGGTCTACTTGTAGATTGAAGCACTTTCACGTGGAACTTAGCTGGTATTGAAGAGGATTCATCAAAGGTATTGTGTTCAACAAACCCTCTTCTGTAATAATTACTTTGAAACATGTTTTAAACTTTAAGTATAATTAGAGTGTTTATTGATTATGATTTTCTCTGGTGCATGTTAATATACTCTAACAATTGGTATCAGAGCATGATTTAAGCACTCAATTGTCGTTAATTTAAGTTTGGTGGGTGTTCTTCATAAACTGTATGAAAATGGTGGACTAATATGGTTTTTCAGTGTTTTGGCATTTGAATCTTTTCAATCATGTAGTAACTCTTGTAATTGGCTCTTGTTTAATGGGCCTTAATATGTGATTAAGAGTCTGTAATCCGTTTGGAGTCATTAGATTTGCAATTAAGATGTAATTGAAAAAAGAAGCGAAGAAGGTCGAAGCAGCAGGAACTGAAAATTCAAATTTATGTCAGATACTCGATGCTCGATGGAATCCTCGATGGCATACTCAATGATATTTCATTAAATACTTTATGCACGATGCCAGACTCGATGGTACTCGATGCGTTTACTCGACGATCTTTCATGAAATACTCGATGGGTTTGTCTGGTTCAAGGCAGCTCAAGTGGTCCAGAAGTTTTTTTAAGCCGGTTTTGCTGATTTATGTAATAGCTAGGCTTTTATTTTCTTGGAAATGCCAAAACCAAAACCAATAAGTTTTTGTTTAATTATTTATGCATTTGATGTATGTTATAATTAAATAAATTTTGCATATACATAAAGTATGCCATGTAGAATTAAAATCCCACCATAGGAAGCATGTTACATGCATTAAAGTATGTTATAAAATTTGTTATAATATATAGTATGCATGTATAGGGTTTCTATTGTTTTAATATAAAAGGTATGTTAAAAGTTGATGCCTTTGATGTATGTTATGGATGTTTAGCATGTCTTTTTTTTTTTTTTTTTTTTTTTGTTAAGTTGTTATATAAAATTGAATTAGACATTAAAATCCATAACAAAGATAAAAAGGATGCTCACTTAGGTTAGCAACTTGTTTTAATAGTTAAAATAGGTTGTTATCTTATAAAACATGGTTACAAAATCAATCAGTTCACAATTCTGTCTAAGGCTAGGGATACTTAAATTGACGGTTTACGTAACACTTTCTACTTGGGGATTATGACTAAAATAACGAGAATTGATAACCAGTTTTATGAACATGCGTGAGCGGTCTAAGGTTTAAAATTAGTTTTAACCTAGACATCGTAGGTTAAACCCAAATATAATTGTTATAATTGGTTGATAAACACATAGACTTAGGTTGTTTAAAATTAGCCGTAACAAACCTAAATTAACAAATACCTAAACATTTAGAATATGTTAGTGGGAGATTAACAATATATATGATATATCATTTTTAACTCTCACGTCTTCAAGAGTTCACAACGTGAGATCCATGCTCAGCTTCATGTCGATTTTACCTTGACTACTCCATTCGAAAAGTGTTTGCATGGTTCAATAACAAGGTGAATGAGGGAAGTAATTCATAGTAAGTGGGTGAAGGAAATGTGTCAACGTATCCTATGGTCTTCTCTATTAGTTTAAACCATGAGATTCCTATGTTGCACCTATTGTCGTTTTTAGGCGACACTAGCTAGTCGTTAATAGCGACGATCCTTTCAGAGGGTTGTAACATAGGATACAAAACAACCCAAACTTCATAAATGAATAGGGTCTTATAGATCCATCTTGCACATTGTCTTCCAATTCGGGGGCATGTTTATACCATTCTATAAGATCTGAAAATAGTGGGTCACACTTACAGAATTACTAAGTGTTAGTAAGTTCTTGACCGAAAATAGTAGCTAAATGACTGTCAGAATATGAGTTATTCTAAAGACAGTATTTAGTCAAGAATGTCTTGCTTTAGTGAAGGAATATATGACTACCTCAGGTAGCACTTATTCTAACTCACTATAGTATCATTGTAAATAAATAAAGATTTATGGGTACTTTATTAGTTTTTGCTAAAATTGGATTTAGATGCACTTTTTTTAATAGAATTTGTTTATTTTTTCAACATGTCAAACTCAATAATACAACTTCTAGCTTCTGAGGAATTTAACGGAGAGAGTTGTTCCAACTAGAGGTCAAATTTAAACATGATATTAGTAGTTGATGATCTGAGGTTTGTGTTAACGGAGGAATGTCCTATTCCCAATTCGACGGCAAATCAAAGCATTCGGGATGCATATGATCGACGGGTAAGGGAAAATGAAAAAGCTAGGGCCTATATCTTAGTGAACATATCTGATGTGCCCAACAAGAAATATGAACTCATGCCCACAGCCTGTGAAATTATGGCATCATTATCGGATATGTTCGGGTAACCATCATCTTTTGTTCAACACGAGGCTATAAAGTGTGTTTATAACTCGCGAATGAAAGATGGAACCAATATCAGGGAACATGTTCTAGACTTGATGGTGCATTTTAATGTCACTGAAGCTCACGGGGCTACCATACGAAACTAGTCAAGTTAGTATGATATTAGAGTCTCTTCCGAAGAGCTACCTAACTTTTCGTACTAATGTCATAATGAATAAGATAAGTTACAATTTGATTACTTTATTAAACGAACTACAGACTTATCAGTCAATGATGAAATTGAAAGAGAGTGAAGAATATTGTTTCATGACAAAAGAAATTTTTGTAGGGTTCTTCGTCAAGAACGAAACCCGCTGACAAAAAGAAGTATGTCCCTTCTTCATCTAAAGACAAAAATGTACATGTGAAGAAAAAGGGAAAAGAGAATAAACAACCCACTACAAAGAAAAACAAGGCTCCCAAAGAAAAATATTTCCATTGTGGAGAAGGCAAGTACTAGAAACGGAATTGCCCGAAGTATTTGGCTGAGAAGAAAGCGGAAAAGGAAAACTCCATTTCATGTATATTATGTCAAGTTGTCAAGTTGTCAAGTTGTTTTTGGAGATCCTTTTGTCTTGTTAAGAAATGTATATTATGTACCAAAGATGAAAAGAAACGTAATCTCCATTTCATGTCTACTTAAAAATATGTATAAAGTATCTTTTGAAGTTAATGAAGTGTTTGTTTTTTCAAGAGGTGTTCATATTTGTTCTACTAAACTTGAAAAATAACTTGTATGTGTTAAAACTAACTTAAGCAAAAGCCATTTTAAATATACAAATGTTTAAAACGACAAAAACTAAAAATAAAAAATGAAAAATTTCTCCTAACGTCTATTTTTAGTATCTCAGACTTGGCCACATAAATCTCAATAGGATTGAGAGATTAGTTAAAAAAGTTCATCTAGATCAGTTAGAAGACAGTCCTTTATCTCTTTATGAGTCATGTCTTGAGGAGAAAATGACTAAAAGATCTTTTTTTGGAAAAGGTCTTCGTGCCAAAAAAACCCCTCGAACTTATACATTCAAACCTTTGTGGTCCGATGAATGTAAAAGCACGAGGTGGATATGAATATTTTGTCAGTTTTTTTTATGACTATTCTAGATATGGCTATGTTTACTTAGTAAGTCATAAGTCTGAAACCCTTGAAAAGTCAGGGAATTCAAGACCGAAACAAAAAACTTATTAGGTAAAAGAATTCTCACTCAACCTGGATATTAGATTCAAGAGCTGTTAACCATGTTTTCACTTTTCTACAGGAAACTAGTTCTTGGAAACAACTCTCAGAGTATGAAATGACTTTCAAGGTGGGAATGGGGGAAGTCATTTCAGCAGAAGCAGTGGGAGATGTCAAATTGTTTTTTGGAGATCCTTTTGTCTTGTTAAGAAATGTATATTATGTACCAAAGATGAAAAGAAACTTAATCTCCATTTCATGTCCACTTGAAAATATGTATAAAGTATCTTTTGAAGTTAATGAAGTGTTCATTTTTTCAAGAGGTGTTCATATTTGTTCTACTAAACTTGAAAAATAACTTGTATGTGTTAAAACCAACTTAAGCAAAAATCATTTTAAATATACAGATGTTTAAAACGACAGAAACTAAAAATAAAAAACGAAACATTTCTCCTAATGCCTATCTTTGGCATCTTAGACTTGGTCACATAAATCTCAATATGATTGAGAGATTAGTTAAAAAAAAGGTCATCTAAATCAATTAGAAGACAGTTCTCTTTACCTCTTTGTGAGTCATATTTTGAGGAGAAAATGACTAAAAGATCTTTTTCTGGAAAAGGTCTTTGTGCCAAAAAAACCCTTCGAACTTATACATCCAAACCTTTGTGGTCCAATGAATGTAGAGCACGAGGTGGATATGAATATTTTGTCAGTTTTATTGATGACTATTCTAGATATGGCTATGTTTACTTCATAAGTCATAAGTCTGAAACCCTTGAAAAGTTCAAGGAATTCAAGACCGAACAGAAAACTTATTAGGTAAAAGAATTAAAACACTTCGATCAGATGAAGGTGGTGAGTATATGGATTTACAATTCCATAACTATTTGGTTGATCATGGAATTCAATCCCAACTCACAGCTCCTGGAATACCACAACAGAACGGTCCATAAGGTCTCCTTGATAACTTGGATAAAAGTTGAGAATCAGTTTTTGGATCAGTTTGAAATGTTCAAATTGACAAGAGGGAGTTTGATTATATATGATATGATTAAACTAGTTAATTATATATAATATAGTTAATTTTATGTATGAGATACATTAATTTGGAGGAAATTAGATATAAATATAATACTATGGTTAATATATGATATTAATCCATAGGTTATGAATATAATGTGATTATATTTATTATCTATTAATTGGACGGTTATGGGATAATTGGTCGGCATCTGTTCTGTTTTCATAATGGATGAGTAAGATGAAGAATCACTTTGAGACGCTTAAATAGCTCACGGTGTGTTAAGCATTGGATGCGCGAACATAGTGTTGAAGTGTGTCATTGCTTAGTAAAAATCAGAGCCTATACGATAGTGCTGAACAATCGCTTACCTATATGATAGTGTTGAGCGATCGCTTAACGCTTACACCGGCGCGTGCTATTTACTAAACGATCGCTTACCTTTTACTAAGCGATCGTTTAGCGTCGAATATTTACTAAACGATCGTATAGACGATCACTTAGCTTTTCCTACATGATCGTTTAGACGATCGCTTACCTTTTCCTATACGATTGTATACTTCACCTAAACGATCAAGCATTTTGTCTATATGATAGACGAGCCTTTCTTCCACTTGCTTGATCGTTGTATACGATCTCCTTTCCTCCTCCCCTCTACCAAATCCGAACAAAGCCCACCCTTTAGATTCTTACTCCGAGAATACTGAGGGCTCTGAATGGTGGTGTCGTTCTCGTTTCCTTCTGTTTGTGTGGAGACTGTTCGAGGTAGATGATTGGGATTTGCTAAACAATAGCTTACCGTTCCAGCGAAAGTAAGATTTTCTGTGAAGAAAAAGTCTTCAACCGGTATGATCTCTCGGTCTCTTATTTATTGTTCCTTTAATCATGCCAGTAATTTAGCGTTGTAAGTGCATATCTGTATGTTTGAATATATATGTGGATATTCTGTCGCAATAAATTGGAAAGAACTGCTTCCGCTCGTAGGTACTCTTGAATAAGAGTTCCTTCACTTTTAACCCTCCTCTACATGCAAGCACCTCGGAGAGCTTAAAATGACAGCAGATACCTTATGTTCATTGTGAGATTTGTGTGAATATGCATGAAAAACACCTCATGCTTGAGAAAAGTGGGAAAACCCACTAAATCCCCAATTTCAAATTTTTAATTTGTTTGAATTAATTCTATAATTAATTAAAATTTGATTTAATTAATTCTCAATTAATCAAATCTAAATTACAAAATCCAATTTCTTAAATTGAATTTAAAATAGAAGTTAATTTGATTTTTAATTAATTAAACATATTTCATTAATTGAATAATTTAATATCAAATATTAAATTAATCACACACCCAATTTTAATACATGAATCCTATTCATATAATTTATTATTTAAATCAATATTTAAATATAATAAATTCTACAATTTTGTTTAATTTCAACAAATTAAACGTTTAATTAATTATATCAAATATAATTATACAAACCCCAATTTGAATTTTATCTTACTCAAATTCAAACCCCAATTTGAATTTGATATTATTCAAATTTAAACCCTAATTTCAATTTGAATATTTTCAAATTGAAATCCAATTTGAACAATTCAAATTGATATCATTCCAAATTCACTCAATTTATTAATTCAAAGTGTTCATGTTTTACAAGCTAATAGAGAAAACTTATGAACCTACAGATCATGAGCTCCAACGATTAAGATTAATTGATTAAACTCTTTAGACAAAATTAATCAGTATTCGTTAATTATCAAGTTATATCACTATAGCTCGATAGTTGCACTCTCCTCACTATAGATATATTTGTATTTAAATTTTTTAATATGTACAAGTTATTTTCTAATTTTGCAGAACAAATATTAATATCTTTCGAAGTAATGAACACTTCATTTTCAAAAGAAACTTTATAATTTCGTTCTAGCAAACATGAGACGGATATTAAATTCCTTTTCATAGAAAGAATGTAATGAACATTTTCAAGTAAAATGTACCTATCTCCTATATATAACTTCATATCTCCCACTGTTTTAGCTGAAACAACCTCCTCGGTCCCTACCTTAAAGGTCGCTTCACATTCTGTAAGTTGTCTCTAAGAATTTGTTTCTTGAGAGAAAATACAGATATGATTACCCTAAAACTTGTTCAAGACTTGGAATCAACCCTCAGGAAGAAATTCATCTACTTACCCTAAAACCGAGAATGAGTGAATTCCATCTTGTGCAGCTATATTCCTAGCTCCTTATTCGAACAAATTTTCAAAATGGTAGGTTTATTGAGTTAGCGAATTTAACCATTCTCACCCATAAAGATCAAAGGATTGTCCTTATGGACAATAGTTCATAACTCACTCAAGATTATGGTCAAGTCATCTATTATCATCCAATTGAAATGTTAATCTCTTCAAGTAAACGACATTATAAAGAGAGACTAATCATTTCGTAGTCCGATCTTATACAAACTCTTTATATAGGATATCTTACCTATATGTCTCCACATGAACGATTAGGATCACATCATTTGTAACACTTTACAACTATTGTAATAATTACAAAGTGGGGTTGCATCCATAGTGTCACCATGATAAGACACTTTACCTTATCCATATACTACAAATCATGTAGGTTATTACTTAAACATGATCCACTTGTATGTCAACCACATACATGTTTAAGTTACATAAAATAACCTCAAATCTTAGTTTATTGGATTGAGTTAATGCACAAATAAAATAAATCTCATTTTATTAATAACTATTCGTTTATACAAGTTTACAAACTACGAGAACCATGAGTTTAGAACATTAATCCTAACATGACTAAGGATAGAATGTAGTTCATCTTTTATGTATTGAGTTTATGAGTTATCTGGCTAAATCTCATTTATTCTTTGTTATACTAGAGAGAGAAAATTATCTATGTGTTCTAATCTTGAAAGGGCAGTGGTTAAAACATGCTTGGGTGTGAATTCTAGGTTGTTTAGAACAATCCTTTGAAAACATTGCATGACTAACTTACTTCAAGAATGAAACGATTAGTAACTTAGGCTCGCCTTAACTTGCTTCCTTAAACTTAAGGCAAGTATTTAATCGATATGAATGCTTTCGAACCTAATTGATTGGACATTTAGATTAATTAAGTAACCAATTAATGAATTAAGGCATTTACTTTGGTCTTTCGGACAAACAGACTAGGGATAAAAATAAGCAAGCATTGCATCTTTAGAGTTCCTTGATTAACCAAAATGAGTTGGTGGAATTCGAATTTTTTAGGCTAGGTTTTTAATCAGATCGATTTCAATTTCTCAATTCAACTCTTTACTTTTATGCAAATTACATTCTTGCGATTTAATTTCCTTATAACAAACCAACCAAACCCTCCGGTGACTATTGAATTGAGTTTCCATTCCATTCGTTCTCACTAGCTACAAGCTTTGTGAGAGTGGTTACATACTATTTGTTTGGGGGGCTTGGAACAATGTACTTGTAAAATAGGCATTAAACTTAAAGGAGGTCTTGGTTGTATAATTAAATAATTTTCCAATTTGGTTGTATTACATGTTTCACACAAGATTGCCTCGACACTAATTTTGTAAAATCACGTGCTACAATTCCTAGGATGACAAAGTCTAATACTAATAGGCATGCAAAGTCGAGATATGTAAATGAGCATTTTAAAGTTTTCGAAAGTTTTTATTTGGATTATGCTCAAGATAATGTCATATTTGCAACGTTGATTATTTCATACCAGATTTGTCTTATTAATACGGTTTTTGTTTTCTGTTTCCTATTTTTCATTTTTTAATAAACGGACTTGTTTGATAATCGTTTCCATTTCATGTTCTTAAATGTTAAAAAATGTTTTAAAAGAGAGGCCAAATTTAAAAAACTACAAAAAGTACTTTCAACCATTTCTGTTTTTGTTTATGTTATTTTGTTCTAAAAATTATATACAACAAGTCTTGGCTCTACTGATGTCGGATGCTAAATAAGTTTTGTTTTATTTTGCAAATCATGGTTTCGAATTCCATTGGCAGCAATTTTTGGGTCCTTTCCAATTTTTATTTTTATTTTTTTGAATAATCTGACTTTTATTTTATATGTTCGTGGAAATTTCTTATAAATAGAAAATCTCAAAAATATTTACACAAACTCTTTGCTATAAAGTCTAAATATTTTTAAATAAATTTTTATATTTAAAAAGAGTCCCATCCAAATATTTCTTAACCTTCATTTATTTATATATTAGTTTAATATTGAATTGTAAATTTTCTAATATAGATTTAGAAATTATTTTAATTTTCAATTTTCAAATTTTCAAAAGGTAAATTTCAATAATTTTGAAATTGGGCTATTTTCAAATATGAAAAAACGAACCAAAATATTTACAAATGATAACAAAATATCACAGTCTATCTGTGATAGACCGCGATAGACAATGATAGACTATTATCCGTGTTTATCATAACACAGATAGACACATATAGTAGTCTATCACTGTCTACCGCGGTCTATCACAGATTGACGGTGATATTTTGCTATTATGTGTAAATATTTTTAACAGTTTTGTCATTTAAAATAATTTATCTTTTAAATTTTTTGTTTTTTAGATTTTGCAGAATAATATAGTTGAGTTAGATGTGAGTCGAAATTATTTAAGACTGACTCAAGTGAGAGATGCCATTGTCGATTAAATTTGGACAACATTTGAAGGAAGGATACAACTTTGTTTTTGTATTTAGTTGTACATTTTGATTTATTTGTATTAGATGATATAATTTTTTTTATAATTTCTTTTTTGATATTTAATGTAGGATAATTATTTAAATGACAAAATTGCTGAAAATATTTTTAAATATAGCAAGAAGATATGTTCTATACATTTTGATATATTTATAAATAAGTTAGCTCATTTTGTATATTTGAAAACACCCCTTTAATATATGACATATCTTATATATATATATATATATTACTGCAAAAATAAAAAAATAAGAAACAAGAAATAGTTATCAAATAAAGTTTTATTTTTGTTTCTTTATTTTGAGGGGAAAAAAATAATTATCAAATATATTCTTTTTTCTAGTTCTTAAAATACAGAAAAAAAATAAAAAATAGAAAATAGAAAACAATAAACAGAAGGAGTCCGAATTTCCAGTTTGTTATACATAATATTGACCTAAATTTTAATAAAAGATAATAGTTAAAAGTTGTCCAAAAAGTGGGGTTAATCCATTCTAGTTTCTAAAAAATATTAATGGAAGTACTACAGTAATATTTATGGGTAATGTATATGATGCATAACAAATCTAGGAAAAGAAAATCACGTGATAAGTTTGAACATTAATTAAACTTTAAAAGCTGGACAAATTTGACTTGTAAAAATAAAGAACAAATATCGGTTGGAGGGAGGATGAGAAAGGGAACAGACAAACCAAGATTCAAAATAGCTGGCAAGACAAGAGGAAAAAGAATTGGCCCATGTGCCATTTAATTACTCCCCACTTGCAACCTGACCTGTTTTCTTCTAATCTTAATCCTTTTTTTTTTATTTCTAACGCCATAACAATGCATCTCATTCACTCAATTATCCGATCACAATTATTATCTAACAAGTTTTTCTTTAGAAAAAACAATTTTGAATTTTTTCAATCCTACGATTGGATTTACTACAAAAAGATAGATATAATTATACCATATTTTTTAAAAATATATTTTGGTATTACAACATGTTAAAATCACCATTTTCATGTTTCAAAATATAATTTTAGTTATTAAAAATTAGTTTAATATTAACTTTAACACTTTTATATGTCATCTTTATATCATTAAAAGTAGCTTTAAATGATTAAAAACATGAATAATTATTTTAAATGATAAAATTGTTAAAAATATTTTTAAATATAACAAAATGTCACTGTTTATTAGATGGAGATAGACTGCAATAGAGATCTATCATTGTGTTACTATCTATACAGTGACATTTTGCTATATTTGTAAGTAAATCGATTCATTTTTCTTTATTTAAAAATAACTCTAAAATATGTTTAAAAGTGATTTTAAAAATGACAAAAGTAATATTAACTACTTCAACAGTTGAAACGTGGTGTTCTTCTATTCCTCCCGGAACTCTGAAACCAACTCTTACATGATGGTCTCCTCCTGCCCCTCCTTTCTTCATGCAAAAGGTTTCATAATGACCCTTCTTCAAGCTGTATAATTAATTAATTAACAAATTAATTGTTTATTTTATGAATTATATTATACGTTGATTTTCAAAATTAAAATATAAATGGATGATTATACTCTAAAATATTATTATTAAAAAATGAGGCAATTTTATTTTGTAAATTTCAACTCATCTGGAAAAGAAAATTCAAATCTGTCCTACTGTTTTTGGTTGAGAAAGAAAGCCTCTCTCCCCTATGAACTTCAAGTGAAATGACCCACGTTGAAAATTCTACTTATTTAGACAACATAAATACAAATGAATTATTTTAAAAACTTAGCCCATTTTAATAACCATTTTTTATTTTTAATTTTTATAAATTAAGTCTATAAATCCCATTTCCACCTTTAAAACAATTTATTTACAAATTTAAACACAAAATTAACAGAAACCAAAATTTAAAGTATGTTATAACGTTGTAGATAAAAATAGAAACTTGCATACTTTTTGCTCTTTCGAGAGAGAGAGAGAGAGAGAGAGAAAGATTCTGCCAATCTGAACCACTCATTTGGTTCATAGTTTTTAGAAGCGTTATTATTATTATTATTATTATTATTATTATTATTATTATTATTATTAATTACCGGTTTGTTTTTTTAAAAATAAAATATAGATTGTGGAGTGGTAGTGCAAAAGCGAATCATAAATTGAAAATTAATAGAGATTAGGGGGATCTGTTTACAGAGAGACAAGAAGAAGAAGGAACAGAGAATGATCAAATCCCAATTTGAAACGATTCAAAAACAGAGCACTACCATCTTCACTTTCTTCTAATCCCCATTCTTCGCCGCTTTCGTCTATGGTTATGCCATTCCCTCTCCATTAACTTCTTCTTCTTCTTCTTAATCCTTTCTTGTCACGTTCTGCCCCCACCTCTAATGCCAGTTAGCCCTTTTTTTTAATCCTTAATTATTATTCCAATCTCCTTTTCCTTTCCCCTTTCTCCACTTTTAGGCCTTTGTATATATCGCTCCATTTCCTCTCTAATCTCTCTTCCTCTTTGGCCCCTCTCAACAGAGATTCCTGTGGCCTGCCAAGGGATTTGAGTTTTCAGGTCTGTTTTCTTTTTGGGTTTCTCCGTTTTTCTCTTTTGAACTTGAATTTCTGGATCCCCTTTTCTTTGTTTTTGGTTTCATGTCTAATTTCTGACCCTTGATCTGATTTTTTCGTGGATTTGCTGTGAACATCTCTCCGGGGTTGTTTTCATATTGTGGATTTTCTTTGTTTTATTGTTTTTTTGTAATAATGTGTGTTCTTCACCGCAATGTATTCATCTTTTTTTTTTTTTTTTTGAGTTGTGTTGTTTCTTTGAATTTGGGAGTTTGTTTTCAGATGCCCCTTTCTTCCCTTTTACCTTTTCTTCAGAAACTTTATGTGTCCTTCTGAAAGGGGATACTTCTTTTGTACTGTATGCATAGTTTGTTAACAAAGACCATTTTTGGATGAGATTTGTTTTCCCTTGCATCAGCTTTGGGATTTGTTGTTCATGGTTTAGATTCTTGTATATTTCTGCAGTTTACTTTGTTCTGGTGCTGGTTGCTGCACATTTTGTTCATAGTTGATTGAGTTGTTGAGAATTTATCAGGGGAAATGACGGAGCCAAAGCCATCCACACCCTTGCTAAGCACAAAATCACCATCCTCACGGAGCCTCCCTGATTTTAAGAAGTCTGTCAAATTGAAATATGTGAAACTTGGCTATCACTATCTCATCACCCATGGAATGTACCTCTTCCTTTCTCCTTTGGTGGTTGTGATTGCGGCTCAGCTTTCGACGTTTTCCCTTCAAGATCTTTATGAAGTTTGGGGTCATCTTCAATACAACTTAGTTTCTGTGATCCTTTGTTCAACCCTCCTTGTTTTCTTGTCTACCTTGTACTTTCTTACCCGTCCTCGCCCCGTTTACCTTGTTAACTTTTCATGCTACAAGCCTGATGAATCTCGTAAATGCACGAAGAAGATTTTTATGGATCAATCTCAGATGACAGGGACATTTACAGAGGAGAATCTTCAATTCCAAAGGAAAATCCTTGAGAGATCTGGCCTTGGGGATTCAACCTATCTTCCTGAGGCTGTTCTCAATATTCCTCCAAACCCCTCCATGGCAGAAGCTAGAAAAGAAGCTGAAATGGTGATGTTTGGTGCCATTGATGAGCTTCTGGCCAAGACAAGTGTAAAACCGAAGGATATCGGTATCTTGATTGTGAACTGTAGCTTGTTCAATCCGACGCCGTCACTTTCTGCTATGGTCATCAACCACTACAAGCTGAGAGGAAACATTATTAGTTACAATCTCGGTGGGATGGGTTGCAGTGCAGGCCTAATTTCTATTGATCTTGCCAAACAGCTGCTTCAGGTCCACCCTAATTCCTATGCCTTGGTTATTAGCATGGAGAACATAACATTGAACTGGTACTTTGGGAATGATCGATCGAAGCTTGTCTCTAATTGCTTGTTTCGGATGGGTGGAGCAGCAATATTGCTTTCAAACAGAAGATCCGAGAGAAGGAGGTCCAAATATCAATTAATACATACTGTTCGTACCCACAAGGGAGCAGATGATAAGTGCTTTAGCTGTGTTACTCAGGAAGAGGACTCAACTGGGAAGATTGGTGTTACTTTATCGAAAGACTTAATGGCAGTTGCAGGTGATGCATTGAAGACTAACATCACGACATTGGGCCCTCTTGTGTTACCAATGTCGGAACAGCTTCTCTTCTTCGGTACATTGGTCGGTAAGAAACTCTTCAAAATGAAGATCAAGCCTTACATCCCTGACTTCAAACTAGCATTTGAACATTTCTGCATCCATGCTGGGGGGAGAGCAGTTTTAGACGAATTGGAGAAGAACTTGCAGCTGTCTGATTGGCATATGGAGCCGTCAAGGATGACACTCTACCGATTTGGCAATACGTCGAGCAGTTCTCTTTGGTATGAATTGGCATATACAGAAGGGAAAGGTAGAATGAAGAAAGGAGATAGAACATGGCAAATAGCATTTGGCTCAGGATTCAAGTGCAATAGTGCAGTTTGGAAAGCTCTAAGGACCATAAATCCAGCTAAAGAAAAGAACCCATGGATGAATGAGATCAACCAGTTTCCAGTTGATGTTCCTAAAATTTCGACCATTTGAGAACTTATTATTAACTCTTTTAGTTTTTCATTCATTTTAGTCTCCTCTCTAATTTGGGGTGCCGAGATTTTCCATTGATTTTCCTGTGCTGATATTAAAGGATTGACATTTTCTTTTCTTCTAGGCCGAGGTAGATTGTTTTGTTGATAGCAGAACATTGTATCTTTGTAGATGCTTTGTGAAAGCTTCATGTCTTGATTTGTATTATGGGGATTGGAATTTGAAATTGTTCAATTTAGCAGACAATTTGGATGGATCATTCATTTCTACTGCGTAAACTCTAAGCTTGCTATGTTGATTCTATGGACTGAAGCACCAAACTCCAATGATAATGATTATTCAAGTATCTGTTTTAAGACAGCTTATGAGATTCAAGAATTGAGCGTTGAATTTGGTTCCGATCAAGGACCCTACACAGCAGTCTGTCCTATTTTGCTTCTTAGCAGGCAAAAGTTGGATTAGGATGACAAATGCCATTGCCAGCCATTGCAGATCACCATCACAAGTACTTTCCCACAAGAAACCTGAACCAGCAAGTTTTAAACACCACTTGCTATGACTTCTTCATCTATCTTTCATTTTTGTTATTATTGCTTAAAGTTGGGAATCTGGAATAAGAATTATTCTCCATCAATTTCTTATATATACCTTTTGTATGAAGAATTTATTTCTGGTTTTAGGTTTAAGAGATTCAAGCCAAATCATGATTAAGTTCATGATATTGGTGAATGAGGCAAACCTCACTAGCACAAAAAAATAATTAATATTAGCTTTTAAACATGTGGGTCCAATTTTTTTTCAATTGGTTTGTTTTTTTTTTGGAAAAAGATTTAATTTTGTGATGGGCCCACATTTAATTTAAAATCATCCTTGTAGACATGTGAATGTGATACATGCAGCCAAAAAATTAATAAAATAAGGAAACCAGCACCAAACAGGAAGAATCCTCCTATCGTAATCATGATATATATGGTCAAACATTTTTTTTTTTTTTTTTTTTGTATAGAAAAGGGCAATTATTTACTTGTTTTAATGTGGTCATATCAAATTAATTGCCTCAGAATTAACTGGAAAATAGGCACGGTCTCCTCAACAGTAAGTACCAATAAATATAATAATGCTTTTCCAAAACTCCAAATATAGCCAACAATAAATAAATAAACAATAATAATAAGGATTATTGATTGTCATTATTAATATTTATGATTTTACTCTCATTTATGTGTGAGGTATATCTGATATATTTTATTTAAAGAATATCATTTATACAAATAATATATTATGATTTTAATTGTGTTATCGTTATTTATTCGATTATGATAAATATTATTTTTATCTTTTTTTCATATTGATATAGAGTTATTTTCATTTTATTAGTTCAATTTTGACGTTGGTGGTGTATGTTAAATGCATTAATTTTGTCAGGTAGTATATCAAATATAAATTATATTAGTTAATCTATTTTTTTTAATTTTTATACAATTTTAATAGTATATAAGTTATATTTTATATTTTGTATATTAATTGATTGATATAGCTAATTTAGAAAGGAGAAAAACATATCAATGATATTGTTGATACACCAAATATGAAATATATCATTTAGAATGATACTTAAAGTTTAACATTAGCATTTGAATTGTATATCAGTACTAATTCAAAATGAATTGCAAGTAAATCATGAGCTGAAAATGCAAATACGAAGTATGAGGTGTATCACTAATTTATCAACACAAATTCAAATTTCATTTAAATTGTAATATAGATGTATCAATAGTATATTAGTAGTCATTGAAAATTTATTTCATGTACATTTTTTTGTATATCGATAGTATATATTGCTCATGATTTAAATCCATTTTAAATATTGTATTGGTGCATCAATAGTATATGAATACTCATTCAAACTTCAATTTCAAGTGTATATATATATTATTAGTGTATTAGTAGTTATAGTTAATTACTTATTCAAAATTCATCTAAAATATAAGTAAGTTTATCAATCTTATATCGATGCTCATGAAAAGAAAATTAATTTCAAGAATATCTTTAGTGTATCAGTAGTGTATCGATGTTTCTTCTAAATAAAATTTTAAGTATAACATTGGTAATATTATGTTAACATTAACTCATTTTTCAAGTATAAAACATTGATATATCATTAGTATATCATTACTTCTTAAGGATACATTTGTTCGAGTATATCGATCATATATTAATACATGTTCAAATTTCAATTTTCAAGTGTAACATTGGTGTACCAATAGTTTATCAACATTCATTCAAAATGGTTACTAACATAACAGATTGAACCATTATAAGCTGATTATAATGTACTAGAAAAATAATATTCTATAACAAATGAATAAGGATCAAAACTAAATCAAATAAATAATAGTAAATGAACAAGTACTTTTTTATTGATAAATATAGTTTATGAATGATAAATTTGGTATATCTATTGTATAACTTATATATTTTATCTTTGGTATATTAGTCAATTGATATATTAAATACAACGTATATCAGATGACTGATATATCAAATATAAAGTATACCAGATAGACTATTGATATACATGGTGGTACACCAATAAGGTTAAATGTGAAATAATAAAAATGGAAATTTTCTTTTATGTTTTTTTTTTATTTGTAAATTTTGAAAAACTATTGATAAATTTTTAAATTTAAGATTTTTTTTTTTTTTTGTTATTCTTGCAAGTGCCGTTAAATATTAAATGAATATTCATATTTTACATTATTTGATTATATTTATACTAATATTAATTTTTTTTAATGGTAGTCCATATTATGTTTTAATTTTTTTAATTTAATACGTGAGCGTAGAAATGGTTGGCTAGTACGTTATTAATTATACCTTTAACAGTAAAATAATATGGTTCCTACCTTATGAAGCTTTAATTACATACTAGCACCCTGTGAAAATTGTATTATCTCATCAGAAACCACCAATTCTCAGTATGAATTGATATAGACCATAGTCAATATTTTGCTGATCCAAAATGGGTTTCCATTAGAAATGATCGAAGACTAGTTTTTGTAATTTCATTCTAATTAGAAACTATATCATGTTTATTTAAAAGGTTAAATTACCAGTTTAAAACGAATTTGACTTTCGATTTTGAGATTAATAAGTCATAGAACTTCAAAAATTTCGAGTAGACCCTCAAGTTTCAATATTCATGTGTCTAATAGCTTCCTAAATTTTAAGAGTATATGATATCTCTATAATTTTAATTTTTTATATTTTAAAAAAAAATTGTCATCGCGGTCCTCCCATAGGCTTGTCCATCGGCCCGGTTCTTCTAGTCTAGTCTCGCTTCCGAGCTGACATAAGTTAAAATTGCTCACACTGATGTGTACCACACTCTGATACTTAAGTTAGTAGAAGGAGTGTATAGTTCAGCTGAACACACAAAAGTAAGGTCAGATCTCTCTTTGGAAGATACATACTCTTCCACTTTCGAGTCGTCAAATGATGTTCGTCCACCAATAATTGCATGTGGCTACGTGTAACTCCTGTGATGTCACAATGCTCAAGGCTGCATGGACGCCAAAATGAGTCTGCCTAGATTATTTTTCGATGGGTATATATTTATCCGCTCAGCTGGTTGGCTTGAAACCCCAGGTTCTAACTTTTTTCCTTTGAGGTGTATGTCTCCCATGTCACCCCTCAGTTTTCGTTGAACTTGGGGCTCGACCATGGATTTTAGGGCTTGCTCGGGCAATGAAAAGCACTTAAAAATTAATTTCTTGAGCTTATGCTTTAGTTAGTTTTGTTCAATAATTTTGTTCTTTGATGCTTTTCTTTACTGGCTTTGTAGGAATCTAGCATTTGGACATAATTTGAAGAATTTGACTGAGAATTGGAAGAAAACTGCCAGAAGGAGGTCATAATGGACCTAAGGACGAAGAGAAATGAAAAGATGATGAAAATGGCATCCTGGAAGCTTTGCAACTCTCTAAACCTGAGAGCATAAAAAAGTATAATGTCGCAACCATCTGAAGACAAATTGTGCAGTGTGTTGCTCGATACAGCAACGCATTAAGTCCCATGTGGGTAGCATCACAATATTACTTGTTACAAAATCGACAATTAAAAAACACAAAAGCAACGTAGAGATAAAGAAGATCGACACTCAGATATACGTGGTTCACTAACAGTGTGTTATCTACGTCCACAGACAGAGGGAGAACAATATTATTAGAGAGAATATTTTCGAAAAATTACATAAAAAATGGCACCTCTAGGATTAGAGAATTTATATAGCGCACTACTCTAAACCTTAGGGTCATAATCATAAATAACTAAGATCTTTCTCTTCGTCCGTACTTGGTTGTTTGAAGCGCTAACAAACAAATTCAAGACATTCCAACATTACTAAGATCTGAAAAATAGGGATTTTTGGTGGTTTTGATGTCGAGATTGATTGGAGAGTAATTGGGAGCTCAATTATGGGTTTGACGTTCGATGCAAAGTTGGCAATGGAATAGATCAACAGATAACTTTCCCTTCGCCCTTGTTCATTTACCTTTAAGTCTCTATACAAATATTGAGTATGGGTTCTATCAGAGTGTGTGGATGAATTTAATTGATCCTAGGGTGTAGATAGATTTCAATTGTTCTGGATGATTACTTTTATTTGCAATTCATTCAATTAACATCCATGGCATTTTAATATGTTTGTGAGTGTTCTGTTAAATGTCTTTATCACCATTTAATTGATTTGACGTTTATTATCTTGGTCGAGAGAGGAGGTATTAGGCTCAAAATCACATATTAAACTGTTGTTAATGCACGAGAGTAATAGAAAAATAATAGAGGTCAAATATGAAGAGTTTTATGTTATGCATGATGAATTAATTACAAGAGATTGACTTAATAACTATGTGTTAGAAATGGTTGAGCTCTGGACATTAGACTTCTAGGCCCATGTTAATGAATTAATTGGTCTAGTGAATAATTTGTTGATTCCACAAATCTATTGAATGAAGAAGCGATGCTTTAGGACGTTCTTAGTTGAAGTGTTTCTCCAAGTTAACTATTTACTTTATTTTTTTAAAAAAATCATCAAGTTTCGTTTTTCAGATAAAATTGGTTAGATTTTTTGATAACTAAAAGAATAAAAATACTTGATTTCTAGAGGACAATACTTGGTTCCGACCATTTTACTTTACTAAAACATGACACGTGCGCTTATGTGTTTCAAGCAACCTTCAACATTGGCCTTCCAAGAAGCTAGTTGTCTATCCAATAGTTTTTGCCGATTGTTGTTACCTTTCAAAAAGAGTTAATTTTATGTCCTTAATCCTACTGATTTGGATGATTCTTGTGTTCTATTTGTCTTATTTTGTAGGAAATTGATGCCATGAAGTAAGTGTGTTGTTAAGATGAAAAATCGCGCCAAAAGGACAAAAAATTGGGAGTCGAATGCACTAAACTGAGTGGAGATATCAAAAAGGCCAAAGTGCCCTGCTTCAACGTTGTAATTTGAGTTTGACAAAGTATCGGCAAATCCTCCGCATTTGAGTTTGACAAAGCATCGGCGAAACCTCTGCACTTGAGCTTGAAGAATCAACGAATCCTTTGCATTTGAGCTTGAAGCATCGACAAATACTCCGCACTTGAGTTTGACGAAGCATCGATGAATCTTCACATTGAGCTCGACTTCGCGACTTTGAGCATGAAGATGGCATTGCAAAGCCTCCAGACTTGAGCATGAAGATGAAGCATCGACGAAACCTCTGAACTTGAAGATGGAGCATCGATGAAGCCTCTGAACTTGAAGATAGAGAAGCATCCAAGTTTGATTTTGAAGAGGAAGCAAAGCGCATTCCAAGTGTGTGCCTTTTATTTACTGTGCTAGCTCCTTACGAGGGATGAACATCTTCAATCCATTGTGTTGCCCCCAGTAGGGATGAACATCTTCAATTTGAAGTGTCCTTCTTTAATGGGGATGATCAACATCAATCTTGTAGTATCATACTTAGGTGGTTGTGGTACCTTTTCTGATGGATTAAACTTAAATTTCTTTAAGTTACCTTCGTACCCTTAAAGAAAAGGACCAAATTATGACGTAGTTCAAGTTTTTTTTAACTAGACTGAACTTGAATCTTTCAAGTTCCCTACGTACCCTTCATAATGATGGGGATCAAATCATAATGTAGTTAAAAAAGAATGTTTTTTTTATGCGTGACTAAACTTAAATTTTCCTAAGTTGCTTACGTACCCTTTATAATGGCAAAGATCAAGTCGTAACGTAGTTCGTACAAAAAAAAAAAAAAAAATTTAGGGGTTATTCACATTTTAAGCTCATGCGGGCCAGAAGCATCATGTAGTTTAGACTTTTGCGATGAGGAGCTTTTTCATTTAAACTTCAAAAGCTCTTGTTTCATCATGGTTTTGATCATCCTCTTTATTTGTAGGATTCATCAATATGACGAGTTTTGGCTTCACTATCAAGGAACCTTCTGTACTTATGTCAACGGAAAATTTCCTCTTCATGCGTGAAAGGACATAACTGTGAATCTTTTCGTCGTTGTTTTCTTTATGGAATGGCGTTGCCTTCAAGATTTAATTCTTCCTTTATGTTGATCGCTTGTTGTCTTAAGACGATCAAAAGCATATCTTGAAGGTCGATCTTTCTTTGATGTGGATATACTTAGCCTTTTGAAGGCTGAAGTTCGAGTAGAAGTAGTCGTTGGACATTGGTCCTCTTCTCCTACTATGGCCATACTCAATCTTTGAAAGACTAAAGATCAAGCACTTGAAGGCTTAATACGATCGAAGACAGAAGTTCTTTGCTTTATTTCTTTTGAGTCGTTGACTTCTTCGGTAGTTATATGATTGTTGTCGACTTCCACTATGCCGACAGTGTGACATGCAATAACTTCTAATACTTTCTCTGGATGATTATTGAGAAAGTTTATTGGGAGAAATTTTTCCAAATTTGTCGGTTGTCGGAATTGAGGGAAGTCCTTGCCTTCTTTCTTAGCATACTTAGGCTTCCATGTCATCTTTTTGTCTTTCTTTTTATGAGTCTTGTTCCTTCTTCTATAGCTTCAATAGGAATGCAAATTTTTTTGGGTGGAGTTTGGCTATCTTCTTTTTCAACAAGTCACAACTATCCACCTTTCGTTGTCATCTTCAACGAGCTCATCTTTCTTTTGGAATTTGTTGTTTGAATCTCTTGCTGAAATCGAACAACTATAGGCTCAAAGGCTCCAAACTGGATCAGGCTTTGTCTTTGAGTATGGGACACAGACAGCGTTGAAACATTTAAAGTCGTCGCTACTGTAGCGTGATTTATCTGAGCTACTTCATCCAAATCTAGCTCGATCTTCTTTTCACGAGCCAACTTCAGAATTCGTTCCTTCAGCACGAAGCACCTTTCAACTGGGTGACTAATGACCTGATGATACTTACAGTAGTTAGAATCATCTACTTTTCCTGTTTGTTCCAAACACTTGCATTCCGACAGCTGAATAAGTTGCTCTCTAGCAGTTGCTCCAACATATCTATCATATCAGAGTCAAGGAATGGATAAACCTTCTCCTGTCTTTCTTTAAGAGTTGGACGATGCTTCTCGCCTTCATTATGTCTTCTTTCAAATTTTGTTTGTTTTCTTCTGGAGGAAAATTTCAGCGGGGTCACATGAACGACCATAGATTCTTTTGTGGCACTATCCACGATCTTTTCAGTGCCCTTGGCTTCATTCTTGTATTTTCTCCCTTCAAGGACTAAGAAATCTTTAGTTCCCTTGTTGGAGATGCTCAACTCCATATCATGAGCGCGTATTGTCAACTACTCAAATGTACGAGGTTTTATCCCTTGTAGAATGTAGAGAGGCTCCCAGTGCATGCCCTGAATGCATATCTCCACTGCAGATAATTCATTGAGTGTATCTTTGCAATCCAGACTCAATACTCTCCATCGGTTGATGTAATCGATGACTGTCTCTCCCTTTCACTGTTTGGTGCTCGTCAGCTCGATCATGCTAACAGTGTGCCTTGTATTGCAAGCGGTTCAGGAACTCCCTTTCTAGTTGTTCCCAACTATCAATCATTTTTGGCTCTAAATCAGTATACCAATCGAAAGCATTTTCTTTCAAGGTACGGACGAACTACTTAACTAGCTGGTCTCCTCTGGTTCCTGCATTTTTGCAGGTTTCAATGAAGTGTGCAACATGTTGTTTTGGATTGTCCTTTCCATCGAACTGCTGAACCTTTGGAGGTTGATACCCAACTGGCATTCTCAGGTTGTCGATTTTCTTGGTGTATGACTTGGAGTACATAAAGGAGCACTGTGATGGTCTTCCGTACTGAGCCCTTATGGAGTTTGTAATCATATTCTGCAGATGTTGAATTGATAGGGTGGCGACAGAGGTAGATTGTTGCGGCTGGTCTTCCTGCAAGATAGTCTTTCCTTTGCCATTGGCTTTCGTAGCTAGAGATTGACTCGACTCAGCAGTTTCTCGAGCTTGTGTTTCATCTCTTAAAGTAACAATTTCATGATCTCGCTCTTCTACCGTTTCCATCAAGAGATTTATCTTTATCTCCATCTCTACCATGGTCGACTCAGTCATTACGTCAGTCATCATGACAGACACTACATCAAAATGTGATTCTTTCTCTAATAGATCAGTAGCAAAAGCATAGTTGTCGAATAAGGGATTTTCTCTGATGATGATCCCGTCTTTAGAAGATTCCATCAGCTGGTCCCATATTTTCACCGTGATGACAGAGTTTATGTAAGTGATGCTTGCAACGGTAGCTTTGGATGTAGCTTTCTTTGGTGCCATTTGTAGATTTGTTGACTCGGATGACAATAGAGAGATGAAAGGTAGAGACGTCCCACTGGGCGTGCCAATTTGTTCGCATGAGATTTCAATAGAAATTTATTTCGTGGAACTTGAACTCTGTATTTGTATTAATTTTGTGGAAAGTGAATACAATCTTTAATACATAGTATTTTAATGCTTTCAAAATAAACTATAGTCTTTAAGTTAATTGATCTTCTTAAATGATCAGCTTTAGGCTTGTTGGCTTCTTAAGTGATCGAAATTTGGGCTTGTTGATCTTCTTGTATGATCAGCCTTTGGGCTTGATGGTCTTCTTAGATGATCGTCCTTGGGCTTGCTGATCTTCTTGAATGATTGGTATTTTGGCTTGTTGATCTTCTTGGATGATTGACTTTTGGGCTTAATGATCTTCTGGGATGATCGACCTTTAAGCTTGTTAATCTTCTTGAATGATCGGCCTTTGGGCTTGTTGATCTTCTTGGACGATCGACATTTGGGCTTGTTAATCTTCTTGGATGATCGACCTTTGGACTTGTTGATCTTCTTGGATGATCGGACTTCGAGCTGTTGATCTTCTTGAAGGATTAGTGTTCGCACGAGGCTTCAGGAGATACTTGTTTCGTGGAGTTGAACTTAAGTTGGTGTTGATGTTGATGTTGATTTGATGCGATGTGGTTCGATCTCTAGTACTTGATCCTCTGATTCTCTCTCAATCGAATGTATATGCTTGATTTGAGGAAGCAAAACGCGTGATGATCTTGGAGTTGAAGTCTTGGAAGAATGCTTGTATGTCTAAAGGACTTTAGCCTTCAAGCGTGGTCAGAATGCTTGTATTTTCAAAGGACTTCGGTCTTCAGAACTTTGATATGACTTCTGATATTCAGAGCTTTAATATATCTTCTGATCTTTGGAACTTTAGTGTCTTTTGATCTTTGAAGCTTTGGAGGAGTTATGTTCTTCAGATCCTTGGAGCTTCAGACTTCAGATAGAGATTTTACCTTCAATGCCTCCCAACCTCCCTAAATGAAGAGGTAGAGCCTCTATTTATAGAGGTTTCTTATGGGCTTTACATGGGCTTGGGCCCAAATTGGATTTGATTGGTCCATGGGTCTGGCCTTTAGGCCTAATTAATTGGATTTTGGTCTAATTTGACATTCGGGTCAAATTCAACCTATTTCTGGGCTTAAGTGAATTTTAACCCAAATAATAATATCAAATTGGATCAAATTAATCTCATCTGATTCAACGGTCACAATAACCACTGGCGTCATTGGACGTCTTCAATCACATGTCCACTCCTAATTGGTCTCAAATTTGATGATTTGAAATTTCGTCATTAATCTAATGAATGACATGAAAATTTATGATTGGTCCAAAATTTCTCGTTCAACACAAAGAAACCCTCAACTTTTAAAATTTTGTGTTTTAGGTTCATAAATTTTAAAAAATATTTAAATAGATCGATGAGTGATCATATACAATTGGAAGTTCAAGAAAAATTTAGACTTATTATTCACTATTTAAAGTTCAGAAATTTATGGTCACGAAGTCAAATATTTAGAATCCTATTGGAAGTTTTTAAAAATTCAAAATCTATTTGACATAAACATAAAATTTATTTTAGTAGAGCATTAAACTTGTAATCGAGCATATTTATAAGAACCGCAAAATATCTACTCATCCTGAACATCTCCACTAGAAGGTCCATCAACCATAAATCTTTAAGGCCCAGTATCATTATTTCAATTTTTAAATGGATGTATCTGCCGATAACCATTTGATTTTTGAAACCTATTTTTGTTTCTTTCTCCATTTTTTAGAACTGTTTTTATTAACAAGGACATCATTGATGTGATTTTTGGTTTTAGAATTTTGAAAATTAAGCTTATCATTTCAACCTCTAATTTTTTTTTGTTTGTCAATCAAAATTTTTAAAAATCAAGTCAAAATTTAAAAATTAAAAAAATAATTTTAAAAACATGTTAAAAAAATACAAATTATGATAAGAAATTGAGAGAAAATAAACTTGATTTTGAAAATAAAAAACGAAATAATTACCAAATAAGACTTTGACTTGGTTTTTAAACTTCAATAACTTATTAATCACAAAATGGAATCTTTAATTATCATAGTTTTCTTACTTTTTTTTTTTTTTTTGAATTTATAAACACAAAATAAAATCTTTAATATAAAGTAGGGGAATCTTCCATTTTGTTTTTAAATGGAGCGTTTAGTACGTGATAAAAGCATAAAGTTGAGTTAAGTTGGTAATTATTATCTAGAGAGTTACATGGTCTATGTTTGGTGTGCGAATTGAGTTGGTAATTATTATTATGTTTGAGGGTAAAGTTGAGTTGCGTTGGGTATCTGGTACTGTTTTTATAAATGAAATTGATTTTACTTTTTTTTTTTTTTTTTTTTTTTACTATTGTTGATTTTAATTTTCAGCTATACACATATTTTTCTAACTTTTCTAGGATTAAAAAAAAACCTTCGAATTCTTTTCCATTCTCAGAACATAACAAATTCTCTACAAAGTATTCATATACAGAAAACAAAAATTTGGATTCAATTATTTAATCCATTCAAAAACCCAACTTAATCATTAATTACCGTAAAAGTCTAACAGTATTGTAATTCCTAGTACAAAAGAAGCATCACCAAGATCATTATCTCAAAATTCTTTTTGAGAAACCTCTTAGGAGGCGTTTGGTATGCGATAAAAGTAAAGAGTTGAGTTGAGTTAAATTGATAATTATTATCTGGAGAGTTACATTATCTGTGTTTGGTGTGATGGGGGCAGAGTTGCATTGGGATATTTGGTGATGTTTTTATAAATGAAATTGTTTTTGTCTTTTTTTTATTGCTATTGTTGATTTTAATTTTCAGCTATACACATATTTTCCTAATTTTTTTTAAGATAAAAACAAAAAAAAAACTTCGAATTTTTTTCCATTCTCAAAACATAACAAATTCACTACAAAGTATTCATATACAGAACACAAATTTTTATTTCAACTTTTTAAACACTCAAATAAAAATAATTATTCTATTCAAAAACCCAACTTAATCATTAA
The DNA here is from genome assembly GCF_009727055.1 of Benincasa hispida. Lineage (NCBI taxonomy): Eukaryota > Viridiplantae > Streptophyta > Magnoliopsida > Cucurbitales > Cucurbitaceae > Benincasa > Benincasa hispida. The sequence goes on along the minus strand of NC_052350.1, from coordinate 23,801,594 downwards.
TTATCGTAAAAGTTAAAAACAGGATTAGTTTCATCAACTGAAATTATTGACATTGTTTTAGATAAAAGAGGTAACACTTAAATGTTAATCTTAAAAAAACAAAAATCTTACAATTTAAATCATAAAACCAACTATTAGATAGTCTTTTTTGACCAATTTGTGGAATATGAATTTACCTTTTTCTAAAACTGGTAAAATAATTTTAGAAATATTGATATCTATTTTTGCTACTATTATGTTGCATCAGTGTACAAACTCTTTAAAAAAAATTAAAAAAAAAAACTTGAGTCATAATTTTCAATTCCACAATTTCATTAGAATTATGTAATATTTGAAAACATCAATGGATAGGTTGTTTAAAACATATCATTGAACTTTTGTGTACTAAAATAATAATAGGATGTCTTATCTAATACTTTTCAAATCTAAGAAAAAAAATTGAAATAGAAGAAGAAGAATTGATTTAAAAGAAGAGTCATAGAAAAAAAATAAAAAGAGAGAACGAAAAGGGAAAATAAAACGCATACGAGTCCGAGAAAGAAGAGAGAAAATGAGAAAAACGAACCAGAAGGCGAAAGAGAGAAGATGAGGGAAGGGGAGTAAATGTGAAGAGATGCATGAGAGGGAGAGAAATGACAAAGTAATTGAAGGAGTTGGGAGTAACGAAAACACGTGGAAAAATGGGTGAGAGTGAGATTGATAAAATGGTGGATAATTAAACCCATCGTTTGACGAATGTGGTAGTAGGAGTATGTCGCTGAAGTTGCTTGTACAAAGGTACTCGTTGGAGTTAGTCGCTAAGTTGTCGTCGGAGGTGGTCGGTGGAGCTCGGAGTTCTTCGTCGAAGTTGGTCGTGCGATTGTGGAAGTCAGACTTGTTATGTACCAAGGTGGTTGTCGGAATTGGTTGTCGAAGTGCCGTCGATGGTGGTTGCGGGAGTTCGGAGTTGGTTGTCGGAGTTGGCTATCTGAAGGTGGTCATCGAAGCATGTCACCGGAATGTCGTAGCGATAATAGCCTACAAAGACCGATGGGTGGAACAAATAAAAACATTAAAGGGCGAGAGAATTGGGGGAGTTAAGGTGAGTTAGTAAAATGACCAACTCAACCCCACCAACATATAAAGTTGGTTGTCAAACATTGAGGTAAAAAATACCAACTCAATCCAACTCTCTTTGGGTTGTCAAACACCCCTAAATTTTTCTTTCAACTTCCTTACCATAGTTTTTGTTTTTCATAAATAAACACTTTAACTCTAAAAAAATTCAAAGACAAAAACAAATTTTTAACACTATTTTTTATTAGTTTTTAAAACTTGACTTGGTTTTTCAAAACAATAGTAAAGAGTAATCAAATAAATAAATTAATAGGTAGAACCAGTATTTATAAGCTTGATTTGCAAAAACTAAAAACTTGAAACTAAAACCCCATTTAAAAATTATTTGATTTTTTATTTTTAATTTTTGAAAATTAAAATTATAAACACCATCATAAACCTTAAATCTTATTTTTTTACCAATGTTTAAAAAAAACTTAGAATTAAAAAAAAAAACTTTATTTTTAAAAATTTGACTAAGAATTTAACGCTTTAACTAATAAAAATTACGGTAAGAAATTGAAGATAATTGACTTCACATTTAAAAACCAAATGATAATTAAAAAAAAACCTAAATTATGATGGAACAAAGCAAGTAAAAGAGTTAAATTCTTCCCTACATTTCAAGAAATAATAACAGATTTCTAAAAACTACTTAGTTTAAAAATTTTCACTTGAAAGAAAGTATCAAAGTAAATAAATCTAGAGGTAGAAAAGAATGTTTATATATTTAATTTTAAAAAAAGCAACCAAAAATCAAATAATTGTCCAACAGAGCCCAAGTAGTTTTTCAGGTATCTAACCCCTGTTTTCATTGAGCAAACAGTTTTTGGTCTGTAAATCTTCTAAAATCATAGAAATATTCAACAAAACAATGACTTGGAAAATTTTCAATTTTATTTGGACTTGGCTTGACTACAAGAAAGTTGGATTGCCAAACTCTGGGAGATTGGTCCTGAATTGTAGTCATGACCAGCCCTTTCTTCACATGGTATGCTCTTAACGTGGTCCTTGCTACAAATGACAATGGTTTAAAATCTAAAAATGTCAAAAATAAAAAGCGTTAAGACACTGGCATAACAAAAATAAGTTCACACACCCATATCTGCAGAATTGACTAAAACTGTATACAAAAATCAGCAAAGTCCATATCTCACAAAAGATGAACTGTATAGGAATATAAAGCTCGAACGCTCTGCGGCTTCGCATCAAGCAATGGAGAAACGAATTCACTCATTTCCTGTCTCCTCCTTCTCCTTCTCTCTGCCCTTCCCCTCGTCTGCAATGTTGAACCCCTCGATCTTGCGTGAAACCTCATCTGCACTTACCTTTACTTTTCCAATAGATCCATTGACCAAGGCGGCTTCATCTGAGTCATCATGTGTTAAAGGACCAGTCTGCCATATCCTAATGGTTCCATCCTCAGATCCAGAGGCATAGGATTCCCCTCCGGGCGCGAAGCGCAAGCAATGTACAGGTCCGTGATGACCCTTATTACATGCTGCACCCACAGTTAAAACGAGGCATTCTTCAGCAATCACAAACGGGACCTCACAGGAAAAGTCGAATCTTTTTGGCAAACAAAAAGGAAAAAGAATGATACAGATTCATACCAATCTCATCACCAGAATGAAAATCAAATACATGGATCCACATGTCCTCTCCACCGGCAATGAACTTCATCCCGTACTTCGGTTCCAAGGAAGCAGATTCTACAGTGCAAGGCATGTTGTAACTCTTGACTAAGCCAAAGCTGAAAAGAGAAAGAAACAACAAAAATCATAAGGAGAATGTATTATAATGTAATAGTAACACCTCTAAGCATTACACTTACTGATTTGCATCCCAAAATTTAACAGTAGATCCATCAGCAGTTGTGATATAGCGTCCATCCTGACTAACTTCTGCACTGGTCACTGATGACTTGGTTTCAAGTGTTTGAACTATTTGGCCACTTCTTACATCCCATAACCTGTATGGCAACGACTAAGCTTAAGAAAGACTTGCCAAATATCTAAATAATAATAAAATACAACCCATATATATAAATATATAAATATATATAAATATATACATATCCTTGCGACAAGGCAGATTAACACCCAGCAATTAATACCTGACACCTCCCATGTCAGTGCAAGAACTTAGTATGGTCTGATCGCTGTGAAGCCATGTAACAGTTCTGACTGAACCAGGGGATTTATCCACTTCTCTTGGAGGTGCATCTGGACGATTCAAATCATATATACGTAGTACTTTCTCTAAACCACCGGTCAATAAAAGGTGTGTATCCTATCACATTTTAGAAAACGCATTAAGATAGAAAAGGGAGATTCATTTTAAACTGTAGCATATCAGATTGAACGAAGAGAATGGATCAAAGCGTCATAATCACTCCACATAAATAACAAGATGATAACAAGATTTGGTAACTAACAGTCAACTCAAATAGTGCCACAATCATTTCTGCATGAGGGAGAATAACAAGCAGTTTAAGAACAAGTCGAATAAACAACTAATGAATCTAGTCATGTAAGTTTTTTTTTCATTTTAAAGGAAACAAGACTTTTCATTGATAAAATGAGACGAGACTAACGCTCAAAATACAAGGAAAGCAATTACAACAATTTTGGCCAATTACAACCAGTAAGGGAGGACAATACTCTAATTGACCTTAAACTAAAACCCAAAAAAGTAACTAATCTTGAAAAGCTCAGAGAATTCTTTCAAAGAGAAATTCCTCAATGAAGAGGAACTCCGCAAGTGGACAAAACAACTAAGGAAAAATTTCCAAACCGGAATTTGATCATGTAAGTAAAACTATAGATATACTTCTATCAAGACAGAAATAACTCGAAAACCAAGAGTCACATGAATACATCACATTGAATCAATCAACCCCGTACCAATAAAGAAGTGAAATTTACATTTTTTAAATAATATTATCCATAGTGTCTACCCCAAACTAAAATGCCACTTGATTAATCTCACTTTGAACAACTGTTGGACCCTACAAGTTATCAAAACCCTAGGGTTTTGAAAGACTAGGTAGGTTGTCACCCAGATTAATTCCTGGGTATTGATAGTAATGTCAAAAGATGCACCATGTTTTGATAATAGATTCCAAAGTCATTTCTTAAGACGTGAGATCATATGCACATCAACAAACAGTGTGTATAAAAAATGTGATATAAGATATTACCTCTGAAAAGGAACAGGCACGAACAATATGCTTGTGCTCAAATGAGTGCAGTACATCTCCAGTTAATGCATCCCATACTTTCCTGTAAGTTCAATCACAAATATGAAGAATCCTACCAACGATTCCAATCTCCATTATTGTCACAAAATCACTTGAAAGAAATGTCTGACTTCTATTGCAAATGAAATAATATTTAACAAACAAAGCTTACGAATAATCAATTTGAAAATAATCACAATAAACTCTACCGTATGCCTGAGGAAAGGGGGTGTAGGAAAGTGGTGTAACACAATATGAAGCAAATGCAAGGGGAAATGGAAGAGAAGACCACAATGAATAATTCTGCCAAAAGCCAAGGTGCAAAATGCACTAGCAAGGGGAACGAGGTAGGCAAAAGCAGCTGTGTTCACCATAGGTGTAAGCCTTCATAGAGTTTATTAAGTTGGTTGGTAGGCAGATTTAACCATAGTACCTAATGGTTAGAACCAACTAGTTTTTAACGTCATAATTAAGTTTCAGAACCCCCAACCATAACAGAGTCTTTGTAAATTCTGGCACATTTTCACCAAACAAACTATTGCTAATCTAGTAATCTACAACACTGTACCATCACAAGAATGAGGCAGGAATAGTTCAGTATGCATGGGAACCAAAAATGCTTCTTTTTCTTTTTTCTTTTTTATTTTTAATAAACTACTACTTTCATTGAGAAAAAATGAAAGAATACAAGGGCATACAAAAACCATGCCCGCAAAAACCTCCTAAATAAAGGGTTTCCAACTAAGTAAGATATTTCCTAGGAAATAATTACAAAAAGTCTTTGAAATCGAATCCCAAGAGGAAACATGGAACCTCACCAAGGACCAAACATCACTAGGGTTCCTATCCACATCTCTGAACACTCTGTTGTTCCTCTCCCTCCAAATATCCCACAACAAAACACACACCCCACAAACCACAAAAAATACCCTCTCTTTGAAAGGTAGATGGAGGAGGAACTCTCCGATCATCAAACAAACCTCCCTCTGGCGAGCAAACACAAAATTAAACTCCTGAAGAAAACAACTCCACATAAACCTCGCAAACTGACACTTCCAGAGAAGGTGATCCAAGTTTTCCTCCGTCTCTGACAAAGGAAACAACAAAAAGAACCCATTAACAAAGGCATTTTTCTCACCAACTTATCCAACATGTTCACACGACCGAGCCACATGTGCCATGAAAAGAACTTAATTTTCTTTGGAATCTTAATCCTCCATAAAACATCAAAGAGCGACTCACAAACAGGAGAGGGGTTCAATAAAATCCTAAAGAATAACTTACAAGAGAATCAAGGGTTGAAGCCCATTTTTTTAGGACAGGACAAAATTTTGCGCCGAGAAGGCCTCCCAATATCCTGTCTCCCATGCGTAAAGTTGAAATACTCAAACAGAATACGAAGAGAGCTCACCTCTATCATTTCCCTATTGGACAAAGGACGACAAAAACCAAAGGAGAAAGACACAGAGCTTCCCAGCCAAACCAGAAAATCAAACACATGACATAAAGCTTTTTGGTGAAGGTTTCATGCCAACAAACCAAGTCCAATAGAGAAATTGACAAATTTTCAAGCAAAAGAGAACAATGATAAGTAAAATTCAATAACAGGTGCAAATGCTCAAAGAGCAGAAGAAAAAAATGCAAGTTGATCAAATAAAAAATATTAACTATATTACCAATTAATGTAATGTTCACTGAAAACAGGGGCATGGACGTATTCCCTGATACTATTTGTAGAGAAAAGTTAAATAAAATTAAGAACTAATTGTTTTATGACAATTATTATTCTTAGCTAAAAAAAGTCTTCATAGAAAGATTATTCATGATCATAGATTCATAAGTCGAATAAAAACATTTTTGTTTTTTTGTATAAGAACAACAACTTTCATTGAGAAAAACTGAAAGAATAAGTCGAATAAAATCATTGGGTACACATAACATCCAATTCATCTTTGTGTATAATCCACTGCATCAAGAACATAAAGAAGTAAACAGCATACCCGCTTTCAACTACATTAGAAGCCTATGACCCTTTCAAAAAAAAAAAAAAAAACCCTTTCAATGCCACCACAAATCTAACATAATTCATCAACTTTTGTCAAAAAGAAAGTTGGTCTAAGCACTCAAACAAAAGCATGAAATATCTGATAACCATAAAGAGGAAACACATAGGAAATTGAAAATATTAAATGTATATATAAAATAGTATAAAGCGTAAAGCAGAACTCAGACGCATGGGAATCAAATTAATTACAATTTGAAACAAGGAATTATAAGTAAAAATCCCAAATCTATGCTGATCAGTTGATAAAAAAAGTTGGGAAAATCCCTAACTCCCCAATCGATGCTATACACATTTGAGATCTCCTCATCTCAGTTCTGAGAGAAGATATCTAATCATATATCGCATACAATGTTATGACTCTGAAAAGCCAAAGCTAATGCAGTTTTTCAGACGTATCATGAAAACCAATGAGAAAGACATACGCTGAAAAATCAGCAGAACCAGTGGCAGCACGTAAAGCATTGGTGTCCAGGCAACAACTCCAAACTGCGCCTTTGTGACCTTCAAATGTACCAATCCAATCGCCAGTTTCTCCATTTCTGAGCATGGGATTGGAATCTGAATGGGGCAAGAAAAGCATATTTCAAAGGCAACCCATTAAAAATAAACCGTGGATCATGCTTCGAGCAGACAACCAAGACACATGGGTTTCAACAAATCTTTCATCAAGAAAGGCTAAAATAGCAATACCCACATCTAGCAGCACAACTATCAATTAAAGTCAAAAGGACTGACACTGAACAAGAATGATCAGAAATTCATAATTCATATCCAGAAACTTTCGCGATTAATAAATTCAAATCTAAAATGCAAAAGAAAAAGAAAAAGGAAAATTGATATTTTGAATCATACCCTTGCTGGCACTGATGAGGAAGAATCCATCGGGCGTAACAGGGCTATAACATAGATCCACAACCGGTCGAGAATGGCCATGGCAAACGAGAGGAATAGCCACTCTCTTCTTATCCATGTCTCACCAAAATTAAACTACACACTACAGTTGTATAAACCTAACCTAAAAACTTCTATAGATTTGTTCTTTTATTGATTCCGTTTAAAGGTGTATTTGAAGAACAAATAAAGGAAATCAAAACCCTAAAGCCGCAAATCTTCACAAATCCACAACCAAGTGTAAGCAGAAAGACGGCGATCAGTTAAATCAAAGGTAAAGCTGTTTGAATTGTGATCGAAGGAAAATTGGAGCGAGAAATGGCGGTATATGACACAGGTGATAGACGCTAACAACAAAGCTAACACCCACACACCTCCTAACCCTCTGAAATGGCTCTGGTAATATCAAATTCTAAACCTCAAAATTACAGAAAGACGAAAATTTTCAAAAAAGAAAAAATGAAGAAAAAAATTACAAAAACCTTAAAAAGGAAAATCTAACAAAACAGAGCTTCCTAGAGAAGGGCTAGGCGCAACCATAACTGGCTTCAGACCTGATCTTATATAACGTCAAATTACTTTTTTTTTTTTTTTCTTTTTTCTTTTTTCTTTTTCTTCTTTTTTTTGGGCTGAACTTCAACTTGAGGCCGGCCCATTAAGACGCTGAGCCCGTTCTGAAAAATTAGATCTAGCACTTTTTTAGTTTTTATTTTCAATAATAGACATATTATTAAAAAAAAAATTAAAATACCATTTTCGTCCTTATACTTTTAAATTTGTCCAATTTTAGCCAATAATACTTTTAGATGTTCAATTTTAGTCTATTTATTTTCAACAAATCTTAAATTTAGTCCCTTGAAGTTAATTTTTATCAAAATTGATTAAATAATCATAATAATTTGATGCAAAGAAACACAATTTGTGAACCGTTTTGAAAATTTATAGTAAAAACTCTAATAAAAATAAAGAAATAAAGAAAAAATCTACACTAAATTAGAAGTAAGGACTAAATTTAGGATTTATTGAAGGTTCGACGACTAAAATTGGACATTCGAAAGTATAGAGGCTAAAATTGAACAAACTTCAAAGTATATGAACTAAAATGGTATTTTAAAAAAAAAAAATCATAATGATAGTATCTCATGCCAATTGAGAGTAAATATTTTTCAATTAATAATTAGGAACCACCTGATGCACCTAATTCTTTTAAGATCATAATTGAGAGTAAATATGTTCCTCATTCTTTTACACAAAAACAAAATAAAAAATATATATCTTTTTTTAAAAAATAATTAACACATTGCAATTTTTTATTGGAAAGGTAACTAGCCTAGGCAACAATAAGCTTTTTTTTCTCCCCAATATACCAAGAATGCCCAAAAATAAGATCTTACTTCCAAATTCTGTTACATTGTATTTTTTTTTAATTAAATGATAAATCTAAATATCTATTTGTTTTTAAAATTTGAACGATTTTGGCTAATGCAAAACGCTAAAAGTTGTTGGTTTCAATACATGAACTAATTTGGAATAGAATATGAACAAGAAATAAATATTTGATAAGCACATGCATAAAAATAATCTTATAATGCATAGATAAACTAGAAAACCTGATATTGTTCATGCCTCTTGCCTCATGGAAAATGCTTACAAGGGAATCTAGCATATAAATTCATAATCTCTAATAAAATTAAGATTTTAGGTTGTTATTCACACTGTCTACAAATGGAGATTCTATTTTTCAAAAACAAAAAAAAGGAAAGGAGATTCTATCCCATCACATAGTTTGTTAGGATTATAAATGAGTGAAAATCGGTTTGAAGTATCGGTATGATTAGATTTATCATAATCTATTAACTTAAGTTTTTGGGTTGAATAGTGATATATCATGGTAGCTTAAAAAGAGATGGTCCTCTTCTCAAACCTGGTAGCTTAAAAAGAGATGGTCCTCTTCTCAAACCTTTTTAATAAATTTTCTCTCCAATTAATATTGATTTTATTTGATGGGTTTTTTTACCAATTTTAAAATTCACAATAGATGGAGAATGTTAAATGTTAAAGCAATGGTTTAATTAAATTTATCACAATTTATTAACATAAGCTTTTGACTTAATTAGTGATTTATGAAGCACAGAATACGGATATGATTGGATACGACGATTCCAGTTACACGATACGGATATGATTGGATACGACGATTCGTCAATTTCTAAAAAACTAAAATACGGATACATATAAGGATAAGTCATTTATATATATATATATTTCTAAAAAAACGAGGATACTATAATTTGAAGATACATTTTCTTTTTCTTAAAAAAATCTAGAATATAGATAAATTTAGTATAAATAAGAATAACATAAAATAGAATACAAACACTGAAATACAATACAAAAAAAGTAACATCTAAGATGCAATAGAAAAGTGATTCATATTATAAAGAATAAGAAGATTAGAGGGAGAAGCATGAAGATAAACGAATAACTTCTTCATTAAATTGTTGAAGATATCCAAATGGTTTATATTTTGGTGGACTTTGTGGGGACTCAAATGTGAAGATGTAGATTAGATGATTCTAAGGTTTGATCTTTTATTTATTTTTTTTCCTTTTAGTTTTGGACTTGGGTAGTGAGTTTTTTAAATAAGTTGCCTAGTTTTAGATTGTAAAAGATTAGATGAGTTGCTTGTCTTTTTTCTTTAAAAAAATGTATGCATAGATACGTATCTGAAAAGTATCTGATACGTATCTGATACGGATTTTTTATCTCACATGAAGTATCTGTGTTTCATAGTTAGTGATAGAAGCAACTTAGAATCTGAAATATGTTGGAAGAAAAGCCGTATATCTTGATCTGGTTTGCAAGAAATTTAGGGTCTGTTTAGATTGACTAGAGGAAAAAAATTATAAAATTATTTTTATTTAAACTCCTTTAATAAAATCAATTGAAAATGAACTTTGGAGATGTTTTAAAAGTTATTTTAAGTAGTTGTCAATCATTTCAATTTTTTCTAAAATAGTCCATTTTTTAAAATTAAACACTTAAAAAAATCCAAATCAGACTAATTGATGGTGATGAGCGGTGTAAATTACTCATGTTTCATAAATGTAACTATTTTATAATTCAACTTCTTATGTTCTTATCCTTTTTAAATAGTTATTTGAGTAGTCGTTTGGAATCGAGTTTGGAAGAGTAAAAAATTATTTTGAAAATAACTTAACTTATTTGGTAAATATGATTATTTATTAATTTATATAAAAGTCACTTTTCAATTTAAAATCACACTCATACAAGCTTTTGAATTAGCTTCCTTAAAAGTCTGCTTTTCTAACTCAATTTAGAAATTTTTAAATATGTCATTTTCTTTTTGTCATATACATTGTCTAATATCAATAAAATTTGGATTAATCCAATTCTTCTAACAATTTTTTTTTGTTTTAACTTTGATCAAATATTTAGATTAAACAGATTTATTTTCCATTTAAAGCATATAACTTTTTGAAATAATTATCTTATAATACTTATAATGATTTTGATATTAAATATTCATTTAAAAGTATAATGATATTAATCATTAATATAAAAATAATTGAAATAATATGTCTATTTTGTTCAATAGCTTTATAAAAAAAACTATATGTCTACTTTTATCATTATAGTTAAATCACAAGAATTTAGCATTAATTTTACGCTTTCTCTAAGTTTAAAATTGAAATTCACTCGATGTTATTTATAGCTGATTTTTTTAAAAGTACGACAAAATGTAATTATTTTAAAAGCAACGTCAATGTAAATTATATCCAAATATCTCTTCCTATCTTCCGCTTTGAATCTTGCAAATCTACAAATTTTTAAAGAAATCTTGGAATTTTTGTTCACCTGTGCAGGTTCATCTAGATGGAAAAATTATGTGAAATGGTTTCTAATTCTACTGTCATCTTTGGCAACGATCACTACCGGTAGTCAACTTCGACAGCCATCGTCACCGATAGCCAACTCTGACCAACACTACCACCAACGGCCAATTTTTCTATAACTACCTCTGACAATCACCACCACCAATTTCTGCGACTATTGTTTTAAATTATTAGTTCATGATATTTTATAAAATGAAAATGAATTTTTGAATAATATTTTTTTCTTTCTAGTCAATTCAAACATATTGTTAAATCTGTTAAAGTTACGAAAGGGCAATTCTCATCTGCAACCAAAGGTAACACAACATATGCAAGAATGTTGCTTTCTTAACTAAGTTGATCTTCATATAAACGTTGACCCTATTAAATATATATCTCCTTCACCATGTGCACTTCAGATAGAGCTATTATATGAACAACACAGGAAAAATATAAGGGCTGAACCTAAAACCAAAGTCGGAAAAGTTTATGGAGCTTTTAGGGACGATGAGTTGAGATATAATGTTTCAAATACATATATCTGTAAAGTTCATACATCTATGATTGGGATGCAGAGTTGAATTCCAGGATATCTGGGACAATTTTTTGAACTCTAAAACCTCATTTGGATCTTGAAAATTAATCTATTTTCTCTCTATTTCTTACCATGATTTTCATTTTATCAATTACGATTGTTGAATTCTTAGTCAAATTTCGAAAACAAAAACAAGTTGTTAAAAACTATTTTTTTTTAGTTTTCAAATTTTGGCTTGATTTTTTAAACTATTGGTAAAAAGTAGATAACTAAAGAAGAAATTTGGGAGTGGGAGCAATGTCTAGGCTTCTTGTTCAAAAACAAAAATAAAAAACCAAATAGTTACCCAACAGTCTAAATAATCTATTTTTATGATTACTATTTTATATATAAAAAAAAATTTTTATTTAATAATTCCACCCATTTTTTCTTTGAATAAAATATGAATTGTATTTTTTTTATTTTAAAAAGTTTTTCTTTCGTTCTATCTTTCTTTTTTCTTTTTGTAATAATGAACAACAATTAACCCACTACATTTCTTGCAGAAATATGGTTAGATATAATAAGAAGCTAAACTTTTTATTCCTAATTTGTCTCCATGAATTTCACATCTTCTTCTTGTTCTTCTTTTTCTTGTTGTTACTCTATATTTTTCCTCTGTCATTAACTTTTTAATTGAACCTTCCTTATTATCTTAGCAGCCAATGGAGTGCCACCAAATTTATTTTCAATTCCTCCAAATTTGGAGGATCATCAGAGAAGGAAATGCCACCAAATTTCAATAATTTCATGTTCAATTCCTCCAAATTTGGAGGATCATCAGAGAAGGAAATGCCACCAAATTTCAATAATTTCATGTTCAATTCCTCCAAATTTGGAGGATCATCAGAGAAGGAAATGCCACCAAATTTCAATAATTTCATGTTCAATTCCTCCAAATTTGGAGGATCATTAGAGAATAAATCTTTATCTTTTACTAATTCTTACCATCAAATATCTCATGAAAAAAACATCATTTATGGGTTTTTTTTTTTGTTATTTGTTACATATTTTTCAACTACAAACATACTTTTTAAATATTCTTAACACTAATTTGATATGTGAATTCAATCAAATAAAAATATATTTTGCAATTTTTTACATATAAATATTGCACTTAACGTTGACAAAATACTATTATTTATATAATCAACAACCCTATAACATGCTTTGACAATCATCGATTTTATAATCGTTGGAGGTGGTTGTCAAAGTTGATTATCGAGGATGATTTTTACCAGAGTTTATAGCGGACGTGATTGTCAGAGTCTGAGGTTGGTTGCATGAATGTGGTATTGGAGTTGGTTGCCAGAGTTTGTCGTCGAAGGTTGTTGTTGAAGCTCGAAGTTGGTCATATGAGTTGACCGCAGGAAGGTGGTTGTGGAAGTTGATCATCGAAGATGATTTTCGTCAACATTTGTAGTCGGAGGTGGTTGTCAGAGCTCGAAGTTGGTCACATGATGGTGGTATTAGAGTTTGTCAACAACGTTTATCGTTGGAGGTGGTTGTCAGAGCCCAAAGTTGGTCGTTGGAGTTGGTCATGGGAACATGGTCCTCGAAGTTGATCATCGAAGATGATTTTTTTACCAAAGTTTGTAGTTGGAGATGGATGTCGGAGACCGAAGTTAATCGCATGAAGGCGGCCTATTGGAGTTGGTCGCCGGAGTTTGTCATCGGAGGTGGTTGTCAGAACTCAAAGTTGGTTATTAGAGTTATTAACGAGAAGGTGGTCCTCAAAGTTGATCATTGGAGATAATTTTCACCGGAGTTTGTAGTCAGAGGTGGTTGTCGAAGTCCAAAATTGACACATGAAGGTTGTCCTGGAGTTGTTCATCGGAGTTTGTTGTCAGAGGTGTTTGTCAGAGTCCAGAGTTGGTCGCATGAAAGTGGTTGTCGAAGTTGATCATGATCATTGAAGGTGATTTTTGTCGGAGTTTGTAGTCAAAGGTGAGTATTGGAGGTCATAGTTGGTTGCACGAATGTGGTTATCGGAGTTGGTCATCGAAGGTGGTTGTCGAAGCCTAAAATTGATCGTCGAAGTTGGTAGCACGAAGGTGATCATTGGAGTTATCATCAGAGGCGATTGCCAAAGCCCAGAGTTGGATTGGAGTGTGGTAACGGTAGTTGTCGACAGTGGTCAATTGGTGGAACCATTGAAAACATTGAAAGAATGGAGAGTTGGGGTAAGTTAGTAAAATATACCAACCTAACTCCACCAACATTTAAAGTTTGTGAGCCAAACATTGAGTTGGTATATGTTACAAATTCGACTCATGTTGATGAGCCAAACACCCTCTATATCTTTAGATGAGTCAGTTTCATTGATTAATCTTAAACATATTAATTATTCAACAAAATATTGAATTTTGTGGCTAAATGAAATATTGAACTTTTCATCTTAGGTTCAAATAGGTTCATGAATTTTATAAAATAGCTTATGAGTGAGTGACTTATTAGACTGAGTTACAACTCCAAGATGTTGAATAAACATATATATAATTGAAAGTTTATGGACTTACTTAACACAAAATTTGAAGTTTAGTTCGCATCAGACACTTAAAAATCCATACACCTAGTTGACACAAAATTAAAAGTATAGGTCCATTTGGTAACTATTTGGTTTTTGTTTTTGAAAATTAAACCTAGAAACACTCATTTCACCTCTAAATATTTTGATTTGTTATCTACTTTTTATCAATGATTTTAAAAACCAATCCAAATTTTGAAAATTAAAAAAATAGTTTTTAAAAATTTATTTTTATTTTTTAAAATTTTACTAAGAATTTAACTCTCATAATTAAGAAAGATACAAATCATTATAAAAAATTGAGAAGAACATGCCTAATTTTCCCAAAAAAAAAAAAAAAAATAGTTATCAGACGTGGTGTTAATAAAGAATGCTCACCTTTTATATCTATTATCTATTACTAATTTGCACGTGGTCATGATTGATTTGAGAAAGAAACGTCCATGTATAGGCTATGAAGAGGACTATCAACAATAATTAATCATTGTTAGGTCTTATCAACAAATTATGCAAATAGAAATAATAAAGTTGGGCACTTGTTGGCAACAAAGAAGCATAATGATTCCAAATAGAGATTTGTTTGAGGCACTATTAGAAAACTTACTCAAGACTTTGAGGTGATGAAGAAGCATAAAATAAGTCCGATGGGACATGTAACTAAAATGCAAATTGTTTTAAGTTGTTAGTTTCAATTCATGGACTAATTTGGAATATAATATGATCAAGAAGTAAAGATTGGATAAAGCATACATAAAACAAATCTTACAAAGACATAGAAATTAGAAAATATGATTATGTTCATGCCTCGTCTTAAGGCAAATGCTTATACAAAAATTTAGCGTAGTTAAGATCTTAGTTCTTAACCACTTAAATTTGTTCTATCCTTAAAACTTTCAAGTTTATTCTAGGTTGGTCATTAAACTTTGAAAATGCCTACTTTAAGCTCTATAAGCCTTTGGAAAACTACCATTTGGTCCTTGCTATATATTTGTTTTCTACCTTAAATTTATTTTACCCAATGTTCATTTATAACTTATTTGACTTGAAATCATGCTTGTATTAACATACTAATACACATATTTAAAACTATATTAAAATGAAAGTAAGACCAAAATAGTTATCTTTAAAAGTTTGGTGATTAAAACAAATATTTTAAAGTTTTGGAGACTAAAATTGGAACAACTTAGAAGTTTAAAAACTAAAATAGACATATTAAAATTATAGAGATTAAAATAGAATAAACGTGAAAGTTTAGAATGCAAAATATGATTTAAAGGGTGAGTTGATTAACATTGGATAAAAACTAAGGTTGTGGCCTTTTATTCATCTGTGTAAGAGTGGACTGGTTCTATTATAGTATATTAAATCAGTTTCAAGTGCCTATCAGAAACAAAGATTCTTCCAAATTAGAAACCTACTGAGGTTGAGCATTGTTGAATAAGAAATTTCGGCTAATCACAAGTTGTCACGTTATCATAAGGAAAGTCTAAGTCCATTGTGGAAATTATAAGTTGGATGGGGTTGAGTAATTAAAGTTGCTCGGATCTATAGTTCAATAAAATTCAAGTCCATTGTGAAAATTTAGGCCAAAGGAGGCTTAATTTAGCCCAAGCCCATATAAGATCCATGGGAAATCTCTATAAATAGAGGTCTTACTCCCTTCATTTAGAGGTAAGGGGATTGGAAAAATTGAAGGCTAAAGCTTTGAGAGACTGAAATTTCAAAGTGAAACTTTAAAGATCTGGAGAACACAACTCCCTTAAAACTTTGAAGATTAGAAGACATACTAAAGCTCTGAAGATTAAAGCTATGAAATTCCAAAGTCTGAAGCCTCGCGATCTGAAGAATTGAAAATCGAAACTATTAGAAGTTTCAAAAATTAGAAGACTTCAACAAATTGACTGCACCTTCACAATCTACAAGTTGAAAATTTAATTTTCTCAAACTCAGAAAAAAAAAACTCACAAGTTGATTAACAAGTTATTGGGATTAGTTTATTAAATTTCGTGGATCTTGTAGTTTGTAATTTGTAAACACGAATTATTTATTTAATAAAATAAGATGTAATTTATCCGATATTTAGATTGCCCTAACTCAATCCAATGAACTAAGATCCGAGATTATTTAATGTAGCTTGAACGATATGTGGTAGACATACAAGTGGATCTTGTTCAATAACCTAAAAGGTCTACAGTATATGGATAATGTTGGGTGTCTTCTCCTAGTGACACGATGAATATGACCCACTTTATAAATGTTACAAGAATTGTAAGTGTTATGAATGATTTGATCCAAATCGTTCACATGGAGAAATGTGAGTGGAGGTATCATGTACAAAGAGTTTGTATAAGACTGAACCACGAAATGATTAGTCTCTCTTTATAACATAGTTAATTGAAGAGATTAACATAGCATAGGATGACCAAAGGTAACTCAATCTCAATTCTAAGTGAGATATGGACTCCTGTCTATGAGGCCAGTTCTTTGATTTGTACGAGTGAGAATGACCCGTGTAGTTGACTCAATAAACCTACCATTTTGGGGATTTAACTAAGTAGGGAGTTGGGAACATAGTTACACAAGATGGAGATCTCTCCTTCCCACTTTTAGGAAAGTAGATTAATTACTCCCTTAAGTGTTGATTATGTGATTTGAATAAGGAGCTCTTCCCTCTCATTGGCCCGAGAGGCATTTGTTTATGGTAGGACCATAAACAGGTTATTTACTAGAGGATCATTGGGAGTTAAGAAGTAAGAAGTAATTGCAGAGGTAAAACAGTAATTTGATCCATACAGGAACAATTATGAAAAGTCGACTTACAGGTGATTGGTTATATCCATGAACACAAAAATATATCTACAGTGCGAAGAGTGCAGGTGGGTCTTTAGTGGAGTGACCCACACTTAATGAATGTTGGTTAATTTAATTAAAGAGTTTAATTAATTTAATCTCAAATAATTAGAACTTCTAATCTATAGGTCCACTAGGTTCTCCTACTAGCTTACTAAGGATAAAACAAGGAATAAGTAGTTTTGGGATAATTTAAATTGTTCAAATTATTTAAGAGAAATAAATATATATATTAAACATATATGATATGAGAGAATAATATTTGAATAAGATTCAAATATTAAAGTAATATGAATTGGATTCATATTAAATTTCAAAGTAAAATTAATGTGAATAAAATTCATATAAAACTATAAGATAAGAAAGAGATGCATTTCTATATATGATTTAAATGTATAATTGTATAAATATGTGATATTTAAAATTAATTAACTAATTCTTAGTTAGTTAATTATTATGGTTATTTATTTAATTATATATATTAAATATGATTATATATATATTAAATTAATTAAAAGGAAAGGTAATTCCCCTATAGTTGCACAGGAGTGAATAGTGGGGATGAGGGGAGTTATTCCCATCACGTAACTTTCTCTTTTAATTATGTATTTGATACAGAATAGAATAACACAAAAACCTGGAAGAGTCTACAATGCACGTGCGGAAACAATCAAGATTCTAAGCACTCTAACTACATTAATTTTCGGATTAAAACATACATGATCAAAACTTGGAGAAATAGGGTTTTGAGAGACAACCTTTGAAGAACCTCCAAATTGATCCAATCTCTTCAATACTTATGATCCCGAACAGTTCGTGAACCACTGCTAGAGCCTTCCCCGCTATTTTCCAACCTTAGATCGGGTTGTGGGATCCGAATTGTGATGAAATTAAAGGGAATTTTGAGTTTAGGAGAGTTTAGAGCTTAATTCTTTTAAGAGAACAAATTCTCTTCAAATAATCAACTTGTATGAACTTTTTTTCAGCCATATTTTATTTTATTTAAAGAAGATATTCATGCAATCAAATTGCATGAAATGTTGACACCAAATCACCAAAAATTGAAGTGGAAGAATAGGTGTTTATAAATAGTGGAGAAAGTGGGAAAATCCCACTTTAACCCTAATTTCATTTTTAAAATAGAATTTCACAAATCCAAATTAAAATGAAATTTAATTTTAAATAAAATCAATTCAAATAATTAATTTTAAATAAAATTCATTTCTTAATTAAAATTTAATTTTTTAAAAAATAATTATAATAATTAATAAACAACTTAATAAAATTAATTTAATATCAAATATTAAATTAATAAAGCACCAATCTTAAACGTGAATCCTCATTCATGTGTACATTATTTAAATCAAATTTAAATATTTACAACTCTCCAATTTTATTTAATTCAACAATTAAACTATATAAATATGTCAATTATATCGCATATAATTAACGATAATTCCAAAAACTGAATTTGAACGTTTCAAATTCTCTCATCACACTACCCTGAGGTTTAGTCTAAAATGAGCTAGCAAGGGAACCTAATGGATCTATAGATCATGAGCTTTAACGATCCAAAATTAATCGGCTAAACTCTTTAACCTAATTAATCAACATTCGTTAACTACCAGACACTACACTAAAGCCCAGTAGCTGCACTTTCCTCACTGTAGATATCTTTCAGTCCACTTAGTTACCATAACTAGTAAGTCGATCCTTCATAGATTGTTCGTAATTGATACTGGGATATAGAGTATGCCCTAGTTTATTGTATATTGTGCTTTTTTTTCCATGTATTGTACATTAGTCTCCCGAGGCATTAGGACAAGTGGGAGATTGTTGGGATTGGTGTCCTAATTCTTCCAAAGTCTCGTAATTTGTAAACTTTGTACACATTATTATTAATAAAATATAGTTATTTTATTTTCATTCACGCATATCCAATAAATAAAGATCCGTGGTTATTTTATGTAAACTTAAGCATGTATATGAGATATATAAGTGGATCATGCCTTAAGTAATAACCTAAAAGGTCTGTAGTATACGGATTAAGGAGAAATACCTTATCCTGGTGACACTACAGATATGACCCGTTTTGTAGAGGTTTACAAGTGTTGTGAAGTACTACAGATGGTCTGATCCTGACCATTCATGTGGAGACATGCGAGCGGGGGTATTCTATATAAAGAGTTTGTATAAGACCGGACCACGAGTTGATTAGTCTCTTTATATAATACTGTTGATAATTGAGACTTACATCTCACTAAAACGATTGTAGGTGACATGACCTTAATCCTGAGTGTTTTGGGAACTCATGTTTATGTGGGCGGTCCTTTGATTAGTATGGGTGAGAGTGACCAGATTGTCAACTCAACAAGCCTACCTTTCTGGGGATTTGTCTAATTGAGGAGCTGAGAACTCAGTTACACAAGATGGAATTCACTCATTCCTCGAAGCAAGGGTAAGTAGATAGATTACTCCTTTAAGGGCTGATTCTAGGTCTTGAACATAGTGGCCACATCATCTTTTTCAAAGAGAGGACCCAGTCATAGTAGGACTATGACTTATTATTCATTAGAGGAATCAGTGGTACTTAAGGAGTTAGATGTAACTATAGGGGCAAAACGATAAATTGGCTCGGTTGTACTTACAAGTAATCTGTGAAAGGTTCTCGCATTGTTGATTGGTTGATATGGACACAGAAATATATTTGTAGTGGGAAGAGTGCAACTGTCGATCTTTAGTGGAGTACCTGATAGTTAACGGATGGTGGATCCTGTGACTAAAGAGTTTAGTCAGTTATTTAATACATCAAGTGGAAAACTTAATGTAAATATGATTTACATTAAGTACCATAAAATAGAAAAGGAACTATGATTTGTATGTTTCATAAGATGAAATATTAAAACTATAGGTTGTAAATATAATATGGTAAGTTGGTTATCATATTTATTTATAATATATTAATTATATGATAATTAATTATTTTTCTCTAATAAAAAATTGATTGGGAGGTTATTGGTGGTTTTATAGTAACTATGAGATAAAAGGAAAATGATTTTCCTAAAATTAGAAGTTACTTCATTCGGAAAGAACTCACGGAGACAAACTATCAACTGAAAGAGTTTCACGGAGCGATAGCTGTTCAGAGACTAAACGATCATGTAGAGTTGATTATACAATAGTCATTCAGCTGATTGTAGCTACACAATCGAGTGGCTTAGTCTATACGATAGGCTATCATTTACTAAATGATCAAGCACATCGTCAATATGATAGACAGTGTATTATCTCTCACTTGCTCAATCATCTACACGATCGTAGACATCCAGTCTCTTCCTCAAGCCAAGATCAGATAGAGCCCACAACTCTTGGATTCTCACATCGAGAATACCAAGGTAACCATTATGGTGGTGTCCTCACTCAGTTCGTGGATCAAGTTAGACTCGATTGGGTTTGAGAAGATGTTAGTCGTTCGTTGTGTTCGTGTTCGTTGGCTGTACGGTCGTTGCATTTGAGTATACTATTCTTGGACGCTTGGAGATTGATTGTGGGATTCGTGAAGAATGGTTCTTCAAATGTATGCATCCTCTATTCTTTGTATCATCGTATAGCATGCTATAATTTCTAATTGTGCATGATCTATTAGTTTCCATTTTTAGACTGTATTTGTTTGTGCTCAATTTGAATGGAATTTAGAACGATCCCTTCCACTGCTCATGAAAATCCTCATGTTTGATTTCCTTCAGTAATTACATATGGGTCAATATTATCGTTTTACCCTGTAATTATATCTTACTTCTTAAGTCCCACTGATCCTTCAATGAATAATTGGCTTGTGGTCCAACCACCAAATTGAGTTTCTCTCAGGTTAATGAGAGGGTGGGGCTCTTTGTTCAAGATCTGGAGCTAGCATTTAAGAGAATAACCTATCTACTATTCCTACATCAAGTAGGAGTGAATTTCATCTTGCAAGATTATATCCCCAGCCATTTACCCAATATTATCCCTAAAATGGAAGGCATATTAAATCAACGATGTTAAGCCATTCTCACCCATGCAGATTAAAAATAATCCTGAATAAAAATTATTTTTTAGTTAGCTCAAGATTAAGATCAAGTTATCTAGGTCATCGAATTGAAATAGTCAGTCTTATCAGTGAACAACGTTATAAAGTAAAAGTGATTATTTCATGGCCCGATCTTATGCAAACTCAATGCATATGACGCCTCCACTTACATGTCTCCGTATGAATGATTCAAGATCACATCGTCTATATCAAATATAAAGTGGGTTGCATCCATAGTGTCCTCAGGTTAAGGTACCCAACCTTATTCTTATACTATATATCGTTTTGGCTATTAATCGAACTTAATCCACTTTTATGTCTCTACATAAAGTTCAAATATTCATGTTATAGCCAGGGATTCTTCATTTATGGGATTTAAGGTTAAAAGGTGTAATTCACATATTTAATAATATTTTTTACTGAATAACCTCACTTGGATATTTTTAATGGCAATCCATTGATCATAACCTGGATTGTACGGAAACCTACTAACAATTCCCACTATATATCATAAGTTAGGTCGTGTACATAACATGGCATACATTAGACTACCAACTGCTGATGCATAAGGAATACGTTTCATATCCTCAACTTCTTGAGGTATCTTAAGACACTGTTCCTTTGACATATGAATTTCATGCCTAAAAGGTAATGAATCCCTTTTAGAATTCTACATCTTATATCTAAACAACATTTTGTCTATATAGGATTCTTGAGACAAGGCTAACATTTTGTTCTTGCGATTCCGAACAATTTGGATTCCAAGAACAATCTAAGCTTCTCCCAAATCTTTCATTTGGAATTGCATTGCTAGCCACTGCTTGACGTTAGTCAGGTATCGTATATCATTCTCAATGAGTAGGATGTCATCAATATACAATATTAAGAATGATATAGTTATGTTGATAATCTTCTTGTAGACATAAGGTTCGTCAACATTCTATTTAAAGTCATAAGATTTGATCGCAGTGTCAAATCTTATATTCCAGGATCTAGATGTTTGTTTCATCCCATAAATGGATCGTTTTAGCTTGCAAACCTTTTGCTCTTGACCCTATTCAATGAACCCCTCTGGTAAGTTATATAGATACACTTATCAAGATTGTCATTCAGAAAAGGTTATCTTGACATCCATTTGCCGTATCTCATAATCATAAAAAGTGACTATGGACAAGAGTATTCTAATCGACTTTATCATGGCGATAGGAAAGAATGTTTCGCAATAGGAGAGAATGTTTCTTCATAGTCCACCCCCTCTTTTTGGGCATAACTTTTTTCTACTAGTCGAGCATTCAAGGTCTATACTTTATCGGGTTGGTCTTGTTTCCTCTTGTACATCCATTTACAACTAATAGGTTTTACCCCATTTGGCTTATCTATAAGTTCCCAAACCAAATTGGGCTTTGATCCACTAGTCTCGATCTACATCTTCCATTGCCTATTTAAAGGTCAATGGATCCTCAATGCCATCATCAAGTATGAAAACCTGAGTTTCTATTAAACTCATGTAACGGTCAGGCTATTGAACAACCCTCTCACTACGTCGAGGCTCAACTCTTAAGAAGGATATGACTGACCAAAAGTACCTGCTCCATCAACAAATATTTTAGAAGGACCGGCCTGATCAACAACTTTTATTGGTTAATTTGTAGCTTCTTTGGAAATTTCATTCAATACTAGCTTACTGCGAGATTGATGATCTCTCATATGGTCTTCCTCGAGAATGTAGTGTTTACTAATACAAATACTTTATCATCTTGAGGATTATAAAACTAACCACCTTTCTTCTCTTTGGGGTATCCTACGAATAGGCATAATTTTGAACGATTTTCCAACTTTTTTGGATTTTGCACCAACACATGTGTCGAGCATCCCCAAATCCTGAAGTGACGTAAACTGCCTTTACGCCTTCTCCATAACTCATAAGATGTTTCAGAAACACTTTTTGATGGAACCATGTTCAAAATGTATACTACGACCTCTACTGCATATTCTCAAAACGAATTAGGCAACTGAGCATAACTCATCATTGAACGAACCATGTCTAACAGGGTTCTATTTCTCCTTTCTGATACACCATTCTGATGGGGTGTACTGGGTGCATTGAGTTGTGATTGTATTCCATGTTCTATCTTTAAAATTCAAGTTCATATACTCACCACCTCAATCTAATTGAAGTGTTTTAATCGTTTTACCTAATAGGTTCTCAACCTCAACCTTATATTCCTTGAAATTTTCAAGTGTTTCAGACTTATGATATATTAGGTAAACATAGCCATACCGTGAATAATCATCAATAAAACTGATGAAATATTCATACCCTCATCATGCTTTGATATTTATGGGACCACAGAGGTTTGAATGCATGAATTCTAAGGGCTTTTTGGCTTTAAGACCTTTTCCTGAAAAATATTTTTTGGTCATCTTACCCTAAAGACAGAATTCACATGGAGATAAAAAGTTATCTTCTAACTGACTTAGGAGTCCACTCTTGACCAATCTCTCGATCCTATTGAGATTAATGTGTCCAAGTCTCAAGTGTCAAAGATAGGCATTATGAGAAACTTTTACCTTTTATTCTGAGTCTCAACTGTTTTAAAATCTTAGTATTCAAAATAGCTTTAGCCTCGGTTGGTTTTAACATGTATAAGTTGTTTTCTAATTTTGCAAAACAGATTTGAATACCCTTTGAAGTAATAAACACTTCATTTATTTCAAAAGGTACTTTCAATTGTTTTAACAAACAAGAGATAAATATTAAATTCCTTCTCATACTAGGAACATAAAATACATTTTCAAGTAAAATGAATCTATCTCTAAACAATAACTTCAAGTCTCTCATTGCTTTAGCTGAAACAACCTCTCTTGTTCCAACTTTGAAGGTTGTCTCGCCTTTTACAAGCTGCCTCCAGGAACTAGTTTCTTGAGCATAAGTACAAATATGATTAGTGGCCCATAAATCTAGTATCTAGGTCAATGTATCATTCTCTACTAAACATGTTTCGACAACGAGTAAATCATATTTATCTTGTTTTGCTTTCTCAGCTTTCTTATCTATGACAACACTATTTATATCTACCCTTATATCTAGAACATATTTTGTAACAAAGATTCCTTCCTATATGCGATTGTTGTGAACCTCCTTGAGAGTATCATGCCTGATAGATGAGGACGGTTGTCCAAATACTACCTGCAACGAATCCATGATCCCCTTAGTAGTGACCATGCTCTCATATTTCTGAGTTAAAACATCTAATATGCTTGCTAAGATATAGGCTCGGGCTTTTTCATTTGCCCTAACCCATCTGTCACAGGCATCCTGATCATTTCGGTTTGCTAACAAGCTAGGAGTCAGAGGACATTCCTCTTTTAAAACGAACTTAAGATCATAGATCACTAGTATCGTCTTCAAATTTCCAAGTTACATAGTCATTTCTGTTTAATTTATAAGAAATGAGTAGTTGAATGATTGAGTTAGACATGTTGAAAAAGTAAACAAGTTCTATTAGTGAAAAGCTTTTAAATCCAATCAAATTTTAGCAAAAATAACAAGGTATCTATATCTCATTAATTTGCAGCAATACTTTAGTGAGTCAAAATAATGACTATAGAGGAGCAATCAATTACTCCTTCACTGAACCAAGACATTCTTGACTAAATACTAATAGCAGAATAACTCTTATTCCTATAGCATACTGTTGTCGCTTTTTGGTCAAGAACTTACTAACGCTAAGTAATTCTTGTAAGTATAACCCGCCATTTTCAGATCTCAGAGATCGTTATTGACAAGCTATTAAGTGGCAGAAAATGCTGAAGACGGACCTAAGAGACCCTACCCATTTCTGGAGTTTTCATTGTAATGATCCCAAGTCACAACCCTCTGAATGGGTGGTCGCGCTAAAACAACATGCAGGCGAAACATGGGAATCTCACGCTGCAACCTAATGGAGGAGACTATAGAATGTGTTGACACACTTCCTTCTCCCACTTACTATGAACAACTTCCCCTATTCACCTTACTATTGACCCATGCAAACACTTTTCGAATAGTGGTCATACCTAGAATGACACGAAGTCAGGCATGAATCTCACGGTGTGAACTCTTAGGGAAGTGAGAGCTAAAAACTATTTTTCTCCTGCTGAAGTGTTCTAGATGGTGTGTGTAAACTTTTCCTTAGGTATATTTTGGCTAATTAAGTACAACTTAAGTCTAGGTATTGATCTGAATATAACTTTTAGACTGGATTTAATCTACAATGTCTAAACGATAAACTATTTATTACCTCACGTTGCTCACACATGTTCATAAAACCAGGTTAACCAAACTCAAGAATTGACTCGATCCCCAGGCAGTAGTTGTTTCATAAACCGTCAATTTAAGTACCTCCAGCCTTAGACAGGATCTTGTCGGGTGAGTTTGTAACCGAAGTTTTACAAAATAATGATCTATTTTAACTATTAAAACAAGTTGTCATTTGTCAACCCTAAGTGAACATGCATTTATCTTTGTTATAGATTTTAAATTTCTAGTTCATTTTATAACACTGATAACTTAGATATTATCCATAACATACATCATGTTGGGGTTGATGCCCTAAATCACGTAGGGTCTTATAGTTTGTAAACATTATTTTTGCGATATTGAAGTAGACAATCATGTTAAGAACATGTTCTCTCACTAATTGGCCTTCCTTCATTTGCACATCATAAACTTACATGAGGCCTCGTGCCAAATCCGAGATGCATTGTCCTTTTTCTAGTGGTCATAAGAATCCCTCAATGTTTGGATGCATTTCGAGCGAGGATAGGAGGACATTCCTCTGTTAAGACAAACCGTAGATCATCTATAACTAGAATCATATTCAAGTTAGATTTCCACATCGCATAGTTTTCACCGGTTAATTTTTCGTTCTTAAGCAAAGAAATTAATGTGGAAGACATGCTAAAACGAATAATAAACTATTGACCGTATTAATTTCCTTTGTCTTAACTCATTACACAAAATACAATTATCTAATCAATTCAATAAAAAAAAATCAAATAACCTTAATTAAATTATTGATTTAGTTTTTGCAACGATACTTCAAAGGTTTAAAGCAACAACCACCGAAGGGTGATCAACTATCTTTTCCTGATTTGAGACAATCTCAACTAATTACTAATACTAGAATAACTTTCCTATAGTTCTTTGCTAACGTTTTTCGGCCAAGGATTCATTAACTAGCTTAATTCATCCCATAAGTGTGACCCTACCATTTTTGGATCCCAGCTACCGTAAGAAAAGACAATTGTTGAAGATTAACCTAAGAACCCTATCAATTACTGGAGTTCGTGTTGTTCTAAATCCTATGATCAAGCCCTCCGAAAGAATGGTCACTCCAAGATGACATGCAGGAGGATCATAGGTCTCACGGTGCAACCTAATGGAGGAGACTGTAGGATACATTGACACACGTCCTTCTCCCACTTACTATGAACACTTTTTCTATTCACCTTGGTATTGACCCATGCAAACGTTTTTCGAAAGGGAGTCCGTACCCAGGGCGACACAAAGGGGAGCATGGATTTCACGTGTGAACTCTTAGGGATATGAGAGCTAAAAGTTAATATATCCTATATACCATTTTTCTCTCACTAAAATGTTCTACCGTATGAAGCATGTATCGTACATTGAAAATATGTTATAATATGTTTATATTTAGGATTTCATGTATTTAATATAATTGTTATATTAAATTGTGGAATGCTTGGTGTATGTTATAATATGTCTAAATTTTTATAAAGTGTTATAAAATAAGTTAGACATTTAAAATTAATAATAAAGATAAGTAGCATGTTTAATTAGGATTAACAAATAACAACTTATTTTAATAGTTAAAATAGGTCGTCATCTTGTAAAATTTTGGTTACAAACTCAATCGATCTACAATCCTATATAAGATTGGAGATACTTAAGTTGACGGTTTACGGAGCACCTGCTACCTGGGGGTTATAGCCGAATTATTGAACATTGATAACCCGATCTCATGAGTATGCGTGAGTGATGTGAGGTAATAAAATGGTTTGATCACTTAGACATCAAAGGCTAAAATCCAAATATAGACGTTATACTTGGATAAACCACATAGACTTAGAATGTTTTTTAGTCAAAATATACTTAAGTAAAAGAATTTACTCATATAATCAGAACACTTCAATGGGAGATAATAATATATATGATAGATTATTTTTAGCTCTTACGTCCCTAAGAGTTCACGCTGTGAGATCCATGCTTGGCTTTGTGTCGCTTTTACTGCAACTACTCCATTCAGAAAGTGTTTGCATGGTTCAATAACAAGGTGAATAGGGGAAGTCATTCACAATAAATGGGTGTAAGAAATGTGTCAGCATACCTTATGGTCTTTTCCATGAGTTTGAACCGTGATCTTCTTATGTTGTGCCTGCTGTTATTTTAGGCGGCATTAGCTTGTCGCTTTTCGTGACAATCCCTCGGAGGGTTGTAACATAAGATTTAGAACAATTCAAACTTTGGAAATGAATAGAGTTTCTTAGTTCCGTCTTCAAAATTGTCTTCCAATTCAGGGCTTGTTGATACCGTTCTATGAAATCTGAAAATGAAAAGTCACACTTACAAGAGTTACTGAGTATTAGCAAGTTCTTGACCAAAAATAGTAACTAAATAACTAATAGAATAAAGAGTTATTTTGGAATTAGTGTTTAGTCAAGAATGTCTTGCTTCAGTGAAGGAGTATTTGACTGCCCCTCGGTAGCATCTATTCTGACTCATTAAAGTATCATTGCAAATAAATAAAGAAATTTGGGTACTTTATTGTCTTTGCTAAAAAAATTGGATTTAGATGCATTTTTCTGATAGAATTTATTTAGGTTTCAGAATATCGAACTCAATAATTCAACTTTTACTTCCGATAAGTTCAACGGCGAGGGTTATTCAAATTGGAAATCAAACATAAATATGATACTAGTTGTTGATTACCTGAGATTCATTTTAACGGAGGTATGTCTTCTTCTTCCCATTTTAAATGCAAACCGAAATGTTTGGGATGCCTATGACAGATGGGTAAGGGCTAATGAAAAATCCATAGCCTATATTTTAGCAAGCATATCTGATGTGCTTACTAAAAAGCATGAATCCATGGTCATCGCTAAGGAGATCATGGAGTCATTATAAGGGATTTGGGCAGTTGTCCTCATCTGTTCGACACAATGCTATAAAATAAATTTACAATACCCGTATGAAGGAAAGGACCTGTGTTATGGAACACGTCCTGGACATGATGGTCCACTTCAATGTTGCAGAAACGAATGGCATTGTCATAAACGAGAAAAGTCAAGTCAGTATGATCATGAATCTCTTCCAAAAAGCTTCCTAACTTTTCGCACAAACGCTGTGATTGGTTATAATTTAACAACTCTTCTAAATGAACTCCAGACTTATCAATCATTAATGAAAAATAAAAGTTAAGAAGGGGAAACAAATGTTGTTATCCAAAAGAAGTTTCACAAGATTGACATTTGGTATGAAACCTTCTGAAAAGAAGTCTAGTCCTTCAAAGGATAAAAGTATCCAAATGAAGAAAAAGAAAAAAAAAAAAGGGAAGAAGAAGGCTCTTGCTCAAAAGAGCAAGACAAAATTTGCGAAAGGAAAACATTTCCACTATAACATGGATGGGCTTTGGAAACGAAATTATCCAAAATATCTTTTGCAGAAAAGAAGGTTAAGAAGGAAAATCAAGGTAAATATGATTTACTTGTAATATAAACATACTTAGTGGATAGTTCTCATTTGACCTGGATACTAAATTCAGGCACCGGTCATCATATTTGCACTTTCTTTCAGGAAACTAGTTCCTAAAGGCCGTTAATAGAAAACAAGATGACTTTCAAAATGGGAACAGGTGAAGTCATTTCGGCTAAAGTAGTGGGAGATTTCAAGTTGTTTTTTGGAGAAGCATACATTTTGTTAGAAAATGTGTATTTTGTACCTATGATGGAAAGGAAATTAATTTGTCTCCTATTTATTAGAACATATGTAAAAGTTAATTTTGATATAAATGAAGTGCTCATTAGTTCAAAAGGTGTTCAAATATATTCTGCTAGACTTGAAAATAACTTGTATATGTTAAAACCAACTGAGACAAAATCTATTTTAAATATAGAGATGTTTAAAACAGTTGATACTCACAATAAGAAACAAAAAAATTCTCCTAATGCCTATCTTTGGCACTTAAGACTTAGACACATAAATCTCAATAGAATTGAGAAATTAATAAAGAATGGACATCTAAATCAGTTAGAAGACAATTCTTTACCTCCATATGAATCATGTCTTAAAGGAAAAATGACTAAAAGTTCTTTTTTAGAAAAAAATTTTAGAGCCAAAGAGCCTCTAGAACTTATACATTCAGATCTTTATGGTCCAATGAGTATTAAAACTCAAGGAGGATATGAGTATTTCATTAGTTTTATTGACGATTGTTCAAGATGTAGCTATGTTTACTTAATGCATCATAAGTCTAAAACTCTTGAAAAGTTTAAAGAGTATAAGGTAGAGGTTGAGAACTTATTAAGTAAAAAGATTAAAACACGTCGATTAGATCGAGGTGGTGAGTATATAGATTTACAATTCTAGAACTATCTAGTAGAACATGGAATTCAATCCCAACTTACTGCACCTGGTACACCACAATAAAATGATGTAGCAGAAAAAAGAAATAGAATCCTATTAGACATGGTTCGTTCAATGATGAGTTATGGCTAGTTACCTCGGTCCTTTTGGGGATATGTAGTACAAACTGTAGTGTATATTTTGAACATGATTCCCTCAAAAAGTGTTTCAATAACACCATATGAGTTGTGGAAAAGACATAAAGGTAGTTTAAGTCACTTCATAATCTAGGGATTCCTAGCACATGTGTTGGTGCAAAACCCTAAGAATGTGGAATGACGTAAAAGTATGTCTATTTATAGGATACCCCAAAGAAACAAAAGATGGTTTATTTTATGATCCTCAAGAAGACAAAGTACTTGTATCAACAAATGCTACATTCTTAGAGGAAGTCCACATAAAGAATCATCATCAACCTCATAGTAAACTGGTATTAAGTGAGATGTCCAAAGAATCTACAGATAAATCAACAAAAGTTGTTGATCAAGTTGTTCTTCAACAAAAGTTGATGACAAAACTGGTCCATCACATTCGTCTCATGAATTGATCAGAATACCTCGAGGTAGTGGGAGGGTTGTTCAACAGCTTGGTCGATATATTGGTTTAACAGAAACTTAAGTCATCATACCTGATAATGACTTAAAGGATCCATTGACCTTTAAACAGGCAATAGGTTGAGACCAATGGATAAAAGTTGGACCTTGAAATGGAGCAATGTCCTTCAATTTTGTCTAGGAACTTATAGATAAACCAGATAGGGTAAAATCTATTGGTTGTAAGTGGATCTACAAGAGAAAATGAGACCAAGTTGGTAAGTTACAAACCTAAAATGCTAGACTCGTGGCAAAATGTTTTACCCATAAAGATAGGGTCGACTATGAAGAAACCTTCTCTTCTGTTACCATGATCAAGTCTATTAGAATACTTTTATCCGTTGCTTCCTTTTACAATTATAAAATATGGCAAATGGATGTCAAGACAATCTTTTTAAATGGCCATCTTGAAGAAAGTATTTATATGTCTCAACCAGAAGGGTTCATTAAACGGGATCAAGAGCAAAAGATTTGCAAGCTTAAAATATCCATTTATGGCTTGAAACAAGTGTCTCGATCCTAGAATATAAGATTTGACATTACGATTAAGTCTTATGGCTTTGAACAAAACATTGACAAATCTTGTGTTTACAAAAAGATAGTCAACAAAACTGTAGCTTTTCTGGTACTTTATGTTAATGATATCCTACTCATTGGGAATGAGATAGGATTCCTTGCTGATGTAAAGAGATGGCTAGCATCACAATTTCAAATGAAAGATTTAGGAGATGCTCAGTATGTTCTTGGAATCTAAATAGTTCGCAATTGCAAGAACAAAACGCTAGCACTATCTCAAACATCTTATATTGACAAAATGTTGTCAAGATATAATATGCAAGATTCCAAAAGAGGTTTATTACCTTTTAAACATGGAATTCATTTGTCTAAGGAACAATATCCTAAGATATCTCAAGAAGTTGAGGGAATGAAAAGAATTCCTTATGCATAAGCAATCGGGAGCTTGATGTACCTTACGTTGTGTACAAGCCCAAACATACACTTTGCAGTCGGAATAGTCAGCAGGTTCCGGTCCAACCCTAGACATAGTCATTAGATTGTCGTTAAGAACATCCTCAAGTATCTTCGGAGAACGAGGGACTATATGCTTGTGTATGGCTCTAAGGATTTGATCCTTACTAGATACACTGATTTTGATTTTCAAACAAATATAGATTCTAGGAAATTTACTTTGGGATCAATATTCACTCTCAATAGATGAGCTATAGTATGGAGAAGCATCAAACATAGTTGCATTGCTGACTCCACCATGGAAGCTGAATACGTTGCTATACGTGAAGCACTAACGAAGCAGTGTGGCTCAGAAAGTTCTCTGCCGATTTGGAAGTGGTTCCAAATATGCATCTGTCAATCACCCTGTATTGTGATAATAGTAGAGCAATTGTCAACTCAAAAGAACCAAGAAGCCATAAACGAGGAAAAAACATCGAACGAAAGTACCATATCATCAGGAAGATAGTACACAAAGGAGACGTGATCATCATATAGATAGCCTCGTGGGACTAGAACTACGAGCTTCATACTAGGGCAAGTAGGAGAATTCATGAGTATATAGAGATGCTCTAGTTTATTGTATTTATTCTCTCATACTCAACATTGTATATTTGTATATATTCAAAACCCACTGGAGTTTTAGTCCAAGTGGGAGTTTGTTGGGAATGTCCTAAAACTCGCATTTTGTAAACATTTAACATATTCAATTCTCAAAGTTATTATGAAATTTCTATCAAATAAGGGTTTTGTTGAATAGCATTCTTTTATAAATCCAATAAACTAACTCATGGCTATAATATGAATACTTAAACTTTATGTAGAGACATAATAGAGGATCAAGTTTTAGTATATAGCCAGAAATTTCTATAAATATATGGATAAGGTTGGGTATCTTATCCTGGGGACAATATGGATGTGGCCCATTTTGCATATTGATACAAACGATGTGACCCGAAAGTCGTTCATATGAAGACATACGAGTGGAGGCATCCTATGTAAAAGATGTTTGCATAAGACCAGACCACGACATAGTCACTTTTCTTTATAATAACCGTTTACTGTTAAAACTGATTATTTCAATTCGATGACCTAAGGTAACTCAATCTTAATCATGAGCTAACTATGAATTCCTGTTTATTCGAGATTATCCTTTAATCTGCATAGGTGAGAGTGGTTTAACATCACCGCTTAATAAGCCTCCCATTTTAGTTTTAAGACTGGATAGATAACTGGGGACATAGTCTTACAAGACGGAATTCACTCCTACCCATCTTAGGGTCAGGTTAGCAGATAGGTTGTTTCCTTAAGTATTGACTCCTAGTCTTGAACAAAGGGGTTCGCCCTCTCGTGGTAGAGAGAGACTCGATTTATTAGTTGGACTATAAACCAAGTGTTCGATAGAGGATCGGTGGAGATTTAAGAAGCAAGATGAATTACAAGGGTAAAACAATAATTTTGACCTAGTTGTAAATACAAACGACCTGCGAATAATCGACTTATTGATTATGGTTAAATCAAATGAATAGAAATATATCTACAGTGAGAATAGTGCAACTACTGAGCTATAGTGACATGTCTCAGTAGTTAACGAATAGTGATTAATCCGATTTAAAGAGTTTAGTCAATTAATCTTAAATCATTGAAGCTCATGATCTGTAAGTCCATTAGGTTCTTCTACTAGCTCGTAAAATGATTAAACCTTAGAATAGCATGTTGAGAGAATTTGGAATATTCAAACTCAGTTTAGAGTTTGGATTATTATTGATATAATAGATGTTTAATTAACAAATTAAACATTAAGATTCTAGAGAGTTGATAATATTTTAATATGATTTAAATATATGATGAGATGTTATATTAATTTAATATTCGATATTAAATTAAATTAATTAAAATTGGTTTAATTAATTTTTCAAATTAATTTATTAAATTTTGAGTTTATGAAATTCAAAATTATGAAATTGATTATTTGGATTTTGGATTTATGAAAATCAAAATCATAAATTTATTTAATTTAAGTTGAATTTGAAATTCAAATTTAAACAATTATTCAATTTCATAAATAAAAGAAAAAATGAAAATTGGAAATTAAATTGGAAGGGGGAAAACCCATAATTTTTCACTTTTAATAACACCCCATGCCACTCAAATTATATGCAATTTGAAGTGGCATTATCTTGGTTAATCTGATTTGCATGATTAACTCTTATAAATTGAAGTTTTGAATTGATTTTGGAGCTTCATGCAAACTGATTTTCTGAAGGAAAATTTTTATGGGTTTTCCCTTCTGTCCAACTCCTAAAACCACATCAAATTCATCTTAATTTTAGTTCCACCACTCAATCTAAGACCTGAGAATAGTAGAGAAGACTTTGGTGGTGGTCTACTGCAGAGTTAGAAGAAGATTTACGTGAAAATTTCAAGCAATTCGGTGGTTTCATCAAATGTATGATTCTGAAATCCTAATAGTTAGAAAACTATGAACATGCATGTTAATCATCTAAAATTGATGTACTTAGAGTGCTTAGATCCTTAATTGCTTCCGTTTGTTGATTGTCAATTCCATCAAAATCATCACATTTTATATACTAAAGATGGTAATCCATGCGACTTATAATTTTTTAAATGGAAACAGAATAATCTTTGCACAAATGACTTAATTATAATGCACAATAAAATAAAACAAGTAAACTATATTTCTAAAAAGGTTGAACACTATTTTTTTTTTTTTTTTTTTTTTTGTTATTGTATGTCCAAAGAAATATATAATATATATTTTAAGAACATTAAAAATTAGAAACAATTGCCCGACCTCCTATTAGGATGATAATTTTTTTTTAGAAAAAAAAATCTTCTAGAATAACAACAACAATATGTATTACAAATAAATAATTTGAAAGTACCCAAAAGAAATATTGATATATCTATAAAATTTTATCGAAGCATTTTCGTTTTGCAATGATGCTTAAAATTCAAACCTATATATATATATATAGTTTAGCTCCATGTGAGCTATCACACTCCACCATCCTTCCATTTCCTATGTTACACTTAAAGAAATGATAACATTTATACATTGAAGAATAAAGATTGAGGAATAAAAAATAAAACTAATTGAAGAAGAGACTCCATGTTAGTAGAAAAAATCAAGAAAAACGTTTATACATTAGTGAAACTTGGTATAAAACTTTTGACGTTTCAAGTTTTTAAAATTATATTATTAATTATAATTAATGTAAGATCATTAACTTTTAATTATTTTTTAGAAAGTTAATTAAAAAGCGTTTTACCTTCCATCTTTTCACAATTCACATACTTTAAGTTTTTTTTTTTTTTAATTTAGGAATTTGGATGGATATAGTATTTATGTGCTTGAGAGAGAAAAATAGAGAAATTTATTGATGATTAAGGAGAAGAAAAATATGGGATTCAAGAAGTAATGGGAGAGGGAGGCTTCCATAATTAATTATAATACAAAAAAAAATGGAATTGAAAACAAATTTACAATAAAACAAAAAAAAAGAATTGGAAAACAAAACTAAACATAAGGGCGTAATGGTGAGAAAAAGTTTGGTGGCTTTCATATATACTAAAGATAGATGTTTGATGTACGGAAATGAATACATTTGGCAATTGATAATTAAGGCTTTTTCCTTCAAAAAAATTAATTTAATTCATATGAAATCCTTTTCAATTGAAAGCTGATTACCAAAAAAAATAATTAGTTAAGTATACATTCTTTACTGCAAAGTTTTTAATTTCAAATCTTCATCTAACTGCAGTAGTTAACTTTATTATTTAGATTATATTCAAATTAGTCACACTTTATTGCTCTTTTTTTAATGATTTTTTTACAATGAAATAGAAATATCTATACACCTCTAAGGTTTGATATCAAACCTATGAAATTATTAAAATATCGATGAAAATGTCAAAATGACAATTTCAAAAGAAAAATAATTGAGCAATTTCATTCTCTATAACCATAAAAGAGTAGAATAATCTTTAAATTTTAGAATACTTTAGAATTATAATTGTATATTGTCATTTCAAAACTAATGTTCATTTTTTAGAAACTAGATTAAATTTAAGAAGAATGTTGTGAAATACTTATATGGTCATTTAAAAGTTCAATCTTATCCAGTTTTTTCACTAATTTTAACGATTAACATTCTGCTTATGCATTAGGTAAAATTATTAGTATAAAAAGGTTGCATCTTGCCATCTTTAATACATCTATAGGTGACCATCACAATTTATGGCTTAGAAGCTTGAAATAACAAGCAGTTAATAGAAAGACCAAACATTTTTCAACAATGGAGAACAATATTTCATGAGGCAACAATTTGATTTGAATATAATTAGTAATCTTTCATTGAATGACAATGCTAAAACATCACTAAAATCATTCCCAGCAACCAACACTAAACTAATCACTTTTGTATCGAATCAATTTCAAAAGCGCTCTGCCAATTATGAATGACTTTTACTTTTAACTCGATTCATCGCTTATAAACCCTCAACTTAAATCCTAGACCCTCAACTCTAAACCATCAATTCTGAAAACACCTCCCCAGTCCACAAGCTGGATTATATCCCTCACCTAGTCTTCTATCATTTGCTTTTCAAGATTTCATTGGACAATAGGCAGTTGCTCAATCGCTAAGAATGGAGAAAATCTTCAAACAGCAAGCAAACTGCAATAGTTAACTTTGCCAATAGCAAACTTCAACCAATAATGATTGGAGATTTTCTGTTTGTGTCCTAATTTTACATCACCATCTGTATGGTATAACACTTTCTTCCCTCATAGTAAATCTCTTAAAATTCTACAAAACTGCAATATCGAGTATCCTTGTAAAGTGGCATCACTCTTTCAAGCTGAGATTCCTTTGATCCTAGTAATTGTCCAGCCACTATATCCAACATGGAGCATATCTCTATCATTTCCGGATGAGATGGATCCCCAACAAGAAACTCGTGAACAATGCCATCGACCTCGATCGAACTACACCCAGGCATCTTTTTCACTCCAAGTTCTTTCATTTTCCTTCTCACTTTCTTTGCATCTTCCCACCTGTCGACAGAAGCGTATATACTCGCAAGAAGTGTGTGAATGCTAGAATCACATGATTCAATGCTCACCAATTTTTTGGCTAGTCTTTCACCCATGTCAACATTGTTGTGGATTTTGCAAGCACTGAGCAAAGCACCATAGAGTGGAACCACAATTTCGCCATTTTCATTCGGAATCCCTTGTATCAGTTCCTCTGCTTCATCCAACAGCCCAGCTCTACCAAGGAGGTCAATTACACACCCATAGTGTTCCACCTTCGGCTCGATTCGGTAAACCTTTTTCATCAAGTTGAAAAACATACGCCCTTCCTCAACCAATCCACCATGACTACAAGCACTTAAAACACCAATGAAGGTGATATCATCAGGTTTGGCCCCCACAAATTCCATCTCTGAGAACAACCTAAGTGCTTCACCTGTCTTACCATTCATGGCGAGACCACAAATTATTGATGTCCAAGATGCCGTGTCCTTATTCTTTAACTTATAGAAAATTTCTAATGATTTATCTACACATCCACATTTGGAATACATTTCAATGAGTGCAGTACCAACAACAACATCCATTGTTATTCTGTTCTCATCTAGGTATCCATGAATCCATTTCCCTTGTTCTAGAGCTCCCAACTGAGCACAACCTGTGAGGAGAGTGACCACTGTGAACTTATCCGGTTTTACCCTTCGAATTTGCATTTCACGAAACAGGGCCACAGCTTCATCAAAATGGTGGAACTGCACATACCCATTTATCATAGCTGTCCACAAAACAACATCTTTAACTGGACTTCTGTCAAACAAGTCCCTAGCCTCTCTTAAATCACCACAGTTTATATATCCAGAAATCATGCTAGTCCAACAAATTACATTTTTCACAGGCATTTCATCAAATATATTGCGGGCAATATTTAAGCACCCACATTTTGCGTACATATCTAACAATGCGTTGTTGATTATAGTGGTAAAACCAAGCTCCTTTCTAACATAGTCGTGAATTTCCTCGCCAAGCTCCAGATTTTTCAGTGCTATACAAGCAGAAAGAGTGCTAACTACTGTAGCTTCATTAGGTTTCTCATTGCTCTCCTGCTGCATTTCCCTAAATGTACCAATAGCATCCTCAAATCTCCGACACCTAACATACCCAGAAATCATAACATTCCAAGAAACTGAATCTCTCGTTGTCATTTTGTCAAATAACTTCTTAGCATTCTCAACATTGCCCAATTTAGAATACATATCCATAAGTGAATTACAAACATAATTATCAAAATCCATTCCTGTCTTCACCACAAAGCCATGAACCTTTTCACCTTGCCTCACGTCCCTTAAGCAACCAATAGCTTTCAGAACAAATGGGTAAGTAAAATTATCGGGCCACAATTCATCTTCCCTCAACTGTTGAAATAGTAAAATGACTTTACTGAAAATTCCCCTTTTGGCATACACTTTAACCATCACATTATAAACCAACAGAGATGGCTCTTGTATGTAATCAAACATCCTCTCTGCATAGTGCAAGTTGCCAAGGGATGAGTCTGCACAGAATGTCATAAATTTGTCTATTGTGTCTTGGTCTCCTTCGAGACCAATTCGAAAGATCTGACTCTGAATTTGTTTGAGTTGATCCATGGACTTGCAGTTCCGAAGATACTCGATGCATGATTTCTTTGTTAGTTTGGAGATTCGAAGTGGAATTGGAACTAAATGCAGACTTGAAGAAAAATGGCGGGAAATAAACTGGACTC
Source organism: Benincasa hispida (assembly GCF_009727055.1). NCBI lineage: Eukaryota > Viridiplantae > Streptophyta > Magnoliopsida > Cucurbitales > Cucurbitaceae > Benincasa > Benincasa hispida. The sequence goes on along the minus strand of NC_052350.1, from coordinate 23,763,281 downwards.
TTCGAATCATTGATAAAGGAAGCATGTGCGAGCTTTGCGAGTGTTTGAAGAATTGGAAGACCTAAAATAGATGCACGTTAGTTCTTAGGATATTATCTTATGCACAGGGGTGTGTGTGACAAGAATGTGATAAATTTATGCCATTAATAAGAGCATGCTTAAGTTACCTCGGAAAAAGCACAGGCACGATCAAAGTCCTTCTGCTCAAATGAGTGCAGTACATCTCCAGGTTAATGCATCCCATACTTTCCTATAAGTTTAACCACAAATATGAAGGATCCCATTAATGATTTCAATCTTCATCATTGTCCACGAAATCACTTGAAAGAAACGTTCAACTTCCCCTTCAAATAAAGTATTATTTATTTATTATTATTTTTCTACTGGTAAAATAGAAAGGCAAAAGCAAAGTCTACAAGGTTACTGTATCTTTAAAAACAACTTCATCCACCCATGGAGAATCCAAACACTAGAAAATAAAGTATTATTTAACAAACAATATTTTGTCATCAATATAAGAAATATGAATAATCAATTTCCACAGAACTTCAATAAACTCCACCCTATGGCTAATCGAAGTAAAAACTGTGTGTGTGTGGGTGGGGGGTTGGGGGGTAGAGGAGACCACAGTGACTAATTCTGCCAAAAATCCACAGTGAAAAATGCACTAGCAAAGAGCATGCATCTGATGCAGTTATAAATTAAGCATAGGCAGTAAGTATTAGCAAAGTTTAGTAAGTTGATTGGTAGGTCAATTTGACCATTGTACCTGATGATTCAAACCAACTAGTTTCTAACAGTCAGAAAAAGTTTCAGAACCCCAAACCACAACAAAGTTTGTCTTAGTAAATTCTGGTTATTTTTGTCAAAAACGATAGTATTATTTTACAACTCTGTACCATAATCATAAGAATGAGGCAAAAATAGTTTAATATACATGGTAACCAAGAAAGCATTTGGGGAAGGCTTCAAGCCTGCAGACCATGTCCAATAGCACAATCGGTCAACAATCCCCATTTCCCATCTATGCTATACTCATGAAAAGCTCCTCCTCTCACTTATTAGAGAAATTTGCTAATCATATGCTGCAACTAATATATGACAGTTCTTCAAACGAATAGTGGAAACTGGAAACCAGTGAAAAAAAAGACATCCACTGAAAAATCACCAGAATCGGTATCGGCACATAAAGCATTGGTATCCAGGCAACAACTCCAAACTGCGCATATTCAAATATACCAATCCAATCGTCAGTTGCTCCATTTCTCAGCATGGGATTGGAATCTGAATGGCGCAAGAAAAGCGTACTTCAGAGACAACCCAGAAAAATAAACTGAGCAAACAATCAAAACACAAGGGTTTCAACGAATCTCTCATCAAGAAACGCAAAAATAGAAATGCCCACATCTACCACAGCAATCGACTAGTGTCAAAAGGACTGAGACTGAACTAGCACAATCCAGAATCATTCAACACTAATAAACTGACGATGATAAAAAACTAACAGTAAGCAAAAACTTCCCCGGATCATAAATGGAAGACTAAAATGCAAAAGAAAAAAGTTATCTTGAATCATACCCTTGCTGGCACTGATGATGAAGAACCCATTCCGACATAACAGGGCTATGTAATAGATCCACAACCGGTCGAGAAGGGACATTGCATACGAGAGGAATGGTCACTCTCTTCTTATCCATCTCTCACTATAAACTACTCGACAGTACTACAAACTTAATCCCCTGTTTGGAACCCTTGAATTTGAGAAGATTTAAAATCATATCTGATTTTAAATCATTTCTTTTGTTTGGATGGTTAAAAAAATCATAGAATTTAAAATCAGTTGGGATTTTAAATCGTGTTTTTTAGGGGAAAAAATTTCGTTTCGAGCGGCAACGTTGGGCCAAGCAATGAGCGACGACGGTGGGCGGAGCTTTTGATTCAGCAGCGGCAGCAGGCGTAGCTTCGAATGGGAGCAGCGTCAGTTTCGATTTTAGCAGAAACGGCAGCGGGAAAGAGCAGCGCTAGCGGCGCGCGAGAAAGCAAAAGTAGGGGTTTTTTTTNAACTAATGAAAAAAAAAATTATTATAAATAGAAAAATGTAAAAAAGAGTGTAAGGTCCCAACCCAAGAAAGTATAAATATTTTTAAATATTTTTTTATATTTAAAAAGATCAAAAAAAAAAAAAGTCAACATATATATAATTTTGATTCTAACATCAATCAGGGTAAAACATCTAGGGTTTGTTTTCATTTAACTTTTTCTTTAAAAAAAACTAGTTTTATTTAATTATTTTTAATATAAACATGTAATAAAACATGGGGAAAATGAAATATGAGGGGTATTGTTTTTTTTTTAATTTTCTTTTCTTTTAATACATATAAGAGTAACAATTGCAATCATAGTTGTTTTGTTTTAAATATCTCAACAACAAATTTCATTTTGTACGGTTGAAATCGCTACCATCCAATAGATAGAAAATGACAGCAACGAACGATCATGAACCGCAGTAGTCAGAAAATGGAACCTGCAAAACAGAAATTTGTTACAGGCTGAGTCGCAGATCTCGCTCTCTTTAAGATGTTTTGCAGCTCTGCCCAAATGTGCAAGCAATTCTACGAAATTGCCATGTCGTCCCTAGGATAAAACAGACAAGAATATATAAAATTGTCTTAATTGGAGCTGCACTATACTCGACCAGAAAACTCAAACCCTTCAAGACTAAGATGGTCGGAAAACCAAAGCAAAAAGTGAAGAAATTAATCGAGAGAGACTGTGAACGTGCACGTAAGACGTGGGTGGAAGACTAGAATGGAAACGCGGGTAGAAGACTGGAATGGTTGGTGCCTTTTCTTTTATTTATTTTATAAAAAATAAAATAATAATTTTTTTTAATAAAAAAAAATAATCACACATGCACCACTATCTATTCAATTGAATGAGGGCACATGCATGTGGGATGTCCACCATACCCACACTTGGGTATCTCCTTACTCCCTCTAAAATATGGGTACCCCTTAAGGCCTATACCCACAACTCAAAGTGGGAGTATAAGAAAGAGATTCTATTCCCTAAACTAAGCACTGTGGGATTCTCAAACAAGCCTTTTTTTTCTTTAAAACTTAAGATTTTCACAAAAATCTCCCACTTGAAAATTTAAAAACATAAGAAAAGAATTTTTCATCGAGCAGTATTGGTTTATAAAATATTGTGCATAAGCAATAGTATCTTACAACTTGAACCTTTACGTAGTGTAGATGATTTAGAATAACTCTTGGTTTTGAACTCTATCTCTAACAAAATTTCACACACAACATTACTAAAGTGTAGTTCAAAAGTCCGTGCTTTAAGGCCTAGCATATGTATCCTAATTTAGTAAATGCCCTAAAGAGTTTGCCTAAAACTCCATAGGAAGTGACCCCAACTTCCACATTCATATAGGTGAGTCTATCAAAAGTACTCCTGTAGCTAGGTACCCCACTTGATATAAAGTATAGATCTCATTAAGAACTAAGTTCATGAAGGAAATTGGACATGAGGGTTTTCATGAGCAGCGGAAGGATCATTCTAGATTTCAATCGTATTCGAACAATAATAATTATAGACAATAAACGGAAACAACAGACTATGCATAAATCGAAATTACAGCATGCTTTTCTAAACGATCAAGGGAAAGAATTAATATACCTTTGAAGATTCATCTTCAACATCCTTGATCACGAATGCTCGAACAGACTCCAAGACTGCAACACACGAACGCTCGTCCACCACGACTGCAACACAGCACGATCAACAACAAACTCGAACACCACGATCTCCAAGATTATGAACACAGGGGACTCCACACAAACACCACGAACGACCTCTAAATAACCTCGACTATATCGAGTTGAGTATGACACCACCACAATGGCTACCTTGGTATTCTCGATGTGAGAATCCAGAAGTGTGGGCTCTATGTGGACTTGGTTAAAGGTAGAGACCAGAGGAACAATCATGTGAACGGTTGAGCAAGTGGGAGATGTCAAAGTCTATCGTATAGACGATGCCCAATCGATTAACAAAATTGTTTAACAAACGTTATGCGGTCATTTAGCAAAAGCTATGCGATCGTTTAGCTAATCGGCTAACTGAGTGTCTATCATATAGAACCACTCCACAATCGTCCAGTCTCTCTTCAAGCTGTCATTTAGAAAATCCAGTTCACTTGATAGCCGCCGTGAGTAATTTTCGAGAATGGAAATCTCAATTCAACATTACTTCTAAATTTAGGGAAAAAAATTTCTTTTTATCTCACGAACACCATGAAACCACCAATAACCTCCCACTCAATTGGATATTAGAGAAAAAGAGATAATTATCCAATAATTAATATTATTATAAATATATATGATAACCAACTTACTATACTATACTTATAACCTATAGTTTTAATATTTCATCTCATGAAACATATAAACCATAGCTCTTTTTCTATTCCATGGTACTTAATGTAAAAATTATTTACATTAATCCTCCAGTAGATGTATCTCATACATCATACCGATCATATCCTCCCCTCCCCCCCTTCTCCTCTTTGGAATCATTAAAAATAATAATTAAGAAAAATTTAAAACTACATAAATGTTTCCCTTAAAAACATGAACATAAATTTAGCACAACTCCCCCTAAAATTATTAACACATGCTTTCCATATCTCCCCCTATCAAAATGCCTTCTAAAAGATTTACCAAGTAAAATTATAAAATCAAGAGGCATCATAACGAATAATATCGAGCTCAAGCCTATTTTTGCAAAAGTTTTCTTCATTTAAAGGCTTGGTAAAAATATCCGCTAATTGATTATTAGAGCCTATAAATTCAAGAGTAATATTATCATTTTACATATGCTCTCTAATAAAGTGATGTCTAATATCAATATGCTTAGTTGGTATTCACTCCTTTCCCAAAGCAGGGATAATTAAAGAGATTGCTCCAAGGGCTGATCCTGGGGCTTGAACATAGTGGCCACAGCTTCTCTTTGGAAGAGAAGACTCAGTCATAGTAGGACTATGACTTATGTTCATTAGAGGAATCAGTGGTACTTAAGGTGACAGATGTAACTACAAAGGTATAACGGTTATTGGCCTAGCTATACTTACGAGCGATTTGTGAAGGGTTGTCGCACTGCTGATTAGTTAAAGATAGAAATATGCTATAAATTTGTTATGATTTTGATTGTATTAATTAGGAGGAGAATTTATTTTTTTGAGTGAATTTCAAGAATGATCTTTATGGTGATATGTTGAATTTTATTATGTGCTACATATGGTTTACATGTATTTCAAGCCATTTTTCTTGAATGGTTTGTCATCATCAAAAAGGGGAGATTGTTGGTTTTTTGGCCCTTAATCTCAAATTAATTAATTAATCAATGTTTTGATGATAACAAACACAATTTTTAATTACTGAAAATTTTAGTGTTTTAATATGTTCATAGCATAGAGCTCGGAACAACGATTCCAACACCTCTTGAATCACTCAAATCGGAGCTAAAACGAAGACGATATGATTGAAACAAATCTATAGAGAAAATACCGTGGTGGATGACGTGGCATAACCAGACCCTTTGTATGTAGACATATGGTAGCATATTGGTTGAATGGTGGATCATTAAGAGATTAACATATGATGGATTTTTTATTTTTTGATTGACTTTAAAAAGAATGAATTTAAAAAAAATGAATTAAAAGGAAAATGAATTTAATATTATTTTATGTTCGTGTCTAACGGCTAGTTTTTACACATGGTATGTTTTTTTTTTTTTTGATTGACTTTAAAAAGAATGAATTTAAAAGGAAAATGAATTTAATATTATTTTATGTTTGTGTCTAACAGCTAGTTTTTAACACATGATATGTTTTTCTATTTTTTGGATTAATTTTAAAAAGAAAATGAATTTCAAAAGAAAAGGAATTTAATATTATATTTTGTTTGTATCTAACGATTAGTTTAGTTTAAAATCTCGACCATTGATTTTTTTTTCCAAATCCAATGGTCCAAATTAATTGTGGTTTCCAAATTTTTTTTTTTCCTTTCCATCTCTATATAAACCATCTTCTTCTCCAAATTTTGAACGAACAAATTTTACATTTCATAATCCTCCAAAACTCAAAAGTTTTCATTGTTGTTCTCACTAAGCTCCCAATTTTTTTCTTTTCATCTTATTCTTGAAAGAGTGTTTTTGTATTATGAGGATAAATTTGTTGAGTGCTTAAACTTGTAAATCCACTCCAGTGAGAGTTGTATTGTGTTCTTCAAAAATTCCAACATTTGTAACGGTTTGATCCTAAACCGTGGAAAGGATCGGGTTTGCTCTTGAACCTGTAAAAGGAGCGGTGGTGTAACGGTTGGGCTCTAATCCATGGAAAGAGTCGGAAAGATTTTATTCAAATTCCCAAGAGGCGCTTAGAGAATGGAGTAGGTCGAGTTTGATCGAACCACTATAAAAATTACGGTGTCTTCTTCTCTAACTCCTTCCTTTTTATTTTTGCAATTAATTTAAGCAATTTATTGTATGTTTTAGTTTGTTCTTATTTATTTGCTAAAATTTGATAGAATTAAATTATCACACTTTTTGTCATCTTATTTGTTGCATAAATTGAATTTTTCTTATTATTTATAAAAAGTGTATTAATTAGTTTAATTGGGTTAATTTAGAAAGAAAAAAAGTTTAATTAAACCTCATTTACCCCCCTCTAGAGTTGTCATATCGATCCAACAAAAACTAGCATGTGTTGGTACTTTCTAAACTTGGTTTGCATGGAAAACATGTTTTAGAATAAGCTAGCATGAGAATAAACTTTAATTGAAACATTCAAAACATTTATAAAATGTTTATAGCCACCCACAGCCTTGGTCAATCCTCCTAGGGTTGATAAGCTTCTCCTATTGATGTCAACCCTGAGAACATAACAAGAAATTTTAGCTACTAGCTATGGTATCCCTTTTGAGACTAACTTTCATACTTTAAACTCATAATCTTCCTCACATAATGACCTTACCTTCCAACGCCAACCCTCTTGGGATTGAAAACTTAGAATAACTCTAGAAATCAGGCTTGGCTAGGCGGCCACACTAGTGTCAACGCTTGCCCTTCCTTCGGCCTTCCTTGTCTTAGGCGTCTACTTGCTGCATTCTAATGCCTAGGCCTTCCCTTGAGCTTCCATGAAATTTATGGTAGCCTACACTACCCAACGCATAGTCCCAATGCATGCAAAAGCTTGCTTCAGCCTACATGCATGCATTTGACCTCAAGTTGCTACCTTGTTCAACTCAAGCAACTACTTGCTTGTTCATAGAATTCTAGATTCAACTTTCTCGTTTAATAACTTATCTTCAAGAGCTTTTCTCAAGAAACTTTCTTCTACAAACTTGCTTAAAGATTTCTTTAGATGCTTACCTCAGTTTAGCCGAAAACTTCAAAAATCTAGAACTGGCCCTGGATTACCCTAGAGTTTGACCTTTTTGTACTTTCTTCAAATTTAAAGCAAGTTCCTGATGGTTTCTTCTTTAGGCAGCCCTCCACCATCAACTAGACTTCTTTAGCTTTCAAATGGCTTTGAAATCTCTTTGAATGCTTGAGTGGTTTGTTCAAAACAGTTTTTTGAAGTCAGTTTTCCCCTTTATACTAGAATCTGCCAGCCATTCATCCTTAATAGGCTGCCACAACACCCACTTAGTGGGTTGATCCCACTAAACCGACCCAGCTGCCTTTTTAAATGATGCTTAAGGCTGATCGCTCACACAAACTTAATGCTCATGGCATTTACTCGATGGTATTTTAGTATTTACTCGATGATACTTGATGGCAAACTTGATGCCTGATCCCTTCCTCACTCACGCATATTTGATGCACGATCCTTTCCTCATTCATGCATACTTGATGCACGATCTTTTCCTCTATCATGCATGACTTTTACTCAATACACAATCCTTTCCTTGATCATGCATGGCTTTTACTCGATGCACGATCCTTTCCTCGATCATACATGGCTTTTACTCGATATACGATCCTTTCCTCGATCATGCATGATTTTTACTCGATGCTTGCCTAGTGTTTACTCGATGCTCACCCACCATTTTCACAGCCAACACTTAGCCAAAATTTTCTTCTTGCTAGGCTAACTTAACAACACCCGAGAGCCAAGTCTCTAATACTTAAGCATTTTCCTTCTTCATTTCCTTATTCTTTACCTATTTCCTTACAATTCCACATTAACTCAAATATTAAATCCCTCATCTTACTCATCTCAACAATAAACATATTTAAATAGGGAAAGTAGGGTTCGGATTTCACATAATGCGGTATAGATTGCATTGTTTTCAACATTATTTTGTCAACATGTTTGCGGAATATTGTTGTATCATGAAAGTGTTATAAAACTTGTTTGTGACATTTTAGGTTTTGGGTAAGTTGAGACACTTGTGTCAAAACAAACCTTTACTGAAAGTAATGTTCAAAAGATACCTAAGTATTTCTTTGGACATTCCAAAGTAAAATGATGTATTTGTGTAACAAATATTGATTTATTTGGAAAGTTGAAGGGTACAAAGTGTGTTGATGAATTTATTTCAAGTACAACCACGTAACAGTTATCAAGTGTTGTTGACCATTTGTTTCATTTGGACATCAATTTCTGATTGTTAAACAGATAAGTTTTCATGGTAGTGGGAGAGTTATGAGATAACTCGACCTTTACGAAAAAGCTTACTTGAAGTCTTTATTGTCATATAAGATGACAAAATGAAAACTTATAGATCTTTCAGTAGTGGGAGAGTACTTATGAATCTTTCAGTAGTGGGAGAGCCATGTGATGATTTAACCTATGCTATGACTTATTGGAAGTCAAAGTTGTTATACTAGATGACATGTATTGAAAGAAGTTGACAAATGTTATTAAAGTCATAATTATGAGATGAAGCTTAATCTCAATAAGCTTTTTGTAGACTTTAATTGATGGGGCTACCTCATAAGATATGCAAGGGTCTACGAAAAGAAGGCTTGAAAGTGTAGTATTTGGAGATATAAGTCTTCAAAGAAAGACTCTTGGCGTTAAGTGAAATCCCACGCTAGAGCTGTTGGGTGAAAATGAACTGTAAATCAATTTTCTACCTAGTTTTTGAAAGAACCAGTGAAGGTCCTTGAGCGGAACATGGGATTGGACCTAAACCCAAAATTTACATAACATAAATTTTATAGCAAATAAAACAGATTATGCATTTAAAAGATAATTGCAGCATGCTTTAAAACAAAGGTTACATAATAGAAAATGGGTTTAAGAAACCTTACCCTTGAAGAACCCTTCTTTACGAGATTCCTTCTTCAAATCTTATCACGTACAATCTCGAACTCTAACCGTTAATGAGGATACCACCACGAATATTACCTCTGTATTCTCTGGGTGAGAATCCAGGAGTTTAGAGGGCTCTGGCTATTTTGGAAAAGAGGGATTTTGAGAGAGATAGGAGGAAGTAATGGGATTTAGATTATCTCAAAACTTTTTAGTGGATCTCTCGTCTTTTTATGAAACTGTTGGGGTTGATGCCTTAAAGTCTCGTGTCCTGTAGTTTGTAAACAATATGTACGAACACTTGTGTTGTTAATATATGATATTTACTTCACATCTTGTATTTTGCTCAGTTAATTATTTTATTTGCTTTACTACAAACCAATAAACATAAAATCTCTGGTTATCTGTATGTGACTCAAGCATGTATGTGGTGACATACAAGTGGATCATGTCTTGAGTGATAACCAAAATGGTCTGTAGTAAATGGATAAAGGAGGGAAACCTTATCCTGGTAATGCTACGGACGCGACCCGCTTTGTGGAATGGTCACAAGTGTTGTGACTTGATACAGATGGTCTGATCTTGATCATTCGTGTTGGGGACATGCGAGCGGGGCATGCTATACAAAGAGTTTGAATAAAACCTGACCACGAAGTGTTAATGTCTCGTTATATAACACCATTCATGACAGAGACTTCACTTCACTAGGATGACCATAGGTAATATGACCTCAATCCTGAGTAAGTTGGGAACTCCCGCCATTGAGGGCGGTCCTTTGATTTGTATGAGTGTGAGTAGCCAGGTTGCTGATTCAAACCTACCATTTTAGGGATTCGTCTGATTTGGGAGCTGGGAACTCAACTACACAATATGGAATTCACTCCTTCCCCAAGGCAGGGGTAAGTAGATAGATGGTTCCTTTAAAGGCTGATTCTGAGGCTTGAACGATATGGCACCATACACCTTCTCTTGGCCTGAGAGATGTTCACATATAGTTGGACTATGTTGTATTATTCATTAGAGGAATCAGTGGTATTTAAGGAGTGAGATGTAACTACATGGGCAAAATAGTAAATTGGCCCAGTTGTACTTACAAGCATCTGTGAAGGGTCATCGTACTCATGATTGGTTATATTCGATGGACATAGAAATATATCTGTGGTAATAAGAGTTCAGCTGTTGGTCTTTAGTGGAATCACTGACAGTTAACGGATGGTGGATCTCATGGCTAAAGAGTTTAGTCAGCTATTCATGTACCGTTGGAGCTTTGAGTCACAGGTCCATTAGGTCACCTGGGTAGCTTGGATAAAGTTGATAACCAGTGTTTGGGTTAATTTGAAATGTTCAAATTGACAAGAGAAAGTTCAATTATATATGATATAATTGGATTGGTTAATTATATATGATATAATTGGCTAAATATATGAGATACATTAATTTGGAGGAAATTAGATATAAATATGATTTGTATCAAGCAGAGGAGAAAATACTATAGTAGATATGTGATATCAAACTATAGGATATAAATATAATATTATTGTATTTATTGATTAAATTAATTGATTAATTATTTGATAATTAACGTATCTACGTTCAGACGTGGGAACTGGGTTGCGATGGTTCTGGTAATCGGCAGATTAAAAATGGAAATCATTTTCATTTTTCACAATCGTGCATTCATTTTTTCGTCCGCGCCCAAAAAAATTCGTGAAAGCGATCACGAGAGCCTATATGATAGAAGCTCGTTCATCTAAACGATCGTCTGCCTCACATTTTCTCTAAACGATCGTATACGTTTTTCCTAAACGATCGTTCAGCCTTTCATACATGATCGTGTAGCTCTTCTATACGATAAGCATTTACCTTATACGATAGCACAATTTCATCTCCCACTTGTTTATCGTCTACACAACGTGTTGTCCTCCGTCCTCTACTAAACTCACCAAAGCCTACTCTTTGGGTTTTCACGCCGAGGATACCCGGGTTTCACTTGTGGTGGTGTCGTCCCCGCTACAGTGTTCGTGTACATTCTGATCGTGTTGTTGCAGTCGAATACTTGTCAGGTGCTGGTAGATCTGTTGGAGGTTTTCTGTTGCTTAGGATTCAGACGTTTGAAGAGAGTCTTCATCTGGTATGAACCCTTTCTTTGTTAATTATTGTATTCTGAGCATGCCGATAATTAGGTTTATATGCATAACTGTTTGTGTGGAATGTATGTATTTTGTGTTTCTGTCATTGTGAAATCGGAGCGATCTAAATCCGCTCATGGAACTCTCGATATGAGATCCTTCAGAAAAACCACTCTTCCTTACCCCACTATCACGTATTAAAGAGAAAAGAGGGGGAGAGAGTTACAACTCCCTCCTAAAATGATTTTTAAAATAAAATAAAATAAATTAAATTATTTTCATAAATCAATTTAATATATATTTATATGATAACTATCTTATCATATACTATATATTAAACTATATATTATATCAATTATAACATATCATAATCTATAGTTTATATTCTCCCACCAATGACATTTAATATGAATCCCATTTATATTAAATTTAATCATATGAATCAAATTGATATAATTAATATTTGAATCATATTCAAATATTTATTTTCTCTCAAATAAACTTTATATTATAATGTATCAATTACATTATAGTAATTATATCATATATAATTAGATTAAATTAATTACATCACATATAATTAATTCCCTCAATTAATTTGAACAATTTAAATTAATCCAAAATTTCATTATCATTAAACCCCGTTGAGCTACTGAGGGGACCTCATGAACTTGTAGCTTGAAGCCTCAATGATATGTGAATAATTAATTAAACTCTTTAATTAAATTATTCACCATCTGTTAACTGTTTGACACTCCATTAAAGACCGATAGTTGCATTCTTCGCACTATAGATATATTTCTGTGCCATTGGATATAACTAGTCAACAGTACGATGACTCTTCACAAATTGCTCGTAAGTACAACTGGGCCAAAATTACTATTTTGCCCCTATAGTTACATCTAACTCCTTAAGTACCATTGATTCATCTGATGAACAATAAATCATGGTTCAACTATGACCAAAACCCTTTCGGGCCAGGAGAAGGTATGGTGTCACATTGTTCAAATCCCATAAGTAGCCCTTAAGGGAGTAATTTATCTACTTACCTCAATGTTGGGGAAGGAGTGACTTTCTTCTTGTGTAGCTGTGTTCCTAGCTCCCCAAACAGGAGAATCCCCATAATGGTAGGCTTGTTGAGTTGGTGATTTGGTCATTTTCACCCATACAAATCAAAGGACTGTCTTCATAGGCAAGAGTTCACAACTCACTCAGGATTCAGGTCATGTTATATATGGTCATCTTGGTGAAATGTAAGTCTCTATTATAAACGGTGTTATATAATGAGACTAAACATTTCGTGGTCCGGTCTTATACAAACTCCTTTGTATAGAATATTATCGCTCACACGTCTCCACATGAATGATCAGGATCAAATCATTTGTAGCACTTTACAACAATTGTAACATCTACATAGTGGGTCATACTCGTAGTGTCATCAGAATAAGATATCCAACCTTTTATCCATCTATTACAGATCGTTTAGGTTATTATTTAAACATGATCCACCCATATGTCTGATGCTTAATTTTCATGAAGTGGAAATGTAGATGATATGCGTTGATGAAATTGCGTTGTGCACTCAAATTTTCTCAGCGGAATCCAAGTGTAAATTCCACTGAGTTTCCTGGTAAGTCTAGGGTCGAACACAGGGACTTGTGAAAATAGGTTGCGATGGTAATTTTTATGAAAACTTTGCGGTGGCCAAATAAATAAATTATTGGTTTGTTGATGATTGCATTAATGAAAAAGAACAAATGTGGCAGATTTGAGAAAATTCAGTTGTGTGATAGATGCACTGAGTATGCGATGAACGGGTTGAGAAGATCTTTAGCTAGCGTTACTTGGGAATGCGTCAGACTATGCGATCATGCGACAGTCATGTACAACAAGTCATTTTCTAATGCAAATGCGATGCTCCTAAGTCTAGGACGCATGTGTTGAATGCAAAAGTGTCCGTAGAGCTTATCCCTAAGTCTCTACTCTTGTCCTATGCGATGATGCAAAATGCATAAAAGCAAGGTGACCGCATACAATCATATCCTATCTCTAGGATACATGCGATGCGTTGATAACAAATAGTGCTTATTCCTAAGCTCCTATCTCTTGATTATATGTTCTAATCTGACTCTCCTAAGCCTAGACTCTAACCTGACCTTCCCAAGTCTAGATCCTGTCCTTAGACTACCCTCCCGAGTATCTCTAATGGACGAATGAAGCATATATAATACAAGATAATCACATGGAATGAAGATTCCCTAGTTGTGCTAGCTAAATGCTTCTCAACCCATTCAACTAATTTAGCTACTCATGCGTAAATAACAAAGAGTTAACAAATATAGAGAAGTAGATTCCATTTCAATAAATGAGTGGAGTACAAAATAACAATGGAAGTCAAAGGTAGAAAACCTGGTAGCAATTTCTTGCTGACCGAGGCTTTTACACTGTAATCTCTATTCGATTCTAAAGATGTTCCTACTTCTGCAGGCGTCGGCCCTTTCTCTGTCCTTGAAGTTTCTGGCGCTCTTCCAAGCTTACCAGAATAATCTATCGGCACAACCTTCTTTCTCGCGTCTGCCTTAAAACGAAAGAAAACTATGAACATGGGCCTATGAAACTTCGAACTAAAGAATGGTGAACTCCTTTTCTGAAGGATGCCTCTGGTATTTATAGAACATCCAGGGTGAAAGTCAGCTTCTCTCTCATGATTGTACAGATGGGACAGCTTTAATTCCTGACTGATGCGCCGAATATTTGTCACCGAAAAGCTGAATGTACTTGTGATCGTTATCGGCTGTCAACTTAATTCGGATTCGACTGTCATCAGCTTTTTGTCCCATCGCGATTAATTAGCCTTTCACCCAGATGTGCCCACCATATTGCGCTGACCAAGTTACGGCAATCCTTTCGGGCGAATGTTTGCGAGCACGATCATCGCAAAGTCTTGCGGTGAAGTTGCGCTCGATCAATGATTTCCTATGATTGCAATTCTTGCCTTGTGTCAACGCATTTTCTACACAAAAATAAAAAAATCAACTGTTCTAATACGATGAACGTATGCAGCTGCAATATTATGAAATTGATGCTTAATGGACGTAATTTAACATGTTCTATCAGCGCAAGGTAGCATTGTTTAATAATTTAGCACTATGATATCGTGCATTTCTGCCCGTTATTAATGTCTCTACATGCATGTTTAAGCTACAAGATATCCTTGGATGTTAGTTTATTGGTTTGTGGTTAATGCAACAAATTTTGAAATAAAACATCACATATTTTATTACATAAATAAAATGTTTGTACATTACAATTACAAACTATAGAACTCTATGAGATTTAAGACATCAACCACACAGTTTCTACAATAGAGTCTTAGTGCATTCATTACATATGAGATGTATAAACATGGATAGCTTCTTTTATGAAAAAGAGTTAAAAACAGCTATACAATTTCAAGAAATTTTTTGATATTGTATCATAATCAGTGACTTTAAGCGATGACAATATTCTTGTACAAACAAGAAAATGAAATGTGGATATTTATCTGTTCTATATTGATATTTTCTCATTATGAATGAAGTAAAAATCAATATACAAGTTTTGGTTATTCAACCAATTTCAAATAGTTGATTTGAAGTGATTTTCTATATTACAAGTCCACATACAGATGTTTAGGACACGTTGTTTAATTTGTCTCATGCATCTTACATTTACAAAGTAGTTTTTAATGTTCGATGTGATTGTTAAAGATGGAATGGTAATATACCAATCTACAATAACGTTGATATATCTAAGGAAAATGTTTCCTAAGACACCTCAAATGTTGAGGGGATATCAATTTTACATGAGACTTCGTTAACATTTAATATACAATTGGTTGGTTTAATCAGGGAATTCAATGGTATAGCCATTGAGTGTTGAAAATTAAAAACTTACGAATAATGAAACTTCATTGTATAAGTTTAAGATTTTATTTTTTTACGAGTTATACTATTTCATATTGGATTTAGGGAAATCCATGTGTTTATCCTAGATGATCTCTAATTTCATGAAATAAGCATGCAAATACATAATAAACCTAGTTAGGGTTTCAGGGCATAACCTTTGAAAAATCCTTAGATAGCTCCAATCCTTTGCAAAATACTTTAAGTATCCTTGATGTAGACAACCACAAGAGCTTATCCCCTATACTCTGGGCCTTAGATTGAGTCGTGGAACCCAAATTGAGAGGATGGAAGGGAGAAATGGAGTTAGAGAGTTTTTTTTTTTTAAGAAAGAACAATTTCTTTCAAATTTTCAATTTTGCATGAAAAATCCCAAAAATAAATTAAAATTAACAATTTATATAATGAGATCATGCAAAATAAAATAACCACAAAATGACACCTAGTCAAATAGTGGAATTATAGGTGTTTTAATAAAATAATTAAAAATTGAAAGTGGGAAAAGTTGGATTTTCTCACTTTCTCTAACTTTTAATTGTTAAAATGATTTTTACGTAAAATCGAAATTTCAATTTAAAAATAAAATTAATATTAGTTAATTTTATTTAAATAAGTAAATAAATTTAATTTATTTATTTTACTATCCAATATTAAATTAATAAAATGCCTATTCCATAAAATGAATCCTTATTCATATAATATTTAAATCAAATTTAAATATTTATGAATCTCCAAATTTGTTTAATTCAATAATTAAACGTTAATTATATCAAATATAATAATCCAAATCCTAATCCTAATTTAAAATTTCAAATTCTTTCAACACAATATTCGAAGATTTAAACCATTTATGAGCTTGTAGAGGGACTTAATGGATCTATAGATCATGAACTCCAATGATTCGAGATTAGTCGGTAAACTCTTTTAACCAAATTAACTAACATTCGTTAACTACCGGGACATTCCACTAAAGCCCAGTAGCTGCACTATCCTCATTGTAGATATACTTCTGTGCACTTGATTTAACCATAATCAGTAAGTCAACTCTTCATAGGATGTTCGTATTTACAGTCGGGTCAAAATTATCGTTTTACCCCTGTAATACATCTTACTTCTTAAGTCTCCACTAATCCACTGATGAATAATTGGTTTATGATCCTACCAATAAACCGAGTCCCTCTCAGTCATAGAGAGGGTGGGGCCTCTTGTTCAAGACTAGGATTCAACACTTAGGGAACAACCTATCTACTATCCCTGAAGTCAGGTAGGAGTGAATTCCATCTTGCAGGACTATGTCTTCAGCTATCTACCCGGTCTTACCCCTAAAATGGGAGGCTTATTGAGTGGCGATGATGAACCACTGTCACTCATGCAGATTAAAGGATAATTACAAATAAACAGGAGTTCATAGTTAGCTCAGGATTGAGATCAAGTTATCTTAGGTCATCGAATTGAAATAGTCAGTTTTAACAGTAAACGATGTTATAAAGAAAAGTGACTATTTCGTGGTCTGGTCTTATGCAAACAACTTTTGCATAGGATGTCTGCACTCGTATGTCTACACATGAACAATTTTGGGATCACCTCATTTGTATCATATACAAAGTGCGCTGCATCCATAGTGTGCCCAAGATAAGGTACCCAACCCTTATCCTTATACTTATAGACCGTTCTGACTATATACTCAAACTTGATTCATTTTTATGTCTCTACATAAAGTTCAAGTATTCATGCTATAGCCAGGGGTTCGTTAGTTTATTGGATTTAGGCTATTTACAAGTGCAATATACATGTTCAGTAACAACTTTATTGAATAAACCTCAATAATAACTTTATTGCAAAATATAACATGTTCAAAGATTACAAACTGCGAGTTTTAGGACATATAACCCAACATTATGTTAGTTGAATCGATGGTTAATTAATTTTACATTACTTGTGCAATAATCCATTAACCTAAGATCTAAGATTATTTAATGTAACTTAAACATGTATGTGGAGACATACAAGTGGATCATGTTTAAGTGATAACCTAAATGGTTTGTAGTATATGGATAAGGTTGAGTGCCTTATCATGGTAACACTACTGATACGACCCACTTTGTAGTTGTTACAATTATTGTAAAGTACTACAAATGACCTGATCCTGATCATTCTTGTGGGGACATGTGAGTGGGGGTTTTATACAAAAAAGTTTGTATAAAGACCAGACTACAAAATGTTAAGTCTCTATTTATAACGTCGTTGTTATAAAAGACTTACATTTCACCAAGATGACCATAGGTGACTTGACCTTAATCCTGAGTGAGTCTTGAACTCTTGCCTATGAGGGCGATCATTTGATTTGAATGGGTGAGAGTGGCCAGATTCGTCGACTCAATAAGCTTACCATTTTGAGGATTTGTCTGACTGAGGAGTTGGGAACACAGCTACATAAGAAGGAATTTGCTCTTTCCCTACAGTTAGAGTAAAAAGATAAACTGCTCCCTTAAGGGCTGATTTCGCGACTTGAATAATGAGGCGTCTCACCCTCTCCTGGCCCGAGAAGGGTTCGATCATAGTTGGACTATGACTAATTGTTCATTAGAGGGATCCGTGATACTTAAGGAGTTAGATGTAACTATAGGGGTAAAATGGTAATTTGACCCAATTATACTTACGAGCAATTTGTGAAGGGTTGACACACTATTGATTGGTTATATCCAATGGCACATAAGTATATCTATAGTGTAAAGAGTTCAGTTGTTGATCTTTAATGGAGTGACCTACAGTTAATGCATGTTTATTAATTTGATTAAAAGAGTTTAATAAATCAATCTCATATTATTGAAGTTTCAATCTATAGGTCCATAAGGTCCTCTCATTAACTCAATGAAGACTGATGGTAATCAAACTAATTTTGATGTGATTTGAATTGTTCAAATTAATTAGAGGGAATTAATTGGATAAGATAGAATTAAATAATGTATATTGATACATTATATAATATAAAGTATGTTGATACATTTTTATGAGAGAAATAAAATATTTGAATATGATTCAAATATTAATTATATGAATATGATTTATGTAAAAACTATATGTTAAAATTTAACGTAAATATGATTCATATTAAATTTATATAGTTTTATGAGAGAAATAAATGTTTGAATATGATTCAAATATTAACTATATGAATATGATTCATATAGGAACTATATGTTAAAATTAATATGAATATGATTTATATTAAATTTATATATTTTATTGAGATGTATTATAATTTGAATATAATTCAGTTATTATTTATATGAATGTGATTCATATAAAAACTATAGGTTAAAATTAACATGAATGTGATTCATACTAATACCTTAGGTTATTTGAGAGAATAATAACCAATGGTTTATGCTATATGTGATATAATATTAATTATAGGTTATATATGTTATATGTGATATAACATATAGTTTGTATTGTTTGGAATGGTGTTCTCAATCTCCTTGTAATCTCGTAGTTTGTAAACTTTGTATAAACATATTATTGTTAATAAAATAAGTGTTATTTTATAAGTATATATTCAATCAAATAAACTAAGATCTGAGGTTATTTCATGTAATTTAAACAAGTATATAGAGACATACAAGTGAATCTTGTTTAAATAATAACCTATACGGTTTGTAGTAGATGGATAAAGATGGGTACCTTATCCTGGTGACACTACGAATACGACCCGCTTTGTAGGTGTTACGAGTGTTATAAAATGCTACAAATGATATGATCCTGATCATTCACGTGGAGACATGTGAGCAGGGGTATCCTATACAAAGAGTTTGTATAAGACCGGACCACAAAATGATTAGCCTCTTTATATAACGCCATTAATAATAGAGACTTACATTTCACTAGGATGACCATAGGTGACATGACCTGAATCTTGAGTGAGTTGTGAACTCCTGCTTATGAAGGCGGTCCTTTGATTTGTATGAGTGAGAGTGGGCAGATTGCTAACTCAACAAGACTACCACTTTAGAGATTCGTCTGACTGGGGAGTTGGGAACACAGCTATATAAGACGGAATTCACTTCCTCCCCGATGCAGGGGCAAATAGATAAATTGCTCCCTTAAGGGTTGATTCCGAGTCTTGAATATAGTGGCCACACCCTCTCCTGACCTAAGAGGGACTTAGTCATAGTAGGACTATGACCTTATTGTTCATTAGAGAAATCAGTGGTACTTAAGGAGTTAGATGTAACTACAGGGGCAAAATGGTATTTTGGCCCAGCTGTACGTACGAGCGATTTTTGAAGAGTCATCGCACTATTGATTGGTTATATCTAATGGACATAGAAATTTATTTGTAGTGCAAAGAGTGCAACTGTCGGTTTTTAGTGGAGTGACCGACAGTTAACAAATGTTAGGTAATTTAATTAAAGAGTTTAATTAATTATCCGAGTACCGTTGGAGCTTCAATCTACAGGTCCATAAGATCCCCTTTGTAGCTCAACAGGGATTTAATCTTGGATTAATTTGAAGCGTTCAAATTAATTGAGGGAATTAACTATATATGATATAATTAATTATAATGTACATGATACGTTATAAATGAGAGGAATTTGAATATGATTCAAATACTAATTATATGAATGAGATTCATGTAATTAAATTAAATATAAATATGGTTTATATGGAGAGGAATTAAATATTTGGAAATGATTCAAATATCATTTATATGGATGAGATTCATATGAGTGGATTTAATATAAATGTAATTTATATTAAATGCCATGTATAGTTGAGAGAGAACAAAATATAGAGTTTATGGTAGATGCAATATAAAACTATAGGCTATATGTTATATTTGGTATAACATATAGTGTATATATATAATAAAGTAGTCATTATATATATTCTATTTTATTAATTTAATTGAAATTAATAAAAAGGGAAGGAGTTATAACTCCTCCTCCCATTCTCTCAAGTTAACTTACGTGGGATTCAAGAAGTTGAATAATCATCTTCTTGCTTAATTCTCTCAGAGAAGAAGTGTTCTCTTTAAGGAAAAAAACTCACAGAGAAGAAAAGATCTTCTCTTTCCTCTCCTCCTCTCCACATCCTTCCCTCTTCCAATGATTCAAGCAAAGCCCACAACTTTTGTTTGAATCCTTTAATCCCAAAGAGAATAAGAAGGTCCTCGAGTGGTGGTATCCGTGCATGAAGAAGGAGATCTTGAGGAAGGAGTAGTGTTCGTAGCTTGTATGAGGGATTTCTTGAAGAAAGAGTTTTTTAAAGGTAAGGGTTTCTAAAACCCTTTGTATTTGTTTTATAACATGTTGTAACTTTAAGAAAATGCATATCTTGTGTTGTTTTACTGTAAAACTTTATATTCAATAAAAATAGAATTTGGGACGATCTTTACTTCTGCTCAAAAGATCTTTTCCGAAAATTTCCTTCATGTATATATATTAAATTCAAAATTTTGAATTTGAGTTCAATAAAATTAAAGGGGAGAGAGTTGTAACTCCCTCACCCATTTGTTTCTCAAGATCTCACGTAACAAACTGAGTGAGAGGGAGAGAACCATTCTCTCTTGTTCTCTCTCTGATTTTTCTGGCTCTATGTGTTATACAGATGAGTTTTTACAGAGAAGAAAATTTCTCTTAATTCTCTTCTTCTCCCTCATGCCAATTTTAAGTCCAAGCCCACACTTCCACACGATTCTCATCCCTGAGAATAACAGGGAAGACCCTATGGTGGTGTTCGTGAGATCAGGAGAAAACGACTCGAATTGGAGAGGAACGCGAAGAATTGGTCTTCAAGGGTATGTGATTCTCTTTATTTCTTTCTTCTCTTTTTGATTAACGTAGCATATGATATGCTTAAGTTAATATTGTTCATCGTTTCCATCTCTCTGTATTTTTCTGTTTTGTAAAACGAAGTTTAGAGACCTATGCATTCAATTGCTTCTTCTGTAGGGGAATTTCAGTCCATTCACAGGTTTATTACAGTTAAAGCAAAGAAATTGTATCGTTTCTCTCGAGGGAGTTTATGCTTCTTCTGATTGTTCTAGTTGTTGGAACCACGGTTCTAACATTTCCTCTTGGTTCTCTTGGACTTTTGGTCAGAGGTGAATTTCCCATGAATAATGTTCACCTCCTCCCTCTGGTTTTGCTTCCGGGCTTCTTCCTTATTCCTCAGTCGGGTGATCAAACTCTCCAAGGAAAACTCCTTGGTTTTATGCCTCAAGGTGTTCTTGAAATCCTTCCACAAAGGAGGCAACTTATCAATAATAACGACAACTTAGAATAGCTCGTTTAGAGACATACCTTCACTTATTATTTCATGGGCTATCTTTCGTAGTTTATGAGATTTGGCCTCCACAGATTTTTCATCCGTCATCTAAAAACTAAGATAACGGCTGACGACATACTTTGTTGACCCGACCTCCTCGATATCATACTTCTTCTGTAGGGTGTCCCAAACTTCCTTTGCTGTCTTTATTGTGCTGTAGTAATCATATAGATCATCAGTCAAACCATTTCGTATGAATTTTTTACACAAAAAATCTTTTTCTTCCCAGTCAATAGCTTTTTTTATTTGTTGTTCAGTCGAATCTTCTTTCCGAACAATTGGTTTCTCCGTAGTACAAATATCGGCAACTTTTTTGACTATGAGGAAAAACAACATCTTCTGCTTCACCGTTTGAAGTTCGCTCCTTCGAACCGAAATGGACAGTTAAGGTCAGATGCCATAATGTTGTTCTAATTTGTAAGGGCCATCGCAACTATGGCAGATGAAACTAAAATTGTTGAAACCACTACCCTCTGATGGATAAAAAATGACAGCAATGAATGATCACGAACGATAGTAGTCAGAAAATGGAACCTGTAAAATAGAAACTTATTATAGGCTGAGTTGTGGATCTCACTCTCTTTAAGATGTTTTGCAGTTTTGCTTAACTGTGCAGACAGTACTACAAAATTGTCACGTCGTTCCCAGGATAAAACAACCCATAATGTAAAAAAATGTATCGATCGGAGCTGCACTATACTCGACCGAAAAACTCACACCCTTTCAAAAAACCAAAGCGAAAAGTGAAGAAATTAGAAGAAACAGAGAGAGACTATGAACGTGCACGTAAGACGTGGGTGGAAGACTGGAACGACGACATGGGTGGAAGACTAGAATGACTGATACCTTTTTCTTTTATTTATTTTATAAAAAATAAAATAGAAAATTAAAATAATAATTATTTCTTAATAAAAAAATAATCAAACTCACCTCACCGGCCGACTAGACGGACGACGACGCGTGTGGGATGTCTACCATAACCCACATTTGCCTATCTTCACATCCCTTCCAAAATATGGGTATCCCTTGGGGCCCAAACCTACAACTCAGGGTGGGAATATAAGAAGAAGATTCTGCTTCCTAAACTAAGCAATGTGGAGTCTCAAACAAGCCATTTTTTCTTTAAAACTTAATATTTTCACCGACGTACTGATTTAAATTTCATTAAAATCTATTTATTTTCAAACATATTCGAGGTTTTCAATTCATTTTCATCTCTTAAATCTAGTAATTTAAAATCATTACATGTAAGATATATATATTTTTTCTTATGATAATTATGATAATATTTGCGAGTTAAGTTGATTTTTTTCCAAAGATATTAGATTACATATGTGAGATGGGGAAATCTAACCTCTTAAAATATTATACTTTCTTTTTATTTATCACGAATAAGCAAACAATAAGTTTTAATTTAAGTGATTTCAAATAAATTTAAGTTCAATTGTAAATAAGAATTTAAATCAATTCCTTAATTTAAAATTCTTGAATTTGAAATATTTTTGTGCAAATCCTAACACCAAACGGAGTATTAATCAATATATCAATAGTACAAACTCTTTAATACATTTTTTTTTTAAAAAAGAAAACTCTTCAACATAAATTTATATCTACGTCTCAACCAAATTTCTTTGAGAAGATTACATCTTAACAAATTTTAGTGATTAAAGTGTTTTGTTAAAATTTTGATTAAAAAAATGAGTTTCTAAATGTTACTTTTTAAACATGCATAGACCAAAATAAAGTATATAGACTAAATTAACAAAATATTGAAAGTAAAATTCAAAATAAATATTTTAAGAGTAGAGAGCAACACACCAAGCAAGGAAAAATGTATATAAAACCTTAACGTGAAATGATTTATTTTTCTTTTATTTCAATTTTTTTGGATGACTAGACAAATGTCTAATTTTAAAATGAAAATTTAAAGAATATTATCACAAATATAATCCAAAAACTCGAATTTGCCCTAAATAAAAGGAATCAAAATCTAATACAATAATTCAAAATAAAAAAAAAACAAAGGAAGATTTAGTAGAAATAAATCAATTGAAATCATTAATTTCATGAAGTTAGTCAAGTATACAAAAATAAATAAATACCGTTTGAAGGTGAAAAACAGGTAAAAACAACGTATTTGTACAAATACATTATATGTGAATAAATATAAGAAAATTATTTCGAATGGTAAAATTATTGAAAATATTTATAAGATATAGCAAAATTTTAGAATTATCAATGACAGACGTTGATAGACACTGATAGACTATCAATATCAGTGTCTATCAACGTCTATAAATTTTAAAATTTTATTATATTTTATAAATATTTTATTTTATTTTTCTGTATTTAAAAATGACCCATAAATATAACTAAAATCAATATGAAAACAAACGAAACAAACTTCATTCAATATGAAATCATAACTATAACATTTAGTTTTTTTTTTTTGGAAAAAAATACCGGTTTGTATACCTTATGCCTCTATTAAGTAAAATAAATAGTTGTAAAATCAAAATTATAATTGTTAATAACAAAATAAAGCACCACCTCTACACATTATGCTAACAAATACACAATATTAGAAAATAAACAATGCCACTATATCTTCTGTCTTTGTGAAAAGTAACCAAAAATGAATATAATTTTTTTAAATATATACATGAACAAAAAGATCAAAAATTATTTTTAAAAATATAGAAATACCAACCATTAAAACTCTAACTAAGTACAATGTATGCACGTTACTAATTCTACACGTTCAATCCTATCACCCAAAATGTACACATATTTTTCTTGTAGCTTATTGGCGTGCACTCCTCCTTGTGCTTTTGTGTTAGTGTGTTGTTACAATGCGTAGAGAGTCTATTTGAGATATTGTCAACTACCCATTTTGTAAGTGCCTTCTTCCTAAAGTTGTTGTTGTCGCTTAGATTCTACCCATTGCAGCTCAGATTCATTCGTCTACTAAGCTTTTGGAGATTCACATCTTTATTTTTTTTTCCCTCAATTTGCTTTTTTTTAAATGCCATTTCTTTCTTCTTTTTTTTTTTTTTTAAAAAGAAATTAATCGCAAACATCTCTCTCAAATCTCAAATTTGTGCATACATCTCCACTACTTCTGCCTAAGGATGCTGGAAAAGGAGGGAATCACAGAGTGCTTGAAGTGATCGCGACGACTGGCGGCACTTGAGGCATTTAACCACTTGATCCGTATAATTATCTACGGTTGGAGTCATCGGGCACAAAGGATAATATAAATCTATATTACTAAATTAAAAATAAATATTTTCCAAATATTAAAAACCAATAAAGATAAAATAACTACAGAAAAATCTTTAAAAAAAAAAAACTATCAAAATCAAATTTTCTTTTAATATTTAGGAGAAAATGACGTGTAAATTGGAATATAGATAATTAGAAGGCAATTGGAGAAGAAACAATCAAACGACTGAACACTCATTCAAAAGTTTAGATATTTAAAAAAAAATATGTTAAAATAGACATTTTTCAAAACTACGCTTCAATTTTAGACATTTTCTAAAATTTATCTTTTTTCCATTTTGGGCCTGGACGGATTTAGTGGGCTTTGGACCGTGATGGCTTTAGCTTGAGGTCGGCCCATTAAGATGCTTAAAGCCCGTGTCATCGCTCTTTTCTTTGCCGAAAGCGCAAGAAACCAGGAACACCCACCTCCATTTCAGAACATTTTCTGTATTGATACAACGAAATCTCGTATTCCAGTTTGGTGATATTGCTTGAAATCTAGATCATCTAGTAAAACAAGTTCGATTTCCTAGGTCTCTTCCAATGGCGACAATGGAGGTCGACACCCAACAAGCGACGTCGGCGTCGTTAGATACTTGTTCGGCGAAACAGGCAACGAAACAAGGTGAGGGTCTGAGGCAGTACTATCTACAACATATTCACGAGCTCCAGCTACAGGTCCGTCAAAAGACCCATAATCTGAATCGTCTTGAAGCTCAGCGGAACGAGCTGAATTCGAAAGGTACCAATCAATTCTGAATTCTGAATTTTTTAGTTTACCTCCAGGGTTTGTAGGTTTTCTTGGGTACCTTCAAGTTTCATACTTTTTGTTTGCTCCTCTGAAGAATGGTTACATAATTAAGAAGCTATAAGAGTTGAACCCCGAGGCAATTTTAATGAGAAGAGTGAATTAGGGAAGGAAGGTAAAAACTTGAATACTTCAAAGGAAGATACAAGAACAATTAATCAGTTCTCTTTCATTCTTATAAATTTTTGTGGCTTTCCTTCCCATTATTTCCTTTCTTCAACGAACGAAGTGTTCTTGGATTTGAAATTCTATCTCTTCATGTCATTTTGTTCTAATTATAAATGATTGAAAGCCGCTTAGCGGTGCCTTAGAATCTGAAATTTGTTGGGAGAAGAGTTATATATTTCGATCTTGGACTCTTGGAATTAAAATCCCATAGGGCTGTAACCTAAAGGTGTCTTGAGGTTGGGAATCTTATTTTAGCCAAATAGATGTGGCGTTTCTCCTCTGAACCCAATTTTCCTTGGCGTAAGATCATTGTCAGTAAATATGACCCCATCATTTTGAGTGGTTGTCTAAGGGGATTAAAGATACTTTACGGAACTTGTGGAAGGATATTTCGAAAGAGCTCCCTTCTTTTGGTCACTTAGTCCATTGTGTGGTGAGGGAGGGGAGGTATACGTACTTCTGAGAAGATCATTAGGGGAGATACCTCTTTGTGTCTTATTTTCTAGACTTTTTCATTTGTCTTTTCTCAAAAATTGCTGATTTCCTTGTTTGGTTTGGGAGCTTGTGTTCATTATCTAGGAGTTCCACTCCTCTCTTTCCAATAGGGAAGTGTCGGATGTGGCCTCTCATTTCTTTACTCGAGGATCACTCTTTTAGGCGTGGGAGTAGAGATGTGACAATTTGGAGACCCAGTCCTTTGGAGGGGTTATTGTGTAAGTCTTTTCTTCCTAGTATGGTTAATCATTCTCCCTTAGGAGATTCGGTATTTACGATTCTTTGGAGGATTGAGATTCCTAGGAAAGTGAGGTTCCTTACATGGCAAGTTTTACATGGCCGTGCTAATATGATGGTTCGGGTTGTGAGGAACTTTCCTTTGCTCGTTGGGTCATTTTGTTGTATTCTTTAACAGAAGGCAGAGAAAGATCTGGATCACATCTTATGGCCGTGTGAGTTTGCAAGTTCTATTTGGGAGCTATTTTTCAAACTTTTGACATTTCACATGCTCGACGGAAGGATCCTAGCAATATGATCGAGGAGTTCTTCCTTAATCTGCCTTTTTGGGAAGAATGGTCGTTTTTTATATCTTGCTGGGTTGTTTACGATGTTACGGTCTTTGTGGGACGAGTGAAATAGTATGATTTTTAGAGGGAGGGAGAGGGACCCTAGTGAGATTTGCTCCTTGTTCACTTTCATGTTTCTTTGTGGAATTCGATCTCGAAGATCTTTTGGAACTATTCTATAGGGGTATTATTTTGTATAGTTGGAGTCTCTTCCTTTGGAGGGATTTCCTTTTTTAGGGCTTGGTTTTTTATATGCCCGTGTATTCTTCAAATTTTTCTCAATGAAAGCGGTTGTTCATAAAAAGAAAAATAATAATAAAAAAATTAAAAAAATACAGCAATTAAGTCTGATAATTACGAGTGGTTAAAATTATTCTCGCTTTTTCATATCCAACTTATACTCTATTAACTATTTTATTCTTGAACTCTTATGTTATTGTCCTCTTTGAATAACTGTGCAAGTAATCTCTGCGTATCTTAAGCTTTTTAGATCTTGCAGTTCTATTACTTTACGATAGAATCTTGGAAAAAATTTCTGATACTGGGCTCTATTGTTTTTAAGATGTTTGCTTATGGTTTCATCATGGAATATACTTCGTTACTTAAAAATAAGATGAACCAGAAATAGTGGATTTTTTTTTTTTAAAAAAAAAATAAATTATGATAACATAGAAACAATGGTTTTTTACTCATATAATGCTTCAAAAGGTATTATGTATTAATAGAAGTGTTTTCCTCACTTCAATTTTTAATCTGCTTAGTCTAAACTATACTTTTATTTCCTAGGAATTGGAATCCCAACATTAGTCCGTTTGACTTATGATCTCTTTGAGGTTATTGCATTATAACTCATATTAATATTTACAGTACGCATGCTCCGGGAAGAGCTGCAGCTGCTTCAAGAGCCAGGATCTTATGTTGGTGAAGTTGTTAAAGTCATGGGAAAGAACAAAGTTTTAGTTAAGGTGAGTGGCCTTTTTATTCTTTTTTTTAGTACAGAAAAAATAGTAATAATAATAAATAAAGTATTAATGCATTACCGATTTACCACTCCCTTTCTCTCCCTCACTCCCTCAACACCTTGGGATACATGTTGATATTTTATAAGAACTTCTATGGAAACTTTTGTTCTGTAAAGTTCAATATTCTGGAGTTAAAAGGTAAAAATGTGCTTAAGATGCATATCATTAAGTCCATGTTAAATAATACTGAGAATTGATTCTGATACTTGCTGGGAAATAGAACCTGACCATGTCGTGCTTCAAATAATGTGTTGGCATCCTACTATTATTTAGCAATTCAAATTTCTATGTCCATTGCAATACAATCTTAGAAGTTTAATTTTAAAACGCTCTATCTTAACTTGCATATTGGACTTTTTTTTTCTTTTCTTTTTTTCCAACTTCTCTTTGTTCACCTGCTCAGGTTCACCCAGAAGGGAAATATGTTGTTGATATCGACAAAAGTATCGATATCACTAAAATCACACCTTCAACTCGAGTTGCTCTCCGTAATGACAGCTATGTTCTTCATTTAGTCTTGCCCAGCAAAGTAGATCCACTTGTTAATCTCATGAAAGTTGAAAAGGTTCCTGATTCAACTTATGATATGATTGGTGGTCTCGACCAGCAAATAAAAGAAATAAAAGAGGTTTGTATGTTGCAAATCGTTTTCTTATTTTTGTCAATTACTAATCTCTAAGTTCTGAAATGTTAGTTCCAATCTGTAGGTTATTGAACTCCCCATTAAGCATCCTGAACTTTTTGAGAGTCTTGGAATAGCTCAACCAAAGGTAACACTACATGGGATGCAACGATGCTACTTTCTTTACTAGTTTCTTGATACACACGTTGGTCATATTAAATATATATCTCTCACCATACCCTTCAAATAGGGTGTCTTGCTATATGGACCACCTGGTACGGGGAAGACACTGCTGGCTAGAGCAGTAGCTCACCATACAGATTGTACTTTCATCAGGGTTTCTGGGTCTGAGTTGGTCCAGAAATATATTGGAGAAGGTTCTAGAATGGTCAGAGAGCTTTTCGTCATGGCCAGGTTTGTTCTGATGTTCTCTACCGTGTGTTTCATTATTAAGTCTTCCACTAGGTGTTGTCGACCCGTAACCTCCCTGCTTTTATGTATGTATGCGGATTCTTTTTCTTGCTGCCATTAATGACTTGAATCAAAATCAGGAACGGGTCTTTTGGTGCCATATTTTTATTTAGTGGAAATGGGTGGTCTAGGATTTCATTTTCCACCCATGAAAACATTTAACCAAACAGGGAAATCATGTCAGAAACCAAACCTGGAAGAGATTATATCTTTAGATGTGTCAGTGTCGGTGATCTAATCGTTTATTAGTTTTTATTGATCCTAGTGCAACTGTTTATTAATTTTCCTCTTCAGGGAGCATGCACCTTCTATCATTTTCATGGATGAAATCGATAGTATTGGGTCTGCTAGAATGGAATCTGGGAGTGGTAATGGTGATAGTGAGGTGCAGCGTACTATGTTGGAACTTCTTAACCAGCTTGATGGATTTGAAGCATCAAATAAGATCAAGGTACAATAACTAAACTCCATATGTGAATGATGGAAAATATGACACTAGCATATCTTATGATTAACATGGATTAGATCTTTCTCAATTAAAAAAAAAAAAAAAAAAAAGAAGAAAAAAAGAAGAAGAAGAAGAGGAAGAAGAAAAAAGGCTTAACATTGAATAGAAATGATATACTTTAGATTTTGTTAATCAACCAATGTTTTGAAAGGTTGGGTTAGTTGCAGCCTTGAGACTTATTATCTTGATGGGTGAAGTTTATGTCTTTTAGTGACATGGGGTATAACTTGTAAAGGTCTATTTAATCCAAAAAAATCCAGTAATTGAAGTGTATAGCCATCGCATACGAAAGGGAGAAAGTATGTCTTTTCTAAGATTTTATAGATTATTCTTAACATGATCGTATCATCCCTTAGGATCTACTTACTCTAATAATTTTTGTTTGTGCTTTTCTTGAATTGTAGTGATAAGAGTTGTGAAGAGTTAAATTACTGCAACTCATGTTGTAATTGTATTACGAACATAAGTAGATATTCGCTTTGAAGAATTGACTACATATTAATTCATTCCTCCACTCTTATACACAAGCTATAAAGATTCCATTCATTATTTTCCCAGTGCTTATGCTTAAAGCCTTGGGGCTGAAAATTGTACTCATTGACTCGAAGGCCCTTTAAAATATTGAAATATCTTTTCTTGTTTGTACTAAAGCCATGCAATTCATGGAAAGTTAATGAGGCACTTAAGGACTCGTTTGATAACGTTCTTGTTTGATATGTCTGAAAATTGTACTCATTCCATTCATTATTTCTTGTTTCTCATTTTGTAAGAAACTAACCTGTTTGATAACCATTTCTGTTTCTTGTTCTTAAAATTTGAGAAACGTTTAATTGGTGAGGAAGCATGTTTAAATCACTACTCAGCTTCATGGTCTTGAGATCAAATCTCACTCGAAACTTTTTTATTTTATTTTTCTTTCTTTCTTTTATATTTCTTTTTTCTCTATATTTTTTTTATATTTCTTTTGTTATTATCTTTCTTTTATTTATTATTTTTCTATATCTATATGTGTATTTAATTTTGAATTTTGAATTTTCAAATATTTGAATTTATATATTATTTTGATTTTCAAATTTCAAATTTTTAATGAGATTGTTTTCAAACATAGGAAAATGAACAAAAATATTTACAAATATAGCAAAATTTCACTGTTTATCAAGGTCTATCGCAGATAGGTTGTGATATTTTGTTATTTTTTGTCAATATTTTCAGTAGTTTTGTTATTTAAAATAATTTCCCTTTTCAATATGTGTATAAATATTTTTTGAATTTTGAATTTTAAATTTTGCAATATGCATTTATATATATATATATTTTATTTATATACGAAACCAATTATAATTTTACAATCATATAAATTTTGTTTACTAAGATATTCATTTAGGTTCATTTTAATATTTTTACAATCACGACATTTACAAAATAATATAATTAAGTTAGATTTGAGTCTATATCATTTAAAATTTAAAACAAATAACTTGAGTGATAAATAATATTGTAAATCAAATTTTAGCACATATGAATGATAGAAACAATTATGCTATTGATATTAATTTTCCATCTGGACTTATGTGTATTCGATAGTTTAAATATTTGATAATTATATTTTATATTTTAATGCATGCTATATATTT
Source organism: Benincasa hispida (assembly GCF_009727055.1). Taxonomy (NCBI): domain Eukaryota; kingdom Viridiplantae; phylum Streptophyta; class Magnoliopsida; order Cucurbitales; family Cucurbitaceae; genus Benincasa; species Benincasa hispida. The sequence goes on along the minus strand of NC_052350.1, from coordinate 23,731,989 downwards.
TTTTTATTTTATATAGTTAGATTATAATTTAACTATAAAATATGGAAAAAAAATTACAAGAAATGAGAACGTTATCAAATGGTCCTAAATGTCTCATGACTTCTAGTAATTTGTTGATTATAGGTATCTGGTAGTAGGATTTTTCATATAAAATTTGGTTCTAAGTTCTAACTGCTTGGACTTATTACAGGTCTTGATGGCCACCAATAGGATTGATATTCTGGATCAAGCTCTCCTAAGGCCAGGACGAATTGACCGGAAGATTGAATTCCCAAATCCTAACGAGGATGTAATTACCATTACTTGTTTCAGTATCTACTTCTGTTATTTAAAGAATATGATAGTAATAAAATGAATTTTCATGTTCTAACTTTGTGACTCTTGGCTTTAAAGGAAGCTAAATTTGTTTGAAATAGTAAGATAAAAGCCACAATTTTTCTGTTCTAATCTACATGCCTTTCTTCACCCCCTGATTAGGCTTGCAATTTATTAGCTGGTTGGACTCAGGAGTGGTATCAATCACAGTCGCTCTTACTATATTTGATATACTGACATTCAGTTCATATGGAAATGCAGTCCCGCTTTGATATCTTGAAAATACATTCACGGAAAATGAATTTGATGCGTGGGATTGATTTGAAGAAAATTGCTGAGAAGATGAATGGAGCATCTGGTGCAGAGCTCAAGGTATATTAATTTTTTGATCATGATGTTTTGAAAATAATCTGTGTGTGTTCGTTCGTGCATATCATTGTTCTTCATCAACTACTATTAACTGTAAGACTTTTTGCTCTAGCTTTTAAGTGAAACATTTTCTCTATGAACTCTCGGAGAAAAATGTATAAATAAGTTAGTCTGTTGAGTAGGATTAGCCAACCTTGTGATGGCCAAAGGACTAGACGCCCTCTACGCTACAGTGAAAAGGCTCTTGGATCTAATGCTTCTCTGGATATGTTAAATTGTTCTCTCTGTAAATTGCTAGGTTTATTACAAGATAGCATTGAAACAAATGCAATCTAGGTGAAACCGTCTAGGCTGGTTTAGGGATCCATAAGGGTCACGAAAACCAGTTCAAATCTATTGTGGGCTATCTAAGATTTAATATCCTACAAGGTTTCTTGGCATGCAAATTTTATAGGACAAGCAGACTTGTCTTGTAAGATTAGTTGGGATGTGCACTAGACAGTCCAGACACTCAAACACTCAGGGATATGAAAAAAAATGTAACCACTGTTAACAGTAGAGTGTTTATATACACTAACTACTTTTTGGTGCCATATTTGTGATTGAATGCAGGCCGTGTGTACAGAAGCAGGGATGTTTGCTTTGAGGGAAAGAAGGGTTCACGTGACTCAGGAAGACTTTGAGATGGCTGTTGCCAAGGTGATGAAGAAGGAATCAGAGAAGAACATGTCGTTACGAAAGCTTTGGAAGTAGAATGTATATGAAGCGGCCAAGGCATGGCAAATTCCGAATATTGCTTATTTTATTCTTGAATCTGTCTCCTCACCCGGGCTGTGCTTAAAGATTTGTTGAACTCAGTTTATCTACCTTGAATGATGTTTTCTAGTAGTCAACTCGTTTATCTTCACATGGATCTTGTAACTTAAAGCCTTCTCATGCCGCATTTCTTTTGCCATCTTCTCCAGATGTATTGACAAGTTGATGGTAGCTGGTAAGGATTAAGGAATCATCAATTGGAAATTATTTACTTGTTCCCATTCTGGCCATTGAAATTTGACATTCTTTAAGTGAAGCATATGTTTTGAAACATGTCTTATGTTGGGACTATAGTCAATGTGAACTTTAGACAAAACTAGGCAGGGGGAGGATTTCCATCTTTATGAATGTGATGGGTTAAAGGATTATTTTTATTTTTACTAAAAAATTAAAAATCATTTTGGTCCATTTGGTAGTCATTTGATTTTTTGTTCATATTTTTTAAAATTAAGCATTTCATCCCTATTTCTTGTAATAATTTACATTTTTCTTAAGTACTACGATTGAATTCATAGTCAAATTTTAAAAATAAAAACAACTTTTTTTAAGGTAATTTTTTTTAGATCTTAAAATTTGGTTGGTTTTTTAAACCATTAGTGAAAAGTAAATAAAAGAAGAAATTTGGAGGTGAGCGTTCAATCATAAGCTTAATTTTAAAAACAAAAAACAAAATGTTTACCAAATGGTATATGGTAATTTTTCATTTCAAGATATAATCTACCATAACATTCCTTCCTATAAAATTATTCAAATATCTACTTAATATATGAAGACAAGTGGCAGAGGAATCTGATTATTTTTTTTTTTTTGACAATATGTGTGTTAGGAGATCAAACTTTTAACTTAAATCTAAGTTGATAGTTTAAAGTGGCAATATATTCTAAAGGATTTATCTAAAATATTTCTTACTATTTTTAAAATCTTTAAAATAATTTCTCCACAATTTTCACAACTTCTTATTCATTAGAAAATGTTAAAAGCAAAATTCTTAATTGAGTCAAATAAATTCAAATACACTAATCTCCACCTAATACAATTTCAAATTCAAAATTACTAACTTCCCTCACATATCCCCAAACTCATAGACGTGTATATGTATCAGTAAAGATGATATTAATGTTTTTAAAAAACCCTCTTTCTCAGGTAAAAAAGATCTCTTCCCTATATCTCTCTATAATCCTTCTCTCAAACAATGAAGCCAAAATAAATGAAGAGAAATTCAATGGAAGAACCAGAACCAGAAGAAACTGCATTGATCGACTCTTCTTCTTCTTTCAACCATGGAATCCAATGGGAATGAGGACGTATATATTTATATATCTATAAAGAAAAATGAATGAGATTGGATATAAAACATGGATGTGTCTCCATTATATATGAAAATGATGTATAAGAGAATTGATCTTTTTAATAATTATATAAATTAATAATAGAGTATGAGAACCAAATTGAAATTATAGGAGAGCTCTCTTAAATTACATGAACAATAAATCTTAAATATAAAGTATCTTGTACCATGCTTCGATGACTAAATTGATACTTAACTTACCCAAAGACGGTTAAGAAAGGTAAGAAAAAAAATAAAAGTGCAAGGTTATGAAGGTAAATTATTCGAAAAGATATTTACATTGTGGTTGAGTATTTTACACGGTTAAATGTATGATGAAGAAACTGCAAAAATATTTGGAATTTGCATTTAATGGAAGAGCCACGGATTTCAATTATTGAATGAGGCTGTCACAATGTGGTTGTCTCTTAATAATTGTTAGATATAGATTCAGAAATCTACATATTCCATAATAATTATCAAATATAACTTTGAGGTATTTCTTTCTCATATATCAACTAATGAAAAATCTTTTAGCCACATTGTGACGGTCCCATCGAATAATTTTTCGAGGAGAAAATTTGATATGAATATATCTGAAAATCTAATCTTGGGCCCAAGACAGATGAGCCCATTCCCATGACGAATTTACGGATGAGGTGAGGCCCCAAAGAGGAAGACGATGAAAAATGGGCAACAATGAAGATCAATATTATGGGTAATTATGAATCACAATCATCGGCGCTGAGAATCGTTAAAGGAAACATCCCATCTGTTTTGCACTTGTAGAGATCCTTCTTCTTCAACATTTTTATTATACTTTACATTAGAATTCATCAGCATCTGCTGAAACTCCACTTCGAATCTTTCCTCGATTTCAGGTACTACTCAATATGGAGCTCTCTATTGTCTTTGTTTCTTTCTATTCTAATTACTTTGACCCGTTTTCCCATGTTAATTTGGATGCTCTCAAACCCCATCTTCAACCCCAAGTTATTGTTTTTTTTTAATGATTGACTTTGAAATATGTAATTCCTGTTCTGGGTATTGGTTTTCGATCTCTGAATTTGTGATTGAGTTTGTTTTAGGGCTGTGAAAGCTTCGGATTTGTGGGCAAGAAGATAACTAATGAAAGGGGAAGTACAATTGGAGTCATCAATTGGCCAAAGCCCTAGTGATTCTGATCCTCTGCTTGAGAATCAGACCGATTCATCATCTCACGGAGCCTCTGATGAGATTAAGGATGAGGATACTGAAGCTGGTTCAATTCCTTGTTGTCGTATTTGCTTAGAGAGCGATGCCGAACCAGGTGAATTTCGTTGTTGGGTTCTTTTTTTTTCTTGCAAGTTCTTTTTGGTCAGCTAAATTTCCATGTAAATATTGGCTGAATTCTGTTGAATTTTAGCTTCATTGTATATTGGAGGGTAATTCCTTGTTTATTAGTCTCTACTGGACTATAGCTTGCCATTCTTGTTCTTAATAGAATTGAAAATCCATTTGAATTTTGTTCTTCCTCAACCTTGTTTTTGATGCAAAGTGATTTTTGTGTTTGGTTTTTAATGCTTGTAAAATGATATAAGTTGTGTCTTCATTGCTCGGGTATTCTTCCACTTGGCTCAAATGCAATTTTCCATTTTACAGAAGATGAACTGATTTCTCCATGCATGTGCAAAGGCACACAGCAGTTTGTCCATCGATCTTGTCTTGATCATTGGCGCTCCGTTAAGGCAAATTTCTTTATTTTAGTTCTTCTATGCCGTTCCTGCTTACGATTATAAAAGATTTGCTTGTTTCCTATTCTATTTTCTTATAATTTTAATCAATCTGAAAGAATTCCCATATGTCTGCAGGAAGGGTTTGCTTTCTCGCATTGCACAACATGTAAAGCCCAATTTCACCTGAAAGTTTCCTTATTTGAGGACAACTCTTGGCGTAAAGTTAAATTCAGGCTTTTTGTTGCAAGAGATGTTCTCCTTGTATTTATAGCTGTACAAACTGTGAGTTGCCTTAAATTTCCTATCTGTCATAGAATTATTATTGGATATGCCTCGAAGAAATCCATCTAGGCTTTTTCTTTCATCATAAATATCATGAAGCTTGAGTTTTTTATCAAGAAATTTCATTAGTGTTCTGTTTTTCTGAATTGCAAGGGATGCGTTTTTAATTTGTATCAAAATGCTATGTGGTTATTCACCTTTTAGTTTTCCTTAGAACTTAAGGACATGGTTATACACCCTATAGATTAGAACCTGTCAAGTAAGCTGCTTGTTTAGCTTTTTGTTTTTCAAGCTTACAAGAACTTCTCGACTTTTGTATTTTCAAGATGATGGAGATTTTTTTTTTCATCAGCTACTCCCACCTTAAGGATTTGTGATCATTTATTTTATTTAAGCATGTCTTGTCCTTTAGATGCCAGTCAATCCAAAATAAAAGTAGAGAATAAATGTTTGAACATAAACTTATGGAGGATTTATCCTTTTTGTAGTTAATAGCGGCAATGGGTGGTTATGCATATATTATGGACAAAGATGGGGCGTTTAGGAATTCTTTCAGTGATGGATGGGATCGTATTCTGTCTAAACATCCTATTCCATTTTATTATTGTATCGGTAAGCTACTTTTGAATTAAACTGGTCAGCTGTTTCTTTAAGAACTGGATCTGAGATATGTCAGATTATCACAAGTACAATTGTTTTATTGATTATTCAAACCTTGCTGTGCATTGTCGTTCGTTCATGCTTAAGATAAAGTAGCATGGATGCAAAATCTCTCATTTCATTAGTGTTGAAAACTTGTTACTAGTTACTTACAGAAAATGGATTCTTCTTTTCCATCCCTCCTATCAAAATAGTCATTTTACTTTGGATCATTGATGTTGTCAAACACTCCCATTTCCTCTATAATGTATTTGTAGTCTCTCATTTAAATTGAGTTCTTATCAAAGTAGTTTCAGCGTCCATTTCAAATTTGATTCTGATGTCTTGTTATATGTTTGTTTCCTCCTTTTATATGAATAAATATCAATGTGGAAAAGGCCTATGTTTGTGCCAAGCTGGGGTTTGTGCTATTTTGTGGGGTTTGTGAGATGAGAAAAGTAATAGCCATCTTCAAGGGGAGAGAGTTCTTTTGATGATGTTTGGTCTCTGGTTAGATTCTCTGTTTCACCTGTATCGGACCTTTTTTGTATTTATTTGCTAGGTTTTATTTTACTTCACTGGAGCCCCTTTCTATAGTTGGCTCCCTATTGTGGGCTTTTCCTTTTAGTTTTTCCCCCTTTTTTTTTTTTTTTTTTTTTTCTCAATGAAAGGTTTCTCATTAAATAAATAAATAAATGTCATTGTTGCCATTTCTTTTTGAACATTTTTCTGTTGCCATATGTAATCGCCTATAGTATCAACTATGCACAACCAATGACTTGTTTCATGATTTTGATTTACTCATGTCTTTCTATGCTTATTTTTTTTCGTATGCCAGGGGTCCTAGCCTTCTTTGTTCTGCTTGGATTCTTCGGGCTCATACTACATTGTTCCTCCCTTAATAGCAATGATCCAAGAGTTGCTGGGTGTCACAACTGTTGCTATGGATGGGGAATCTTGGATTGTTTCCCTGCTTCAATGGAGGCCTGTTTTGCACTCGTTATTGTTTTCGTTGTTATCTTTGTAATCCTTGGCATAGCTTACGGTTTCCTTGCTGCTACTATGGCTATTCAAAGGATTTGGCAAAGGCATTATCACATTCTCACAAAAAGGGAACTGACTAAAGTAAGATTCTTAACCTGTTAGTGTTTTTTGTTAGTGGATGTTAATAATATCTGTTGGTGATTTTAATACTTCACTTCCTGGACTGTAGGAATATGTGGTGGAGGATCTTCATGGATGTTATACACCTCCAAAATTGGAACCAGAACATGAACAGCACTTGAAAATGCTACAGCTTCTGTAATGAAATGGCAAATGAAGTGGTTCAATTTCTGTCATTTTGTTTGTTATGTTCTTTTCTTTGAGAAAGATACAATGTGCATTTGCTTGACAACATTGTTATAAATGAGCAATGTGGAAATTAGATTTTAACTAATTTGTTTTCTGACCCCCTTCTCGCCATTCTCGGTATCTTTTCCAATTTTTAGGCATTGCTTCCCTCCACAACACCACCACCACCACCGCCCCCCCCCCAAAAAAAAAAGAAAAAAGAAAACACTCATTTCTTTGTCATCTTTTTTTTACCAACGATTTAAAAAACTAAGTCAAAATTCGAAAACTTAAAAAGGTTAGATAAATACTCAAATCTCAAGGATAAAATGGTAACATTTTGAAATTTAGGGATTAAATTGAACCAAACTCAAAATTTAAAGTCTAAATATGTAACATTTTGTAATCTAGTAATTCAATTGAAACAAAACCCACTAGACTAGATGTGTCCATATTTTGAAACACTCAAGAACCAAATAGAAAATATACTCAATACTTGGGACAAAAAATATATTTTCTCTATCTATTATTTAGTAAGAAGTGTAATCTTTCTTTTCTCTTTAATGAAATGATTTAAATACAAAACATTGTTTACCAACAACTGCAATGGGATAATATAGTAAGTATAATATTATTGTTTGCACGAGGTTTTAGAAGAGACTTGTTTTGTGAATTTGAACTTTGTGTATTTGGTATTAATTAGTGAAAGTATATTCGAGCATACACTGTTAATACAGTCAAAACCTTTTGATGCTTTCAAAATAAACTTTAACCTTTAAGTTGGTTGATTGCTTCGGATGATCGGCTGCGTGTGATCTTTATAACGTTGTAAGTTGAGGTTGACTCTCTTGAATATCGACCTTTGGGCTTGTTCATCTGAAAATAACTTCTTTGGATGAATTTGACCTTTAGGGACCGTCTTGATGAATCGGCCTTTAGGTTTGTTAATTCTTTTTGGATGATAGGTCTTTGATGATCTTTTTGGATGATTGACCCATTAGCTTGATGAACCGCTTGGGCTTATTGGATCTTCTTGGATGATAGGTCTTTGTGGTTTTGAGTCATCTTGGGAAATGATCTGACCTTTGAACTTGTTGATTTTTCTTGGATGATCGACCGTTGGGCTTGATGATCTTTTTTGAATATCGTTGGGTTTTGTGTCTTCTTGGATGATCGGCTTCTGGGCTTTGAATGATCTTATCCGAACATTTGACTTTGGTTGAATATTAGGGATTAAATTGAACCAAACTCAAATTTAAAAGTCTAAATTCATGTAACTTTTGTAATCCTAAGTTAATTCAATGAAACAAAACTCAACAACATAAGAACTAGATGTGTCATATTTTGAAACCTAAGAACCCAAATAGAAAATACAACCTCAAAACCTTGGGGACAAAAATATTATTTCTTTACTACCTAATCTATTATTAGTAGAAGATGTAATCGTTTTCTTTCTCTTATGAAATGATTTTAAATAACAAACATTGTTTACGCACACTTCAGTGGGATACTATATGTATATAATATTTGCTTGTTGCTACGAGTTTTCAGAGAGAACCTCTGTTTTGTGGAATTTGAACTTTGTATTTGTAATCTAATTTTATAGTATTAGTCTCGAGCATCAATCTCTAATACACAACCTTTGATGCTTTAAAATAAACTTTAACCTTTAAGTTGGTTTGATCTTCTTGGATGATCGGCTGGGCCTGTTGATCTTTAACCTTTGTTGGTTATCCATCTGAAGGCTTAGACTGATCGACCTTGTGGGGCTTGTTCATTCTTCTATTTGAGATGATTGTACTTTAGGCGCCTCTTGCATGATCGGCCTTAGTGTTACCGTGTTAATTCTTTCTGGGAATTTGATAGGTCTTATTTTGTGACTACTTTGGATGATTGACCCATTAGACCTTGAAACCGTTGGGCTTATTGATCTTCTTGGATGATAGGTCTTTGGGTTTGATGATCTTTTGGGATGATCGACCTTTGAATTGTTGATTTTCTTGGAATGATCGACCGTCTGAGCGTTCTGATGATACTTTTTGATACGTTGGGTTTGTTGATTCTTCTTTTGGAATGATCGGTCCTTTGGGCTTATGCATCTTATCGACATTATGACTTTTGAAATTTAGGGACTTAAAATTGAACCAAACTCAAAATTTACAAGTCTAAATATGTAACATTTTGTAATCGTAGTAATTCAATTGAAACAAAACTCAAAACTTAAGAGAACTAGAATGTGTCATATTTTGAAACCTAAGAACGCAATAGAAAATATACTTCAAAGCTTGGGACAAAAAATATTTTTCTCTATCTTATTATTAGTAGAAGTGTAATCTTTTCTTCTCTTAATGAAATGATTTTAAATAACAAAATTGTTTACCAACACTCATGGGATATAATGTATATATATATTATTGTTTGCACGAGGTTTTCAGAGAGACTTGTTTTGTGGAATTTGAACTTTTTGTATTTGTATTAATTTAAGTATTCGAGCATAATCTCTAATACACAACCTTTGATGCTTTCAAAATAAACTTTAACCTTTAAGTTGGTTGATCTTCTGGATGATCGGCTGGGCCTGTTGATCTTAACCTTTAAGTTGGTTGATCTTCTTGAATATCGACCTTTGGGCTTGTTCATCTTCTTTTGGATGATTGACTTTAGGCGTCTTGATGATCGGCCTTTAGGTTTGTTAATCTTTTTGGATGATAGGTCTTTGATGACTTTTTTGGATGATTGACCATTAGGCTTGATGAACCGTTGGGCTTATTGATCTTCTTGGATGATAGGTCTTTGGGTTTGATGATCTTTTGGGATGATCGACCTTTTGAACTTGTTGATTTTCTTGATGATCGACCGTGTAGTCCTTTGATGATCTTTTTGGATATCGTTGGGTTTGTTGATCTTCTTGGATGATCGGCCTTTGGGCTTGATGATCTTATCGACATTTGAGCTTGTTGATCTTCTTGGATGATCGGCCTTTGGGATTGATGATCTTATTGACCTTTGGACTTCATGATCTTCTTGGAGGATCAGTGTTCGCACGAGACTTTTGGAGTAATGTATTTCGTGGAGTTGAACTTGTGTTGATGTAGATTTGATGCGGTCGTGGTTTGATTGCTAGTACTTAATCCTCTTATTCTCTTTCGCTTGTATGCGTACACTTGATGTATGGAAGCGAAGCGTTTGAATGCTCTTGAAAAATTAAATTAAGTGTGGTCTGCTTCAGGAATCAAAGAGTCTTCTAATTATAGAGAATTCTCTCTAAGCTCTCTAGAATTGTTGACCCTCACAAATAAAGAAAACTTCTCTATTTATAGAATTCTTAGGTGGGCTTCGTGAGTTTGGGCTTGGTTGGTCAATAGATCTGGCCCTTGGGCCCAACTAATTGAATTTAGGCCTTATTTGACATTTGGGTCAAATTAAGCCCATTTTTGGGCTCAGTTGACTTTTAATCCAAATAATAATATCAATTTGGACTAATTAATTTTATTCAATTCAACAGTCATGGAGGAAACATGTGACATCATTGGAATTCGCCAATTTATATCTTGAAATTTAATTTGAGACACATGTCATCATCTAATTAGTCTTAAATTCAATTATTTGAAATTTTGTCATTAATTTAGTAAATGGCGTGGCAATTTTCGATTGGTCCAAAATTTCTCATCCCATTTTATGAGATTTATGCATATATGGATGGATGAATCTCGAAAAATATGAAGTTGGAATCAAAATTCAAATATATTTATTCTTGAATTTACCCAATTGATGTGTCAGTCAAACTATGAATTTATTACATAAGTTTACCAAGAATTTGGGATAAACATTGGAATATGACCCAACTTTAATTTGAGATTTTACCTTCCAATTTGATTTAGATTGAGGATAAGAGCTAAACTTGATCTGAATTTGAGATAAATTTGAGACTTTATCCCTAAATTAAATTTTCTTCGAGGATAGAAGGCTAAATTTGGATAATTTGAACTTGGGATAAAATTTGGAATATGACTAAATTTTAACTTGAGAATTTATTCACAATTTATTCTCAAAGTTGAACAATTTGAATTTAGGATAAAATTTGGAATATGGTCAAATTTTAATTTGGAATAAATTTGAGATTTTACCCTCAATTTGATTTGAATAAGAGATAAAATTTGGAATATGATCAAATTTTAATTTGAGATGAATTTGAGATAAAATTTGGAATATGCTCAAATTTAAAGTTGATGTAAATAAATGTTGATATCATTTGATTAAAGGCTAATCCATTCAAACCCATCAAGAATCTTAAATTCAAATGTAAGAGATAAGATATTTTGATTCAAACCTTATCAAAATCTTTTAAAGAGAAAAGATTTTAGTAGAAAATCCAAATTAAATTAGGAATTTGAATCCATCTTGACCTCTATAGTAGGAAATCCAATTTGATTTGGTCGCCATCTTGACCTCTATCAAAATCTTTTTTTCTTTCTTTTTTTCTCATATATATTGTTTTACTTTTTTACTTTTTTTTTTATTTTTTTATTTTTAAGAATCATACTTTTTGTATATTTCTGATGGATATATCATTGAATGTTTGACATGTTTGCTCCCCCTTGCAATTGTCACCAAAGTTGCTCACAACTGATTAGACTCTAGATACAACCTCTATGTGGGTGATTATGTGGCCAGCTCCGCCATCAACGATCTAACTCCTGCTAGACACAACACTTATATGGGTGATTGTGTAGCCTGCATGAGTGGTCACCAACTTGCTAATAACGATTTGATTTTTGCTAGACGCAACTCCTATGTGGGTGACTATGTAGCCTACAGGGGTGGTCGCCAACTTCGCCAACAATGATTGCTCCTGTTAGACACAAACTCTATGTTGGTGACTATGTAGCCTACATGGGTGGCGTCAGCTTCACCAACAACGATCTGATTCTTGCTAGATACAGTCCCTATGTGGATGATTGTGTAGCCTATAGGAGTGGTCGCCAACTCCACCAACAATGATCTGGCTCCTGTTAGACACAACCCCTATGTGGGTAACTATGTAGCCTACAGTAATGGTCGCTAGTGATCAGAGCCGAAACCTACATCGTTAATAAGCTTCGAGTCTAGTCAAAAGAAAATTTATAATACTGAACTACTCCTATTATTACAAAGACGTAGTGATAGTGGTAAGTGCGGGGTCAAACTACAAAGAAGCGAACAATTAATTTCTTTTTGTGTTAGATTTGACTGCGGGAAAAATAGTAAAAATGGGATTTTGGTTTCGATTTTGGAGGATGCAAGAAAAGTAAATTTCAAGGGATATATGGAAGGTAAAAGACTCGTTTAGTTCTCAGATCAAGTGGCCATTCGATGTAAATTAAATCATTGTTTTATGCCAAATAACAAATATTTGAAATTATGCATGCATAGCTACTTAATTTGATAAGAACTAATCAATCTCTACAAAGGTTGAACATCAATTAATCCAAACCAAATCGAGCATCTTAATCTGTAGTTAAGGCTGGAAAAACCATGCTTTAACTAGCCTACATGCTCCTAGATGCAATTGGGTCCTTAGCGACCATAAAAAACTAGAAACACATGCATGAAAATCAAGGATTCAGCTATGTTGGTTAAATGTCAGGAAAGCCATGTCAAATAATCAAAGTATTCTTTAAATCTACATTAAATGTACGATGCAAAGATTCAAGGTCAGCCTATACACCTAAGCATGCTCATCTAATCTGTGCTACAGGGGTAAATTCAAAGCATGGACAATTACAAGAATACGTGCGAGCCTGAGTTTAATTAGCAAAGACATGCAATCATGATAGGGTCTTCAGTCCAACACACTTGCAAATCTAAATCATGCGAGATAAAAGAAAAACATAATTCTTAATTGAAGCACAAAATTGAACATATAACTCATTAAATTACAAAAAACACTTAGTCCAAGAGCTAATCGAAAATTACCTCATTGAATTCATAGACAAACCAATGCTATACAATCTAATACAAATCCATAATCCAGAAAAGTAAATCTAACCTATGGTACTGAAAACATAGGAGAAAAGGAAAAATCAAGGCCTCTCCTCGGTCTCCATGAAGAGTTTTGGCGTTTTTCGGGCCATTCTCAATACAATTCAGCATATTTTTGACCTAGCAAAAAGAGATATTTATAGAAAATCTCAGGGCAGCATTGCAACGCTCACTCGCACGCACTTCTCCTCTGTCCGTCAAATTTTGTAGTGTCGCAACGCTATCATCTTACAGCATTGGTCTTGAGCATTGCGCGACATTGTGATGTTGATGCTGGGGGTATTTTAGTCATTTCATGTCCCTTGAAGCCTGGATACTCAAATCACTCTAATTTGCTTCAGATTAGCCCCGATTAGCTTCAAATCCCTGATTCTACCTCTTGGTTGCTCGTTACCTACAAAACGGAGAAATAAATGCATAAAATCCACTAACGAGTTCAAATTAAGCTAGGAATAATAGCTCTTTTTGAGAACTAACAAACACCCCAACTTAATTCTTGCTTGTCCTTAGCAAGGTAGAGACAAACAATCAAACATCATATAAAACATTCAAAGACATGCTAGCTTATTTCGCAAAGTTGTTACTCCAGTCTCCACAGTCAGATCAAATGAAAATTGTAATCAAGAAAGAAATTCAATTATGATCAATTAATGAAGCACAAGTTTAAGAATTTTCTTTATCTAAACATGCATAAGTGAGTCAAGAGTTCTGCTAGTAAGCTTGCATAGTCTGGAAAAGTTTTAAAAGGTCCTCATCCCATTTTTCCCCTAATTTGGTTCGGTTATCAACCTCAGACATACCACACTTGCAAAAAAGAGGGCAACACTAAGACAAGGGTGCTTAAACTCACACACATAGAACATAAAGAGCATTTCTTTTACCTAGAGGGCTAGCTTTCACACTCCACCGCCGGGAACCTATCACTCTATTCTCGTGGGCCCTAACAGAACAGAGCGGAGGTAGCTCTTTCAACATCTTCTATGCATACACACACACACTATTTTTTATTTATTTATTTTTTTTGCAGGCAAACTGCTTATGCCTCATTTTTTTTTATTTTTCTATTTTTCTTTCAGAATTGCAACTAATTCGCCTTTCTTTGTTATTTTATTTTTTTTATTATTATCTTTTTATATGTATATCCACTTTGTCTATTTTTGCTCTAAAACAAGGACAGTTACTCTTAAGTCAAAGGTGGACCTTTCGGGGTGACAACAAAAATACAAACCAGATAACCCAATTTAAGCATGCAAGATTTTAATGTCACAAAACAATGACTTAAAGATGCAAGTGACAAGAAGATTTTTAAAAATGGGCTAAAAACCATGATCATGCAACCCTAACGTTCCTTCATGCAAATTTCATTATAGAAAGAGTGCATCATAGACTATCATGATAACAATAGAGCAAATAGGCTAACAAGGCAATAGAAGCACACAACATAGTTCGAGCACAGTGCTCAAGGACCCCAAGCTAATATATAGAAAAACTACCCAACGAGTACCTCACCCCAACTTAAAAACATACATTGTCCCCAATGTATTCTAAGTAAAGCTCAAGAAGAATGAAAACAAGGGAACAAAAAACCTTTCCTGATAACAATATTGCATGTGGGATGGCGGTGGCATTGGGCCTCTTTTTTGTTGAAAAATAGATAAGGCTCTGGAGAGGCCTACAGAAAGAGAAGATAGAAGAAAAACTACAAAAGAAAACCTACGAAACAAAGAAATTAACAAACGTAAAATGATAAAAGGAAAAAGGAAAGAAAAGAAAAGAAACGACTGAGGGCACACAAAAAGAAATCAAGTAGAGTAGGAAGGAAGAAGAAAGTGGCCTTAATTAGAATTGGGAGAGTCTGAGTCCCTCTGGAGGCCACTCTGGAAACCGATGTTGGCATAGTAGAGACAGTTCTCTTCAACAATGAAGTTCATCGTTCTCTCCATACGCCTCACTTGACAGGCAGTTTTTTGACTCACTCGTAGTGACTCGGTCGCTACCCGGAGTGCCTCAGTTGACATCCTGTATGCCTGCTCTGCATAGGACTCCCATGCCACTTGAATGTCGGTTTAATCCTAGGGACCAGCACAGGGGGCCGCCTCTATCGCTAGAGCCTGCTCATCCTCTCCGTTTTTCTCGTCATCATTATCATTAGGCTGGTCCACTCCTCTCCCTCGGAAGGCCGAGACCGATGACCTACTGATGGGGGCACGACCCCCCATGTTCTCCTTGTCGTAAGAGATCTCCACCCCATACCTCTGGCACAACTTGGTAATCAGGTTTGGGTGGCCTAAACTACCAGCGGTGGAACACCGCCCATAATGATGGATTGATGCCCTAATGACTCGACCAACATTGATGAACATCCCCTGGACAAGGCAGTAAAGCAATTTGGCTCGGTCCTTTGTGATATCTAGGTGCAACATTGACATCAATCTAGAGCATACAAATGCGTGCTAGATCTGACAGAGTCGGACATATTCGTGCTCCTGAATCTCACAGCGACCCCTCTGGACCTGGTCCACTGAACTCCTAGCCCACATAAGGTTTGAATAACCTCTTCTTCCGGGAACTGCCCAAAGCAAAGCCTGCCATACTCATCATTGAAGTCACGTAAACCGTAGACTTCGTTGATGCGGGATGATGAAAATGGTGTTGGAAATGTCCTAGAACTCACAGTTCGTAAATTTTGTGTTAAACATTCTATTTGTCAATAAAATATTATTGAGTATCTTATTCATTAAGTTGTTGATTTTGCATTCTATTATGAAAATCTAATAAACATATCTATGGCTATAGTATGAATACTTTAACTTTATGTTGTGACATAAACATGATCAAGTTAATAGTATATAGCCTAAATGGTCTATAAGTATATGGATAAAATTGAGTATCTCATCCTAGTAACACTATTGGATTCAACCCATTTTGTATAGGTAATACAAATGACGTGATCCACAGATCATTCATGTAGAGACATGTGTGTGGGGGCATCCTATGCAATGAGTTTGCATATAGACTGGACCACGGAATAGTCACTTTCTTTATGACGACTGTTTACTGTTAAAATTGACTATTTCATACCCTAGGATAACTCGATCTTAATCCTGAGCTAGCTATGAGTTCCTGTTTATTCAATATTATCCTTTGATCTGCTTGGGTGAGAGTAGTCTAACAACACTACTCAATAAGCCTTCCATTTTGGGGATAAGACCGGATGGATAGCTAGGAACATAGCCCTGCAAGATAGAATTACTCCTACCCATTTTCATTGGTTAGTAGGAAGGTTGTTCCTTTAAGTGTTGATTCCAGGTCTGAACAACCGGGGCCCTGCCTTCTCATGATAGAGAGGGATGATTCATAAGTAGTATTTATGAATCAAATTGTTTCATTAGAGGGTCAGTAGGAACTTAAAGGTGCAAGATGTATTTACAGGGGTAAAACAATAATTTGACCAATTGTAATTACAAACGACCTGTGAAGGATCGACTTACTGATTATGGTTTACATAGATAGAAATATATCTACATAAGAAGAGTGGCAACTATCGAGCTATAGTGGTGTGTCTTGATAGTTAACGAATAGTAATTAATTCGATTAAAGAGTTTAACGAATTAATTACAGATTGTTGGAGCACATGATCTGTAGGTCCATTAGGTCCCTCTACTAGCTCTTAATTTGGAATAATAATTGAGTATTGATGTATGAAATTAGGTTATGAATTTTGAAATGTTCAAATTCAATTTTAGGGTTTTCAATTGATTGTATATGAATACAATTAAAAAACGTTTAATTTAATTGAAATTAAACGAAATTGGAAAATCAATTAATATTTTAAATTATTGTTTAAATATGAAATTGATTTAATTGGTGAAATTGATATTTTATTAATTTAATATTAAGATATTAAATTAATATTATTTTAATTAAAAATTAATTAAAAATAGTTTTATTTAAATTAACTATTTTTAATTAAATTTATAAAACTAATTTAAATAACAAAATAAAATGATATTTGAAATCATTTTAAGGTAATGGATTTTTCTATTTTTTGGGAAAAACCCACTAACCACTTTGATGGATTATCACCAAATTCCAATTCAAACTTGTAATGATCTACAAGGAGGAGCTGCTCTCCATGCAACCCTATATATTTGCATGAACTCTACCTATATATAGAAGTTCCATGCATGAAGATCAAAAAGCAATCCGAGTTTTACTTGCTGAAGTGAAAACCTAAAAACTCTACACATCCCTCACTTGTTCATCATCAATTCAACTTAATTTAAGTGTTTCCACCACATGTTCCTGCTTGAGCATAGTGGAGAAAATCTTGATGGTGGTCTTCTTGAAGATTCAAGCTCTCTCTTGGTGGATTTCTGCTGAATTCGTGAAAGAGATATTCAAAGGTAATATGTGTTTCAAACTCTCTTATGAATGCCATATGAACAACATGCTTAAAACTCAAATTAAATGTAGTTTAAGTGCTTATTGATTCTGAAGTCTTCTGTTGCAAACGCCTCTAACCAATGAGATATCTCTACTCTCGTCCATGTTAGCATAGAACTCCCTAACTATGAGTATAACCGCCACGCCAGGACGACCAACTAAAGACTCCCACCCTTGCTCATGGATCTGCTTGGTAACGTGGGAGTAGTAGTTAGCCTTTAAGCTCAGGGCTCTCTCGAGGACTAACCTCCTAGAAGAAACAACATAGTTATATCTATCTAGGGCTTCCCTAGAACTAAACCTAGGATAGTCAAACTCTAGCTTGGGGTTCTGCCCACTAGTGTTAGCTTCATTTCTTCTTACCCTTCTAAGACCAGTTCTAGATTTTTCAAGAAAAAAAGGCTCACAAAAATTTGGATCCTAGATAATTTCCCTCACTCTTCTTCTAATTCAAACACACCAAACCTACCCCCAACTTTCAAAAATTACTCCAAATTTTAACCTACACGCAGAAAAACACAACATATTCATATGATATTCAACATTATCAACATTCAAATCTCAAACCCATACAAGAATCAAGCAAAACTATGCAAAAACAGATTTCTTACAACCATTCACTATCAATATGCAACAATAAACAAGAATGACTAAAGATTTTTACCTTTGAAGCAACGAAATCTAAAAAAAAAATGCTCAAGAACTTTGCTAGACCTTGAATGGACAAAAACCACAAAATATTCAATAGATCCAAGGGAAAAACGTGCAGAGATGGGTGAAAAACATGCAAAGGATAAAAAATTGTGAAGAGATTTAAGGAAAAAGTGGGAGAGAAGGCTCGGGCTTGAGGGAAAAGTTGAAGAGGAAGTGAAGAAAAACAGGACGGACGCAGCGTTTTAACGTTGTTCTGTCTCGCAGTGTTGCAATGCTGCAATTACAGCGTTGCGAAGCTATGCCCTAATTCTGAAAAATATATATATTTCAAAAATTAACCTAAAATAAAAACAAAAATAAAATAAAAAGGAAAATATTTTTGAAACCTGATTGCCTTCAGGAAGCGCAAATTTTTAATGTCGGTTGCTCGACGTGACCCGTCCCCTATCAAGGTACAAAGAAATTCTCGTATTTCTCCGATCCTTTCTTGGATGAGTTGATATGGCCTAGTAGGGCCATAAGGATTCCCATCTTCTGAAAAGAACCAGATAGGTCAAATTTTTAATTTTTAATTTTTGAAAACGACATTAAAATAAAAGACTTTAAAACTGACTCAACTACAAAGAAAGACTCTGATTCAACTGACTCGTGAGGTGAAAGCAAGCAAAATTCAAAAATAAGAGGAATATTGGTACAAAGAATAGGGCAAGGCTTGGGAGCCTATAACTCTTTTACCTGAAATTCTTCCAAATTAAGCCCATACTTATACCTAACCTCACCGACATGTTCTTGTCATGGCAGAAGATAAACGTCATCGTTCGAATCGGTCCACGCATATTCCATCACAAGGTTGAGCTTAGTGCCACAGACACGGGATGGCTCTAACTGATTTCCTGCACGCTTAGAAAAGTCATTAGTACGTTCACACTTTAAATAATCCAACGCCTTACCTTGCTCAGAAATTTGAGGGACCATTGGTTCTGCGGGATCCTCGATGCTCATATCTCCACTGCTCACCTCGGCATCCTCAGAGGTTGATTCACAAGACTCCTCCAGTTTCCTAACCGATTCAATAATTTGAGTGATTTGGTCACTCGAATTTTTAATTTGAGCTTTGACCTCACATTCGAAATAACGGTCGTCCTACGGGAAATTGATGGGCTCTTGATAATAGTAGGGGCGTTCCTGCACAAACTCACTAGAGCGATTAGAAAGTTCCCTAAATATACCCTCTAAAGAAATACCTGTATGGGTAGACTGATATAGCCTTGGCAACAGTGTTTGGCCAGCCAACTCCCAAGGAGAATAATATCTGCACTTAGGGTCGTGCGAATTCTGAACCTGTATATTTGCCAAAGCTCGCACAATAGAGGTTAGTTCAGAAATTTGATCTCTAAGGCCACGAATCTCCCTTACCTCAGGTAATTCTCCTTGCTCCGCATATCGAAAACCATACTTGTTGATATTTCTTGCCATAAAAGAAAAAATAGACACACAAAAAGGAATATATAAGGATAATGATAGATTAGTGATAAGGTAGGAATAGTATAGTTGCTTGTAAAGTTAACTGTCAACTCTAACTAAAATATATTAATTGGCTTGCGTCCTTGGCAACAACGCCATTTTTTATCAGAGCAAAAACCTATGTCATTAATAAGCTTTGAGTCTGGTTAAAAGAAAATTTATAATACCGAACTACTCCTATTACTATAAAGACGTAGTAACAGTGGTAAGTGTGGGGTCGAACCACAGAGAAGCGAATAATTAATTTCTCTTTGTGTTAGATTTGACTGCGGGAAAAACAATAAAAATGGGGTTTTGTTTTCGATTTAGGAGGATGCAAGAAAAGTAAATTGCAAGTTATATATGGAATGGTAAAGGACTTGTTTAGTTCTCAGATCAAGTGGCTATTCAATGTGAATTAAACCATTGTTTTATGCCAAATAACAAATATTCGAATTATGCATGCATGGCTACTCAATTTGATAATAACTAATCAATCTCTACAAAAGCAAAGAATTAATTAATCCAAACCAAATTGAGCGTCCTAATCTGTAGTTAAGGCTCGAAAGACTGTGCCTTAACTAGCCTACATACTTCTAGATGCAATTGGGTCCTTAACGGCCATAAAGAACAAGAAACACATGCATGAAAATCAAGGATTTAACTATGTTGACTAAGTGTCAGGAAAGCCATGTTCAAATAATCCAATTATTCTTTAAATCTAGATTAAATGTACGATGCAAGGTTAGCCTATACACTTAGGCATGCTCATCTAATCTGTGCCACAGGGATAAATTCAAAGCATGGACGATTACAAGGATACGTGTGAGCCTGAATTTAACTAGCAAAGACATGCAATCGTGATAGGGTCGTTAGTCCAACATGCAAAAGCAAATCTAAATCATGCGAGATAAAAGAAAAACATAATTCTTAATTGAAGCACAAAATCGAACATTATTTAACCCATTAAATTACAAAGAACACTTAATCCAAGAACTAATCAAAACTTACCTCATTGATTCATAGAAAAACCAATGGGATACAATCCAATACAAATCCATAATCCAAAAAAGTAAACCTAACCTACGGTACTGAAAACATAAGGGAAAAGGAGAAATCAAGACCTCTCCTTGGCCTTCATGAAGAGTTTCGGCATTTTTCGGACCTTTCTCAATACAATTCAACATATTTTTGACCTAGCAAAAGGAGATATTATAGAAAATCTCAGGGCAACATTGCAACGCTCACTCACGCGCACGCTTCTCCTCCGTCCGTCAAATGTCGTAGCATCGCAACGCTCTAAAGAAGCGTTGCAATTCTACGCTACTGTCTTACAGCGTTGGGCTTGAGTGTTGTGCGCGTTGTGACGCTGATGCTGGGGGTATTTTTGTCATTTCATGTCCTTTAAAGCCTGGATACTTAAATCTACTCCAAATTGCTTCAAATTAGCCTCGATTAGCTTCAAATCCCTGATTTTACCTCTTGGTTGCTCGTTAGCTATAAAATGGAAAAATAACCCCATAAATTTCATTAATGAGTTTGAATTAAGCTAGGACTAATAGCTTTTTTTGAGAGCTAACACTAGCATCGCCAACAACGATTTGACTCCTACTTGACACTACCTCTATGTGGGTGACTGTGTAGCTTGCAGAGGTGATCGTCAGTGCCACTAACAACGATCTGATGGTCATCAATACAGCTAACAACGATTTGACTCTTATTAGACACAACCCCTATATGGGTGACTGTGTGGTCATAGGGGTGGGTCGTTGCAGCCGACCAACAAGATCTGACTTCTGTTAGACACAATCCTTGTGTGGTGACTGTGAAGCCTGCATAGGTGGTCAGTAGCTTCACCAACAACGATCCTGACTCCTGCTGGACACAAACCCTATGTGGTGATTGTGTAGCCTGTAGAGGTGATCGCCAGCTCCTAATAACGAACTAACTTCTGTTAGACACAAACCTCTATGTGGGTGTTGTGTAGGCTTGTAGGGAGTCACCAGCCTCTGCAACAATGATCTGACTCCTGCTAGACAAAATCCTATATGGGCAACTGTGCAGCTTGTAGGGGTGGTTTGCCATCTCCGTCACATTTATTATATATTTTATTATTAAGCAATTTATTACTTTCTTTTTTTTTTTTTTTTTTTTAAAACTAACATGGCAAGTAACCTTTTTTTAGAAAGAATAGTGAGCAGTAGTTTGGGCTTCGATTTTAGCGTTCCTTCTGAAGCATGATTTTACACACGACTGAGTATTTCTTTGGTTTTGGCTTGAGTCTTGACTTGATGTTTCGTTGGTTCAAGCTCAGTGCTCAACTGACTTTGATCTCAATGTTTCGTTGGCTCTGATCTTAATGCGTGACCTGATACTGTTGGATTTAGCTTGAGTCCTTAACTTTGAGTGTTCGTCAATTTCAAGCTTAGGTTCTATCGGTTTTCGATTTTCAGCATTTCGTTGCATCGATCTTAATGTGCTACCTGAGGATTCCATGGATTTGGCTTGAGTTCTTGTCTAAGCGTTCTGTCATTTCAAGCTCAATACTCTATCGGCTTTGATCTCCATGTTTCTTTTGCTTTGATACTTACAGATGTGAAGAAGTAAAGCAAAGCAAACTGGACCTGATCTTGCATATAAGGCAAAGCTTAGCAACCAAACATTTGGCCATGCAACCAAGTAGGTGCTGTCATCCCACGAGCAATTTGAATGCCTATAAATGGAGTTGGGATTTCATTTTCAAATCACACAAAAATCATAAATTTCGTAGAGAAAGTAGAGGGCAGTGAGAGTTCAGAGGAATGTGTCAAATTTTGACGAGGAGATCTTCCAATCTACTCGTCGTTTGGAGTGATTTCAAAGCCATCTGAAAGCTCGGAAGTATAATTTTCAGAATAGGGCTGCCGGAGGAAAAGCTTCAAGGAACTGGGCTGGAGGTTGAGAAGAAAGCAGAAGGGTCAGACTGTCGGATCAGTCTGGCTAGTCTTGAAGATTTTGTGATTCCGGCCAAACCAGAAGAATTCTGAGCTGAAAGTTTAGGGTAATATCCTAAGAAATTTTAGAATAAGTTTGTAGAGGAAGTATTTCCAAATAAGGTTGGAACTATGAATAATCTAAGTTGTAAATTGAATCTGGATCTAGGGGTGAAAAAGGAACCCGAGGAGCTACTAGAGTGAAAAATACTAAGAGTTCGAGGTGAGTGGCTAAAATGTTTTCAAACTAAAATGTTTTTAAACTGTTTTGATACAAATGTTTACAGCAAGCATGTTTGCGAAAATAATTCTCATGCCTACTAGTTTTATAAAGTGGTTTCCAAGAAAGTTTGAATTGTGATTTGAACGCATGTTTATTGTTGAAAAACTATTTACATATGTATATGTATTGATTTTTTCCAGCATGTGTTACCATCTTTAAAAGCCATGTTGTATATGTGTTATACTGTACATGCTTTAAGGAGAAGCAATCCACCCAACTAGATACTGAAGTACAAGGAGAAGGTATCTATTGGTACTGAAGTACGTTTTGAAAAGGTACCAAGCCAACAGGATACTGAAGTACGTTAAATAAGGTATCCTAGTAGCTCGATACTGAACTATATAGGAGAGAAGATATCTGAGTAGTAGTACCTAATGTGGCCCACATTGTGAATAAAGTCAGAGATTGAGCAAAAGGGTTCTCTCTGGACTAGAGTAGTGTGTTGGATTATTTTACCAGTTATATAGTACTTTGATTTGAGAAATGCTTTTACTGTTTTATGTTTAAAACAGTTTTATATACATTACGCTTGGAAATTGTTTATGCTGCATTAAATTATATTTAGATAAAAACTATCTTCTGAAATTATGCATGAGAATTTACTATGTTTTCTTGGTCACTCACTGTGGCTAAGCTCACCCTATTTCAAATGTTTTTGTTTTTCCCCTCCACAGGTAGTGGTCAAATCCTATGAAGACAGCTCAGTATCTGCTCTACCACTAAAGGACGAAAAGTCTTCTAACCATTTGCTAGGTGGTTACTGTTAATATTGTACACATGTTACTATTGTTCATATATGGACTAGGGTTTGTGGGTTTTGGGACTTGTAAATCTAATGTTGTAAATACTCTAAACGTATTAAGTTTCTAAGTTAATAAATTGTGGGCCTAAAGACGTCCTGTTGCATATAATTTGTATTTGGTATCAGAGTTATTGCGTAAGAGTTTTTAGGCAGTAAGTGTCAGCCAATGGTTGATAACTACTACAGTCATGCCCTTCTCTAGGCTAAGAGGGTGATCTGGGGCGGGGTGTGACACTTTCCAACTGTTGCCAACTATCAATCACTTTCGACTCTAGATCAAAATACCAATCAAAAGAATTTTCTTTCAAGGTACGGACAAAATGTTGAGTTGTATATCCTAAAACTCGTGGTTTATAAACATTAAACACATTTTATTTTTGCAATAAAGATGTTATTTAGGTTTATTCAGTAAAGATTTTATTGAATATGTGAATTGCACCTTTTGACTTAAAAACGAATAAACTTAGAATCCCTGGCTATAGCATGAATACTTGATCTTTATGTGGAGACATAAAAGTGGATCAAGTTCAAGTAATAGCCAAAAAGATCTATAATATAGGGATTAGGTTGGGTACCTTATCGTGGGGACACTATGGATGTGACCCACTTTTTATTTGATACAAATGATGTGATCCTAAATCGTTCATGTAGAGATATGCGAGTGGAGGCATCCTATGCAATGAGATTGCATAAGACCGGACCACAAAATAGTCACTTTTACTTTATAACATTGTTTACTGTTAAGACTGACTATTTCAATTCGATGACCTAGGTAACTCGATCTTAATCCTGAGCTAATTGTGAACTTCTGTTTATTCGATATTATTCTTTAATTTGCATTGATGAGAGTGGCTCAACATCACTGACTCAATAAGCCTCCCATTTTAGGGGTAAGACTGGGTAGATAGCTGAGGACATGGTCCTGCAAGATAGAATTTGCTCCTACCCGATTCTAAGGATAGTAGATAGGTTATTCTCTTAAGTGCTGACTCTGGATTTTGAAGAAGGGGCCACACCTTCTCATTGCCTTAGAAGGACTCAATTTGGTGATTGGACCATAAACCAATTGTTCATTAGAGATCAATGGGACTTAAGAAGTAAGATGTAATTATAGGGGTAAAACAGTAATTTTGACCGAACTCTAATTATGAACAACCTATGAAGGATCGACTTACTAATCATGGTTAAATCAAGTGGACAAAAATATATCTACAGTGAGGAGAGTGCAACTACTAGGCTTTAGTGGAGTGTCCCGATAGTTAACGAATGTTGGTTAATTAGGTTAAAGAGTTTAGTCGATTAATCTTGGATCGTTGGATCTCATGATCTGTAGGTCCATTAGGTCTCTCTACTAGCTCAAATCAGACTAAACCTTAGGATATTGTGACAAGAATTTGAAATGTTCAAATTTAGTTAAGAGAATAAGCATTGAATTATATGCGATATAATTGACGTAATTGTATATAGTTTAATTGTTGAATTAAACAAATTGGAGAGTTGAAAATATTTAAATATGATTTAAATATCGTACACATGAATAGGAATTCATGTTCGGGATTGGTGTTGGTTATTAATTTAATATTTGATATTAAATTAATTTTATTAATTAAAGTGATTGATTAATTATTACAATTAGTTTTATTTAAAATTATTTAAAAAAGGAAATGAATTTTATTTAAAATTAATTATTAAAATTCAATTTTAAACTGAACTTGTGAAATTCAATTAGTGTTAGTGAGAAAATCTCACTTTTTCCACTAATTAAACCACCTCAATTCCCATGAGAAGAAATTTTGATTGGAAAAATCTTCATGCAAAATTGATAATTTGAAGAAGAATTTGTTCTTTCAATTTCATACACCAGAACTCTCAGTATCTCAAAATTCTCTTCAAATTCCTCACAAATTGGATCATACAATCCATTATAAGGCTGAAGAATAGCAGGGAATACTCTAGCAGTAGTCTACGACAAGTTCGTGATCAGATTAAAGCAAGGGATTGCATCAACTTGGAGATTTACAAAGGTTGTATTTCTCACAACCTAATTTCTTGATATGAACATGTATGCTTGATTCCAAAATTAATGTAGTTAGAATGCTTTATTTTCTGATTGCTTCTGCATGATTTAAGCACTCGATTTGCATCAATTTTCGCTTGGCGGGTGCTATTTCATGTGATGAATGTTGCGATGGCTGTAGTGGATGTATTTCAATTTTGGCATCAAATTTTACGTTCAATTTAGATGTAGTTATTGTAATTGGTCCCTTGTTTATGGGCTTTAATGTGTGAAGAAGGGTCTGCAAATTTGCTAGAATCATTAGAGTTGAAACTGAAAGAGTAGGTGAATACTCGCAGTGGAAAAGATTGTGTCCCAATTTTGATTTTACAGAACAATAATTAAAGGACAAAAACACAAGGTAAAAAAAACTATTAAGCATGCATCTACTATGCAATTAAAGGGGAAAGGATAAATAACTACCTTTGAAAATCTATATCTTCCTATTTCCCTCTACAACACAAACAAAAACTGCTTCTTCTGATCTCACAAACCTGGCACCCACGAACACAACGCGGTAATGATGAAAAAGACACCACTACGAGATCTTCCTCATTATTCTCAGGGATGAGAATCGTGCAAAGGTGTGGGCTTGCACTCAATGTTGGGAAGAAGGAAGGAGATGATTGAGAGAAATCTTCTGTTCAAACTCTTCTGCAAAAAACGCAGAGAGAAGGAGAACCAGAAGAGAGAGAGAGCACTTTCTCTCTCCACCCATTTTGTTACGTGAGAGAAGAAGAGATTTAGGATGGAGTTATAACTCCCTTTCCTTTAATTTATTAAATTTCAAAGAATTAAATTCAAATTCTAAATTTGAATTATATATATATATACATTAACCACTTTAATATATATATTTAAACTATATGTTATATCACATATAACATATAATCTATAGTTAATATTATATCACATATAACATTAATTATAGTTTATTATTCTCTCAAATAACTTAAGGTATTAATATGAATCATATTCATATTAATTTTATCTTACAAACTATATAAATTTAATATGAATCATATTCATATTAATTATAACATATAGTTTCTATGTGAATCATATTCACATAATTAATATTTGAATTATATTCAAATATTTATTTCTCTCATAAAACTATACAAATTTAATATGAATCATATTCACATTAATTTTTAACATATAGATTTTATATGAATCATATTCATACAATTAATATTTGAATCATATTCAAATATTTATTTCTCTCATAAAACTATACAAATTTAATATGAATCATATTCACATTAATTTTTAACATATAGATTTTATATGAATCATATTCATACAATTAATATTTGAATCATATTCAAATATTTATTTCTCTCAAAAAATTATATAATGTATTAATATATATTATTTAATTGTATCTTATACATTATTTAATTAATATGAACAATTCACATATTTGATTCTCATCAGTTCTCATTGAGCTAACGAGGGGACCTTATGAACCTATAGATTGAAGCTCCAATGATACGAGATTAATTGATTAAACTCTTTTATTCAAATTAATCAATATTCATTAATGGCCGATCACTCCATTAAAGACCGACAGCTGAACTCTTCGCATTATAGATATATTTCTGTGTTCATTGGATATAACCAATCAATAGCGCATTGACCCTTCACAAATTGCTCGTAAGTACAACTGGGTCAAATTACCGTTTTACCCCTATAGTTACATTTAACTTCTTAAGTACCACTGATCCCTTTAACAATTAGTCATAGTCCAACTATGACCACACCCCTCTCAGGCCAGGAGAAGG
This sequence comes from Benincasa hispida, assembly GCF_009727055.1. Classification (NCBI taxonomy): domain Eukaryota; kingdom Viridiplantae; phylum Streptophyta; class Magnoliopsida; order Cucurbitales; family Cucurbitaceae; genus Benincasa; species Benincasa hispida. The sequence continues at coordinate 23,704,670 of NC_052350.1, read as the reverse complement.
TGAGGTGCCTCATTGTTCAAGCCCCAGAATTAGCCCTTAGGGAGCAATTATTTTACCCTAACTAAAGGGAATAGGTGAATTCTTTCTTGTGTAGCTGTGTTCCCAGCTCCCCGATTAGACGAATCCCCAAAATGGTAGGCTTATTGAGTTGGCGAATATGGAAACTCTCACCCATAAAAATCAAAGGATCGTTCTCATAGGCAGGAGTTCACAACTCACTCAGAATTAAGGTCAAGTCACCTATGATCATCTGGTGAAATGTAAGTCTCTTGTTAAATATTCTGTTAGAAGAGGGAATTGAGAGAAATGAGATGAGATGAAGATTAGAACTATTATGTCCTTTTTTGTATTCTATTGGTTTTTCTTATCAACCAGATAAGAAGAAGGAAAAGACAAAAACAATCAAAATCCCACTCCCCACACTGTATGTGGGTTGAGAGAAAAACTAAAAAAATTTAATTATATGAATCAAATTCTATGAGTAGCGGAATAATCGTTCCAAATTCCATTTGAAATTGAACATAAATAATTACAGTCCATGAACAGAAACTAATTGTTCATGCACAACAAGAAATTACAACATACTTACAGAGAGTATTAAGGGATAAAGTATGCACACATTTGAAGAACCATTCTTCAAACTCCCTTGAACATACTCCAAGCGGCTAAGAACAGCAACGCTCGAACACAATGATCGGTGCAAACACAATCAACAGCACGAACACAATGAACGACCAACGTCTCCTCAAAACCAATCGAGTTGAGTGAAGACATCACCATAATGGTTACCTTGGTATTTTCGGTGTCAAAATCCAGAAGTTGTGGGGTCTGTATGATCTTGGAAGAGAGGACTCGGTCATAGTAGGACCGAGTCCATCTACTACAGACCATTTAGGCTATCATATTTAGGGCACCAACCCTAACAAGACGGAACCTCTGTTAGAGAACATGTTCTAGATATGTCAAGGAAATTGAATTCCCACAGAAGTGTAATATCATCTTGCATTTTGTTTTTCAGTTTTTAAGGAAACAAAAACAACAAAGAAAAAAGAAATAATGATGGATAAACATTATAGGAAGCATGCTTTAAAAGAAGAAACAAAGAGATAAAGCAACAAACTTTTGTCAAATCTCGAAATCTTCACGTTTTCCTCTCTGCCTTCTCACGAACATTTCTTTAACGGATAAGGGATACCACCGCAAGTGCAACCTTATTATTCTCTAGGAATTCAAGAGTAGAAGAGAGGTCTCTATAACCTTGGAGGAGGAAGAATAATAGAGAATGGCTGAGAGAAAATTTTTTGAAAGGAAACCTAGATTGGAGGCTAGGGTTTTTCACAATAAAATTCCATCCCCCAAATTGGCCATAAAGAGATATTTATATAGAGAAGGCTTACCCCTTCTTCAAGTCTTTCCCAATTTACCTTTAAGCCTAATTAATTAGATAACATTTATTCAATTAATTATGATACCAATTAAATAACCATATATATTATGTCTAATTTAATATATATACAGTTAATTAAGTAATAAATAAAACATCACATGTTTATTTGCATTCACCTCTCAAAATTAATTAATTAATCCTTCATAAATCTAATTCATAAGAATTTAATAGTTGAATCGTATTCAAATATTTCTCTCTTAATTATATAGATCATATCTATAATTAACCATATCATATTAATCTCATTAATATGTTATCCTAATAATTGACTTGAACAATTCAAATCATTCTTCTTTTCTATCTTTTAGTGAGCTAACAATAGGACCCTTCACAAATCGCTCATAACTACAACAGGGTCAAATTACCGTTTTACCCTTGTAGTTACCTTTAACTCCTTAAGTACAACTGATTCCTCTAATGAACAAATAGTTTATAATTCAACCATAAACTAACACCTCTTGGGCTAGTGAGAGGTTGAGGCCTCAATGTTCAAGACCCAGAATCAGCTATTAAGGGAGCAATTTATCTACTTTCCTTAAGGATGGGAATGATTGAATTTCATCTTGTATAGTTGTATTCCCAACTCCTTACTTGGATAGATCCCCAAAATGGTAGACTTGTTGAGTCGGCTAACAAGGCCACTCTCACCCATGCAAATGAAAGGATTGCCCTAACAAACAGGAGTTCATAACTTACTCAACATTAAGGTCAAGTCACTTATGGTCATCCTAGTGAAATGTAAATCTCTTCTAGTAATGGTGTTATATAGAGAGACTATTAATTTTGTGGTCCGATCTTATACAAACTCCTTATATAGAATACCCCATGTCTCCACACGAATGATTAGGATCTGATCATTTGTAGCACTTTACAACAATTGTAACATCTACAAAGTGGGTCGTATTCGTAGTGTCACAAGGATAAGGTACCCAGCCTTATCCATCTACTATAGACCATTTAGGTTAACACTTAAACATGATCCACCTGTATGTCTCCACATACATATTTAAGTTTCATAAAATAACCTTGGATCTTAGTTTATTGGATGGAATTAATGCAGTCTAAATATCAATAAAATACCTTTTATTTTATTAGATATGTGATTTGTATTTACAAACTACAAGACATATGAGATTTAAGACATCATCTCCAACAATCTCCCGCTTGTCCTAAATAGAGTGGGATGTACATTATCAAATACAATGCAATGAGTGGGGTATACAGTATCAAATACCATAAGTTGGATGTACAATATCAAATACAGTACAATAAACTAGGGCATATAATATACCCAACAACAATCTCCCACTTGTCCTAAAGAGAGTGGGATGTACAGTATCAAATACAATGCAATGAGTAGAGTATACAGTATCAAATACCATAAGTTAGATGTACAATATCAAATACAATACAATAAACTAGGGCATATAATATACCCAACAACATCTCCCACTTGCCCTATATTAGGTGACCAATATCTTGTAGACCCATGTTCTCCAAATGACCCTAAAAAACTTTAGTTTTAAGAGCCTTTGTAAATGGATCAGCAATGTTGTGCTTTGAGGCAATCTGTGTGACAATCACATCTCCCTGTTGCACAATCTCCCTAATGAGATGATACTTACGCTCTATATACTTTCCTCGTTTGTGACTACGATGCTCCTTGGAGTTTGCCACTGCACCACCGTTATCATAATAAAGGGTGACAGGCAATGTCATGTTTGGAACAACTTCCAAATCTGCTAGAAAATGTCTGAGTCATACAACTTCCTTAGTAGCATCACAAGTAGCTACATATTCTGCCTTCATTGTAGAATCTGCAATGCATCATTGCCTGATGCTACGCCATGCTATAACTCCTCCATTCAGAATGAACACTGATCCTACTGTGGATTTCTTATCAGTCTGAAAATCAGAGTCAGTGTATCCTGTAAAGGTCAAATCCTAACATCATACACAAACGTATAGTTTCTCGTTCTCCTAAGATACTTGAGAATGGATTTAACCGTTGCCAAATAATCTAATCATGGATTGGACTAATATCTACTAACCACTCCCATTATATGGCAGATATTGGGCCTAGTACACATCATGGCATACATAAGGCTACCTACCACAGATGCATAAGGAATTTATCTCATCCCCTCAACTTCTTGAGGTGTCTTAGGACACTATTCCTTAGGCAAAATAATTCTATGTCTAAAAGGTAATAAACCTTTCTTGGAATTCTACATCGAATACTTGACAAGAATTTTGTCAATATACAATGCTTGAGCAAGACTAGTGTTTTGTTCTTATAATCCCTTATGATGTGGGTCTCTAGAACATACTGTACTTCACCCAAATCTTTCATTTGGAATTGAATAGCTAACCATTCCTTAATTTTGGTCAGAACACCTACATCATTCCTAATGAGTAGGATATCATCCCCATGCAACACCAAGCTTGCTACTGAACCATTAATGATCTTCCTATAAACACAAGGTTCATCAACATTTTGATTAAAGCCATAGGTTTTGACTGCAGCGTCAAACCTCATATTTTAAGATTTTTTCCTTCTTCAACAACTATCGTTGAAGTTTCAATAATGTCTTTAATGAGTTCATTTAATACAATCATACTCCGTGATTTATGTTCTCTGATGTGGTCTTCCTCCAAAAAAGGTTGTGTTTTTCAATACAAATACCTTATTCTCTTTTGGATAAAAAAACAAACCATCTCTCGTTTCCTTGGAATAGCCTACAAATAGGCATAATTTTGAATGCGGTTCCAATTTCTTTGGGTTTGCCACAAGCACGTGTGTTAGACACCCCTAAATCCAAAGATGTTGTAAACTACATTTATGACCTATTTGTAACTCAAAAGGTGTTTCAGAAACACTCTTTAGTCGAACTTGATTCAAAAGGTATGTTTCAGTCTCCACTGTATAACCCTAGAACGAGATGGGAAGAGAAGCATAACTCATCATGGAACGAACAATGTCTAACAGGGTTCTATTTCTCCTTTCTGATACACTATTTTGTTGAGGTATACTAAGTACTGAGAGTTGAGATGTGATTCCATGTTCTATCATATAGTTCTAGAATCCTACATCCATGTATTCTCCACCTGGATCTAATTGAAATTTTTTTTATCCTTTTAGTTGCATTAGGTAAACGTATCCATATCTAGAATAATCATCCGTGAAAGTGACGACGTATTCAAAACCACCCCTTGCTTTAACATTCATCGGACCACAAAGGTCTAAATGTATAAGGTTCAAGGATTCTTTGGCTCTATAATCTTTTCCAGTTAAAGTTTATTTTGTCATTTTTTCTTCGAGACAAAACTCACATACCGGCAAAGAATTTTTTTTCTTTGTCGTTTAGAAGTCCATTCTTAACCAATCTCTCAATCCCATTGAGATTAATGTCACCTAGTCTTAGATGCCAAAGATGAGTGTTTTCTTTTGGAGAAACTTTCCTTCTTTTGTTTTGGCTAGTTGTAGTGTTGAACATTTCAACATTATGAAGCGTTTTAGATACTAATGGCCTTAGTATGTATAAGTTACTTTCATTTGTTGCTGAACATATTTCAACACCATTTTTCGAGACAAACATTTTATCAATGAATGATATATTATAGGAATGTTCTAGCAAACAAGATATTGAAATCAAGTTCCTTTTAAAGTTTGGAATGAAGTACAAACTGTCCAACAATATGAATTTAGAATAAAAAAGTGACTTAGTGCTCCCTACTGCTATAGTTGAGACGACCTCGCCCATTTCTACCCTGAGAGTCATCTCTGTTGAGGTTGATGCCCTAAAGTCTCATGTCCTGTAGTTTGCAAATAGAATGTACGAGCGCTTGTATTGTTAATATATGATATTTACTTCACATCTTGTATTTTTGCTCAGTTACTTATTTTATTCGCTTTAACATAAACCAATAAACATAAAATCCTTGGTTATCTGTATGTGACTCAAGCATTATGTGGTGACATACAAGTGGATCATGTCTTAAGTGATAACCAAAATGGTCTGTAGTATATGGATATAGGAGGGAAACCTTATCCTGGTAACAGTACGGACGCGACCCGATTTGTGGAATGGTCACAAGTGTTGTGACTTGTCACAGATGGACTGATCCTGATCATTCGTGTTGGGGACATGCGAGAGGGAACGTCCTATACAAAGAGTTTGTATAAGACCTGACCACGAAGTGTTAACGTCTCGTTATATAACACCGTTCATGACAGAGACTTCACCTCACTAGGATGACCATAGATAACATGACCTCAATCCTGAGTGAGTTGCGAACTCCTACCATTGAGGGCGGTCCTTTGATTTGTATGGGTGCGAGTGGCAAAACGGTAATTTGGCTTAGTTGTACTTACGAGCATCTGTGAAGGGTCATCGTACTCATGATTGGTTATATCCGATGGACACATAAATATATTTGTGGTAAGAAGAGTTCAGTTGTTGGTCTTTAGTGGAATGCCTGACAGTTAACAGATGGTGGATCTCGTGATTAAAGAGTTTAGTTAGCTATTCACAGGCCGTTGGAGTTTCGAGCCACAGATCCATTAGGTCCTCTGGGTAGCTTGGATAAAGTCGAGAACCAGTATTTGGGTTAATTTGAAATATTCAAATTGACAAAAGGAAGTTCGATTATATATGATATAATTGGACTGGTTAATTATATATGATATAATTGACTAAATGTATGAGATACATTATTTTGGAGGAAATTAGATATAAATATTATTTATATCAAGTAGAGGAGAAAATACTATAGCAGATATGTGATATCAAACTATATGATATAAATATAATATGATTATATTTATTTATTAATTAATTGGTTAATTATAAGATAATTATGCCAAAAATCGGACGTGGTTTAGTGGGGCAATGTCGGTTATTTTAACTCATGAGTTAAAATGAAAATGGTTTTTATTTTGAATGGTCTGTCGTTCAATCGCCCAAAGAAAAAAGTGAGAGCACGTTGGTGTTGATCAAAATGATCGCTTAAGCATTTCGAGAGACTATACGATAGCTCTTCTCTGCCTAAAAGATCGTCCACCTTGGCTAAACAATCGCACACTGTCGCCTATACGATCGGATAGCTTCTCTAAATGATCGTATAGTGTGCCGAATTTATTAAACAATCGTGTACCTTTTCCTAAATGATCGTTTAGTAAATCCTACACGATCGTGTAGCTCCTCCTAAATGATAAGCATATCTGTTATGCGATAGCGTATTCTTCCTTCCCACTTGCTTATGGCCTATACGATTCATGTTTCCTCATTTCTCTACCAAATTCACTAAAGCCCACCCTTTGGGTTTTAACTCCGAGAATACCCGGGGCTCTTTAGTGGTGGTGTCGTCCCCATGGCATTCGTATTCGCGGTCGTTCGTGCTGCAATTGTTGACGCTGCTGCTGGGCGTTGGTAGATCTCGTGGAGGTTTTTCGCTGCGTTGAAGTTTCAAAGTGTGAAGACTGTCTTCAACTGGTATGGAACTCTCTCCCTTGTTGTATATCTTGTTCGTAGCATGCCGTTAATTAAGATTTTTTTGCATAACTGTATGTGTTGAATGTATATATTTGTATTTCAGTCACTATGAGATTGGAGCGATTTGAACACGCTCATGGAACTCTACGATATGAGATTCTTCAATTGATATCAGAGCCAGGTTCTGATACTCCGTCTTCATTTGTTGCAATGAAATGAGATTTACATTCATGGTGGGTGATTTCTACATTGATTTAATGGTTAAATTATGTTGTGGATGTGTGGATTAATGAATGTTTTCGGGATGTTTAGTCTCGATTTGATTTAGATCCTTTTACATTAGCGATTATTTGTAAAGGCCCCTACGTTTTTAGGCAATAATATTCATTATCAAGTCTGTATTCAAAGTTTGTTTGAACTTTTGAGTCGTTCGTCGAAGAAGCAGATCTGTGCAAGCGTTGCAGAAGAGTGATACGCGATCTGGGTAAGCATTGCGGTTCTTCGAGGAAGGAGGCGATCTAGGGTTGATCACATCGTGCAGAAGATGTTCTACGCGATTGCTGTTGAATGCACTCGAAGAGAATGAAGGAGTTACCTGATCGCTGCTTTGAACCGCATCGCTTAAAACCGATGAGGATCGCTCATCAAGAGTGATCGTGACGTTTTGAACGATGGGTACAGTGAATCAGCTGAGTAACATATCGTTCGACAGCTAACATCATTTAGGTTAGTAAGCTATTGCTATAGTCACTGACTAAATGATTCGCTAGCATCGCAAGGTAATCGTTTACTTGTTGCCCACATGTAAGTATGAGAGTCACCGTACGTCGTAAAGCGTGCACACTGACATCGTTTAGGTCAGCAAGCTTCATCGCTTATAACTGACAAACGATCACTTAGTAACACAAGGTAAATCATTTACCTATCGTCGTGCTACACGATCGCATAGACGACCAGGCTCGCAACCTCGTCGTCGTCTACGCGATCGTTTACTTATGCTTCTATTGTATAGTGCACGCTAAACGATCGTCTACCTACTTGAGTTTACTACATGTTGAAGACCTCCTGGCGGTTCAAGACCCGATTTGCCTGTGAATCGGTTTGCTCGATGAAAAATGTAATAGATAGGATTATTTCATTTCGATTTTTGTAAAGGCTCATCCTGGTCCATTAATCCTTTATATATTACATGCGATGTATGTTTTAATATGTCATATGGTATGCACATATAGTAAATCCCACCTTAGGTTATGAAAAGGTCATGCATCATCTCTTTATTGTAATTGTTATAATTTAAAGAAGCATGATTTTAATTATGTAAGAGCATACTCATGCATCATATAATATAAGAGTTATATTTATGCATGCATAAAAAGTATTGACATGCATCATCTTTATATTATAATTGTTATAGTATAAAGGTGAATGATAACATGTTTGCTTGGTTGTTACGCGTTATATAAAAGTTATATATAGTAATGATCGGACATTGCATAAAGCATGACACATAGGTTATTTTATAAATGTTATAAACGCCTCTTTGTGCACAATGGTTTTAGTTGTTTCTTTTTAAAAGTTAAAGAGAAATTAGAACTAAAAGAAGCAAGAAAGAAATGCATGTTCACTTAGGTTTAATTCAACATTTTAAAGTGTTTAAAACTTGAATCACATAGACCTACGATCACGGTTCTAATACGATTAGCAACCCTAAGGCTTTAATCTTGTAATCAGATTAATAGGATTAAATTGGCTAATAAAAGGTTAAAGTGTGGAAAATCTATCTATAAAGGACCTTTTGTCTAAGGCAGGTTCTGTCTAGGCTGGGTTATTTAAGTTGACAGAAACATAACACCCCTACCTAGGAACTTACCTGGAAAGGTGAATTAGATAGATTTGATGCATACATGCAAGTAAAGGACAATCCATTAAAGTGTTTAAATATGATTATTTGAACTTGTTCATATTTCATAGACAAACGTTGTTTATGAGCAGAGTTTAAAAAGATGACTTAGACTAACATCAGTAGCCGGATTGTCTAGGTTAATGAATCCCTAGGTAAAACATTCAGTGGGAGGTATTTGGGACATAAGATGCTTCACTTAAACCTTTTACGTTTCTCCTAAATAGTCCACATCGTGAGATCTATCCTCGGCCTCGCGGCACCTTTGGCGTGTCCCCCCAATGGATGGTGTTTGGGTAGATCAATATCAAGGTGGATGGAGAGAGTGTTCATAGTAAGTGTGAGTGGGAAGTGCGACAACATATCCCTCGGCCTCCCTCGTTAGTTTGAAGAAAGTTACTGCGCATCGCCTCAAGGCACCCTGGGAGTGTCCCCTTAAAGGATGGCAGTTTTGTGCGTTTCTTTATTTGATCTCCTGTAAGAGGATAAGGTAACTTAATCTCTTATCCTAATCTACTTCTTCCCTATGGTGGGCTCATTAGGGCGGGACTCTAGAACCAAAAGCGAAAGGTTACACTTACGCAGAATAGTTAAAGGTTAACGATTTTGGACCGAAAAATGGTGGTTGTTAGGTTCAGTTCCAAGAGTTGGTTCTGCCTAATGGTTGAGAATGTCTCATCCCAACAAAGGGGCAACTGATCACCCCACCGGTGGAGTTTGTCCTACCTCACTGGGGCATCATTGCAAAATAGAAGACTATAACTTACGGTACTTGAACTATTTTGCAAAATTGATTGGTTTAAAAGTGGTTTAGCAAATTCTAATAAAGTTCTGTTCGTATTTTCAACAACATTTTCAAAATGGCAACAACCACGTTAGTATTGCTTAGCGCCAAAAAACTTATTGGCGATAATTTCGCAACATGGAAGCACATGATCACGACAATCCTAATCATCGAGGACCTCATGTTCGCTCTCACGGAGGCTTGTCTTTCTATTCCAGCTTCTAATGCCACTCGAAATGTTCAGGAGGCATACGAGCGATGGACAAGGGGGAATTGAGAAGGCCCGAGCCTACATCTTGGCAAGTCTTTCTGAAATCTTGGCCAAGAAACATGAGCCTATAGTCTCAGCGTGTGAGATCATGGAGTCCTTGTGGGGGATGTTTGGACAACCGTCTGAACAGCTTATGCATGAGGCTCTTAAATACATATTCAACTCCAAAATGGAAGAAGGCACCTCTGTTCATGAACATGTGCTAAACATGCTGATCCACTTTAATGTGGCGGAGTTGAATAGGTCTACCATCGATAAGGGCAGCCAGGTTAGCATAATCATGCATTCTTTGCCGGAGAGTTTCTTGCACTTTGTTAGTAGTGTGATTCTTAACAAAGTGAAATATAACCCTACAACTCTCCTCAATGATTTTCAGACATACCAATATTTACTAAAAAAGTAAGGAGAGGCAGAAGGGTGAGGCAAATGTTGCTTCATCCTCTAGGACGTTCCATAGAGGTTTGACCTCAAGAACGAAGTCTGCACTTTCCAATTCTAACTCTGCAAAGGGGAAGAAGAAGAAGGGTGGTAAGGGAAAAGGGAAGGCACCCGCTAACCCACCGTCTGTTGCCCCAAAGAGGCATCCATAGGTTACTAAAGGAAAATGTTTCCACTACAACCAAGATGGACACTGGAAGAGGAACTTTTCTCGATATCTGAAAGAGAAGAAAGCAGCCAAGACTAAGGCCAAGGCCGATAAAGGTAAATGTGATTTACTTGTGCTTGAAACTTATTTATTGGAGAATGATGATTCTGCCTGGATAATTGATTCAGGCACCACTAATCATGTTTGTTCTTCTTTTCAGAGGATTAGATCTTGACGACAGCTGAAGGCTGGTGAGATGACGATGTGAGTAGGCACCGGGCACGTCATCTCGGCTGTGGCAGTGGGAGGACTCCAGTTAGCTTTATAGAATAGGTTTCTTGTTTTAAATGATGTATATATTGTTCCTGAACTAAAGAGGAACCTCATTTCTATAAAGCGTTTATTGCAATGTAAATATACTATCTCTTTTAATGTGAATAAAGCGTTTATTCATAAAGATGGTGTTTTTATTTCCACAGCAAATCTGGAATCGAATTTATATGTGCTAAGGTCGTTAGCCATTAATTTCCTCCATAATCCTGAAATGTTCCGAACTGTCGTATCTCAATCAAAACGTTGACGAATTTCTCCAAAATAAAATGTCCAATTTTGGCATCTATGATGTTTAGGGCACATCAATCTCAATAGGATTGAGAGATTGGTGAAGAATGGACTTCTAAGTGAGTTAGAAGAAAATTCTTTACCTGTGTGCGAATCTTGCCTTGAGGGTAAGATGAAAAAACGATCTTTTACTGGAAAAGGTTATAGAGCCAAGGAGCCTCTTGAGTTAGTACATTCTAACCTTTGTGGTCCTATGAATGTGCGAGCCCAAGGTGGCTATGAATATTTTATCAGTTTCACTGATGATTACTCTAGGTACGGGTACGTTTATCTTATGCAACGGAAGTCTGAATCCTTTGAAAAGTTCAAAGAGTTCAAGGTTGAAATTGAAAACACATTAGATAGACGGATTAAAAAATTTCGATTGGATCGAGATGGAGAGTTTTTGGACTCGACATTCCAGGACTATTTGATAGAACATGGAATCGTTTCCCAACTCTCAGCATCAGATACACCTCAGCAGAATGGTGTAGCAGAGAGAAGAAATAGGACCTTGTCAAATACACCTCGGACTCGTTTTGGGGTTTCACAGTGGAGACTGCGGTATACATACTCAATTGTGTTCTCTCCAAGAGTGTTGCAAAAACACCTTTGGAGTTGTGGAACGGGCGTAAAGCTAGTTTACGTCACTTCCGCATTTGGGGTTTCCGAACCACAGTCGAGGTTATGTATCTTTGTAGGCTACATCAAAGATACACGAGGGGGTTATTTTTATGATCCAACAGAAAATAAGGTGTTTGTTTCAATAAACACTACTTTCCTGGAGAATGATCATATAAGGGAGCACAGTCCACGAAGTAAAGTCGTGTTGCATGAGCTTTCCAATGAAACTACTGAAACTTCAACAAGAGTTGTTGAAAAGTCTGCTAAATCAGCAAGGGTTGTTGATGGGAGTTCATCCAGTAGGTCGGTTCCACTTCAAGAGTTAAGGGAACCTCGACATAGTGGGAGGGTTGCAAACCCACTCGTTCGCTATCTAGGTTTCACGAAAATCCTTGCTATGGTAGCAGATGGCGACATTGAGGATGTTGATCAGGATGGAAACGTTGATGAACCTTATGTCTACAAGAAGATCATAACGCTTCAGTAGTCTTCTTAATGTTATATGTAGTCGTTATTCTACTCATTGGGAATGATGTAGGTCTACTAACTGCAGTTAAGAACTGGCTAGTGACCCAATTCCAAATGACAGATTTAGGAGAGGCTCAGTTTGTTCTAGATATATAGATCTTTCAGGATCGTAAGAACAAAGTGCTAGCACTGTCTCATGCATCGTACATTGACAAGTTGTTGCTCAAGTACTCGATGCAGGATTCTAGGAGGGGCCTACTACTGTTCAGGCATGGAGTCATATTGTCTAAGGACATGTGTCCTAAGACACCTCAAGAGGTTGAGAAGATGAGACGGATCAGTCTAACCCAGACAATTTTATTATTGCTGACTCGTTTACAAAGGCTCTCATGGCTACAGTGTTTGAGGGTCACCTATGGTTCATGGGTCTACAGGATCGCCCGCGGTTGGACTAGGGCAAGTGAGAGATTTTCTTGTACTGGGCTTTTATGCCCTAGTTTATTGTTTTGTACTAAGTTTTTGTACACACCACTTCGTTTTAGGACAAATGGGAGATTGTTGAGGTTGATGCCCTAAAGTCTCGTGTTCTGTAGTTTGTAAATAGTATGTACGAGTGCTTGTGTTGTTAATATATGGTATTTACTTCATATCTTGTATTTTTGCTCAGTTGCTTGTTTTATTTGCTTTATCACAAACCAATAAACATAAAATTCCTGGTTATCTGTATGTGACTCAAGCATGTATGTGGTGACATACAAGTGGATCATGTCTTGAGTGATAGCCAAAATGGTCTGTAGTATATGAGGGAAACCTTATCCTGGTAACGCTATGGACGCGGCCTGCTTTGTGGAATGGTCACAAGCATTGTGACTTGTCACAGATGGTCTGATCTTGATCATTCGTGTTGGGGACATGCGAGCAGGGGCGTCCTATATAAAGAGTTTTTATAAGACTTGACCACAAAGTGTTAACGTCTCGTTATATAACACCATTCATGACAGAGACTTCACTTCACTAGGATGACCATAGGTAACATGACCTCAATCCTGAGTGAGTTGGGAACTCCTACCATTGAGGGTGGTCCTTTTATTTGTATGGGTGCGAGTGGCCAGATCGCCAATTCAAACCTACCATTTTCGGGATTTGTCTGATTTGGTTGCTGGGAACTCAGCTACACAAGATGGAATTCACTCCTTCTACAAGGCAGGGGTAAGCAGATAGATAGCTCCCTTAAGGGTTGATTCCGGGGCTTGAACGATGTGATGCCACACACCTTCTCTTGGCCCGAGAGGTGTTCACACATAGTTGGACTATGTTGTATTGTTCATTAGAGGAATCAAAGGTATTTAAGGAGTAAGATGTAACTACAGGGGCAAAAAGGTAATATGGCCTAGTTGTACTTACGTGCATCTGTGAAGGGTCATCGTACTCATGATTGGTTATATCCAATGGACACAGAAATATATCTATGGTAAGAAGAGTTCAACTATTGGTCTTTAGTAGAATGCTTGACAGTTAACGGATGGTGGATCTCGTGGCTAAAGAGTTTTTTAGTAAGCTATTCACAGACCATTGGATCTTCAAGCCATAGGTTCATTAGGTCCCCTGGGTAGCTTGAATAAAGTCGAGAACTAGTATTTGGGTTAATTTGAAATGTTCAAATTGACAAGAGGAAGTTCGATTATATATGATATAATTGGTCTGGTTAATTATATATGATATAATTGGCTAAATATAAGATACATTATTTTAGAGGAAATTAGCTATAAATATGATTTATATCAAGTAGAGGAGAAAATACTATAGTAGATATGTGATATCAAACTATAGGATATAAATATAATATGATTATATTTATTTATTAATTAATTGGTTAATTATAAGATAATTATGCCAAAAATCACGTTTGGACGTGGGTTAATGGGGCAATGTCGGTTATTGTAACTCATGAGTTAAAATGAAAATGGTTTTCATTTTGAATGGTTCGTCGTTCAATCGCCTAAAGAAAAAAGTGAGAGCATGTTGGTGTTGATCAAAATGATCGCTTAAGCATTTCGAGAGACTATACGATAGCTCTTCTCTGCCTAAACGATTGTCCACCTCGACTAAACGATCGCACACTATCGCCTACACGATCGGATAGCTTCTTTAAACCATCGTATAGTGTGCCAAATTTTATTAAATGATCGTGTACCTTTTACTAAACGATCATTCAGTAAATCCTACATGATTGTGTAGCTCCTCTTAAACGTTAAGTATTTCTGCTATGCGATAGCGTTTTCTTCCCTCCCACTTGCTTATCGCCTACACGATTCGTGTTTCCTCCTTCCTATACCAAATTCACCAAAGCCCACCCTTTGGGTTTTCACTCCGAGAATACCTGGGGCTCTTTAGTGTGGTATCGTCCCCACAGTATTCGTGTTCGCGGTCATTCATGCTGCAATTGTTGACGCTGCTACTAGGCGTTGGTAAATCACGTGGAGGTTTTCCATTGCGTTGGAGTTTCGAAGTGTGAAGACTGTCTTCAACTGGTATGGAACTCTCTCCCTTGTTATTTATCTTGTTCGTAGCATGCCGTCAATTAAGATTTTTTTGCATAACTGTATATGTTGAATGTATATATTTGTACTTCGGTCACTGTGAGATCGGAGCGATTCGAACACGCTCATGGAACTCTACGATATGAGATTCTTCAATCTCCCTAGCCTCAAGATACCTCCAAGAATTACTTTCATGTAAAGAAGTAAAAACGTGGTTAATGACTCATGAACCAAGTATCCAGATATTGCTATCATGTTCCGCTAAGCATGTTTCAAAAACAAATAAATAATATTTACCTTCTTTGTCTTTTTTCTTCTCGGCCAAATAAATTGGGCAGTTCCATTTCCAATTCCCATCCTGATTGTAGTGGAAACAATTTCCTTTTGTACCTTTGACCTTTTTCTCTTTCTGGGTGGCAGTAAGTGGATTAGTTTTATTCTTTCCTTTACCACTCTTCTTCTTCTTCCACTTCTTGGAAGATGAGGAATAAGGCATTGACTTAGTCCCAGAGGTTGAACCTCTGTGAAATTTTTTTGAGGAAATGGAAATGTTTGCCTCCCCAGGATTTCCCTTAACTTTCATTAGGGACTTATAAGTCTACAGCTCGTTTAGGAGAGTGGTAAGGTTGTACTAAATCTTATTCATAACCGCATTACTGCAAAACTGGAGATAACTCTAATTTGAGTGGCTTCTTCTATGACAACGCCATTCATTTCTACTACGTTGAAGTGGATCGTCATGTCAAGGACATGCTCCCTGACAGATGCCCCTTCTAGTATACGGGCATCAAAAATGAACTTTAAACAATCATGCTTGAGATGAGTGGTCGGTTGGCCAAACATCCCTCGTAGTGACTCCATGATCTCCCAAGTAGAGACCATGGCTTCATGCTTCTTGGCCAATACTTTAGATAAGCTGGCCAGAATGTAAATTTTGGCCTTTTCATTGGCCTTGGTCCACTTGTCATAAGCCTTACGAACAATTCGTGAAGTGGTAGGTCTAGGAGTTAGAGGACATTCCTCCAACAAGACGAATTTTAGGTCATCAATCACCAAAATCGTATTGATTATATTTTTCCATTGTGCATAGTTATCACCATTTAATTTAGCGGTTCCAAGCAAGAGATTACTGCACTATTCATATTTTCTGATACAAAACAAATCGCTTATTTTAGATACTTATGCAAAAATCCATTTTTATCTAATCAGTTTAGCAAAAAACTAAATAATGAACCCAACATTATTTTATTTTGCAATGATACTTTAGTGAGATAGAATAAGTGCCACCGCGGGGTGAACAGTTACTCCTTCACTGAATCGAGATGTTCTCAATCAAACATTACATTAGAATAACTTTTATTCCTATAATATTTTATTATCATTGATATGGTCAATCAATAACTTCATTAATGCTTTCTTGTAAGTGTAACCCATCATTTTCAACTCTATAACCTCGCGCCAACCAGTCTGCCTCAGAAAAGAACATAATTGATGTAATTTATTATAGCGATCTTATCCATTTCTGGAGTTTGATATATCTCTTTCCCATGTAAACACTTTTCTAAGGGGGACGCTTTTAGGGTGCCACGAGGCCGAGCATGGAAATGACATTTCAAACCAATGAAGGAGACCACAAGATGTGTTGAGACACGTCATTCTCCCACTTACTATAAACACTTTCTCCATTCATCTTGATATTGACCCATGCAGATACCTTTATAAGGAAAGGTGCGCCCAAGGCACCACGAGGCCAAACATGAATCTCACCTTGTGAACTTTTAGGGAGAACATTGGTGGAAAAACGACATATCATATACATCTTTTTCCTTCCACTAAGTGTTTTGTAAAAGATGGGTTTATTAACTTAGTAAAATCCGACTAATTAATTTTAACTAAGTCCTTGTTAATTTGTTTAATATAACGCTTATATTGAATATTTTAACAATATGTGATTTCATTCATTAAACTCTTTAATAAAATTAATCATTTATTTCATGCTTATAAAATATTTTCCCAATTCACCTTCCGAGTCGATTTCTAGGTGGAGGTGTTATGTTTTCGTCAACTTAAATACCCCCTTCTAGACATAACGTTCCTAAGACAAAGGTCTCTTATAGGTAATTATTTTATAAACTTAATCTTTTAATGGAGTTCATTTTAATCCCATTAAAACGAATCAAAAGATTAATCTATTTCTAATCTCATTAGAAATACTTTTAACATAAGTCTAGGTGAATTAATTTTAAACCATTTAAAATTAATTTGGATCTATGTTTGCATGCAACTCTTGATTGTAGATTTTTATTCTAATTTCATTATACTTATAACCATTATAAAATAATGAAAAATAAAATCTATAAATTTACATTTTGTGACATTGATTAAATATAACATTTTATATTAATCTAAGTAATGTCATACTCAATGCAAAGTTAATTTTTATTTTCATTAAATAATATAACAATTATATTATCACTAATGAAATCAATTCATATGCTATCATACTATATAACAATTATATTCTAGTATGATACATTAGCATGCTTAATTAATCATGCAACCACAATATAACACTTATATTAAAAGGATACATGAAACATGTTTATCCTAAGGTAGGATTTTAAATCTATACGGTATACATTATGCAATATATAAATCATATAATATAAACATACATCTCATGCACATTCAATTATATAAAGGCATTAATAGACCAATATTTGGCACCCTGATAAAATAATTAATTTAAAATTAAATAGAAAAAACAAAAAAACAAAATTGCTTCTGTTTGGCGGAGACGGCAGATACACCGGGGCTCAAAATAATGATCCAACCATTCAAAACGAGACCCTAGGTGGCTTGAACATACTGACCAAATTTTGGCACGATCCAACGGTTTGAACTCTAGCTATCAACAAATTTGTAAAAGCTGTACCTGAAAATTTGAACTTTACTACATAGTTTCTCTCACTTTTTTCTTGTTTCGCCTTCGTTTTCTTAGGTTCTTTACACATAAACTTTTTTTCACGAACGACATGACGTATAGACTCGATTTATAGTAAAAATGTTAAAAAACAATGGGCTCTTACATGATTGAATCCAGTAAAACGAGTTTATATGCCAAATACTGAAAATAATATTAAGCCAAAAATACCCAAATGAAATCTACAGTATTCATCTCAGAAAACAGTATACAAAAGCACCCACCATGTTCTCTATTTTTCATTTCTAAAAACCAAAAATCAAAATTGCAAGAACTGGCTCTGATATCAATTTAAGGGAATCGAGTTCCCGCGGAAGCATGAGATCGTCTTGCGTTTTATTTTTCAGGTTTTAAGGAAACAAAAACAACAAATAAAACAGAAATAATAATGGATAAACATTATAGGAATCATGCTTTAAAAGAAGAAACAAAGGGATAAAGCAACAAACTTTTGTCGAATGCCGAACTTTTAAAATTTTCCTCTCCGCCTTCTCACAAACGTTTCTTAAATGAATAAGAGATACTACTGCAAGTGTAACCTTATTATTCTCTAGGAATTCAAGTGTAGAAGAGGGGGTCACTATCACCTTGGAGGAGGAAGAATAATAGAGAATGGTTGAGATGAAAAAATTTGAGAGGAAATCTAGATTGGAGGCTAGGGCACAATGAAATTTCATTCCTTAAATTGGCAATAAAGGGATATTTATATGGAGAATCTCTAAGTCTTTCCCAATTTAACCTTCAGCCAAATTAATTAGATAATATTTATTCAATTAATTAACATACCAATTAAACAACCATATATATTAAATCCAATTTAATATATATAGTTAATTAATTAATAAATAAAAGTCGCATATTTATTTGCCTTCACTTCTCAAAATTAATTAATTAATTCTTCGTGAATCTAATTCATAAGAATCTAATAGTTGAATCTTATTCAAATATTTCTCTCTTAGTTATAAATCATATTTATAATTAACCATATCATATTAATCTCATTAATATGTTATTCCATCAATTGACTTAAGCAATTCAAATCATTCCTATTATCTATCCTTTAGTGAGCTAACAATGGAACCTCATGGACCTACAGATTAGAAACTCTAATGATTAATTAAACTCTTTAATTAAATTAATCAATCTTCATTAACTACCGATCACTCCACTAAAGACCGACAGCTGCATTCTTCATATTATAAATATATTTCTGTGTCTATGGATATAACCAATTAATAATGAGTCAACCTTTCACAAATCACTCATAACTACAATTGGATCAAATTACCGTTTTACCCTTGTAGTTACCTCTAACTCCTTAAGTACCACAGATTCCTCTAATGAACAAATAGTTTATAGTCCAACTATAAACTAACACCTCTTAAGCTAGTGGGAGGTTGCGACCTCAATGTTCAAGACCTGGAATCAACTATTAAGGGCGAAATTTATCTACTTTCCCTAAGGACGGGAAGGAGTGAATTCCATCTTGTGTACTTGTGTTCCCAACTCCCTACTCGGACAGATCCCCAAAATGGTAGACTTGTTGAGTTGACTAACAAGGCCACTCTAATCCATGCAAATCAAAGGATTGCTCTCATAAACAGGAGTTTATAACTCACTCAGGATTAAGGTCAAGTCACTTATGGTCATCCTAGTGAAATGTAAGTCTCTTCTAGTAACAGTGTTATATAGAGAGACTATTCATTCGTGGTCCAATCTTATACAAAACCTTTATATAGAATACCCCCGCTCGCATGTTTCCACACGAACGATCAGGATCTGATCATTTGGGAATTCCTGCCATTGAGGGCGGTCCTTTGATTTGTATGGGTGCGAGTGGTCAAGTCGCCGATTCAAACCTACCATTTTGGGGATTCGTCTGATTTGGGAGCTGGGAATTCAGCTACACAAGATGGAATTCACTCCTTCCCCGAGGCAGGGGTAAGTAGATAGATAGCTCCCTTAAGGGCAGATTCCGGGGCTTGAACGATATGGCGCCACACATCTTCTCTTGGCCCAGGAGGTGTTCACACATAATTGGACTATGTTGTATTGTTCATTAGAGGAATCAGTGGTATTTAAGGAGTGAGATGTAACTATAGGGGCAAAATGGTAAATTGGCCCAGCTGACTTACGAGCATCTGTGAAGGGTCATCGTACTCATGATTGGTTATATCCGATGGACACAGAAATATATTTGTGGTGAGAATAGTTCAGGTGTTGGTATTTAGTGGAATCACTGACAGTTAACGGATGGTGAATCTCGTGGCTAAAGAGTTTAGTCAGCTATTCAGGTACCATTGGAGCTTTGAGCCACAAGTTCATTAAGTCACCTGGGTAGCTTGGATAAAGTCGAGAACCAGTGTTTGGGTTAATTTGAAATGTTCAACTTGACAAGAGGAAGTTCAATTATATATGATATAATTGGACTGTTTAATTATATATGATATAATTGGCTAAATGTATGAGATACATTATTTTGGAGGAAATTAGATATAAATATGATTTATATCAAACAGAGGAGAAAATACTATAGTAGATATCAAACTATAGGATATAAATATAATATGATTATATTTATTAATTAAATTAATTCATTAATTATTTGATAATTAATCGATTGATCCACGTTCGGACGTGAGAAATGGGGCTGCGAAGGTTATGGTAACTGGTGGATTAAAATAATGAAAATTGTTTTCATTTAATTCAATCGTGCATTCATATTCTCTCGCGCCCAAAAGAATCCGTGAAAGTGATCGCGAGGCCTATACGATAGAAGCTCGTTCGTCTAAACGATCGTCTACATCACGCGTTCTCTAAAAGATCGTATACATCTTTCCTCAATGATCGTTCAGTTTTTCCTACACGATCGTATAGCTCTACTATACGATAAGCATTTCTCCTATATGATAGAAGAATTCATCTCCCACTTGCTTATCATCTACACGATGTCTTCTCCTCCATACTCTACCAAACTCACCATAGCCCACTCTTTGGGTTTTTGACACCAAGGATACCCGGGTTTCTCTTGTGGTGGTGTCGTCCTTGCTGCATTGTTCGTGTACGCTCGAATCATGTTGTTGCAGTCGACATACTCACTGGGTGCCGGTAGATCAGTGGGAGGTTTTCTACTGCTGAGGGTTCAGACATACGAAGACAGTCTTCATTTGGTATGAACCTTTTTCTTTGTGTTTTATTGTATTTTGAGCATGCCGATAATGAGTTTTATATGCATAACTTTATGTTTGGAATGTTTGTCGTTTGTGTTTCGGTCACTGTGAAATCGGAGCGATCTAAGCCCGCTCATGGAACTCTCGGTATGAGATCCTTCACTTGCAACCTATAGGTTTTACCCCATCAGGTTGGTCTACAAGTTTCCAGATAAAATTGGAGTACATAGATTCTATTTCTTGATTTTATGTTCTTAATCCATTCATCCTTGTCAACATCTTTCATTGCCTTCTTGTAGGATAATGGATCCTCAACATCATCATCTTGTATGATACTTTGAGTTTCAGTTAAAACCAAATAGTGAGTGGATTGAGTTCTAACCCTCCCACTACATCGAGGCTCCATCAACTCTTGAGTAGGATGTGCTTGACTTGATGAAGCAATATCAAAAACTCTTGTTGAATTGTTTTTTTCTTCAACAACTCTTGTTGAAGTTTCAGTAATGTCTTTAATGAGTTCATTTAATACAATCGTACTTCGTGATTTATGCTCTCTAATGTGGTCTTCCTCCAAAAAGGTTGCATTTTTCAATACAAATACCTTATTCTCTTTTGGATCAAAAAATAAACCATCTCTCATTTCCATGGAATAGCTTACAAATAGGCATAATTTTAAACGCAGTTCCAATTTCTTTGGGTTTGGTACAATCACGTGCTGGACCCCCCTAAATCATAAGATGTTGTAAACTAATTTTATGACCTCTCCATAACTCAAAAGGTATTTCAGAAACACTCTTTGATGGAACGTGGTTCGAAAGGTATGCTGTAGTCTCCACTGCATAACACCAGAATGAGATGGGAAGAGAAGCATAACTCATCATAGAACGAACAATGTCTAACAGAGGTCTGTTTCTCCTTTCTGATACACCATTATGTTGGGGTTTACCGGGCTCTTAGAGTTGAGATATGATTCCTTCTATCATATAGTTCTAGAATCCTACATCAGTGAAAGTGACGAAGTATTCAAATCCTCCCCTTGCTTTAACATTTATCAGACCACAAAGGTCTTTTATGTTCCTGCTATAAGAAGGAATTTAATATCCATCTCTTGTTTGTTAGAACAATTGTACCAAATATCGTTTGAGACAAATGACGTGTTCATTAGTTCAAGAAGTATTCATGAAGGAAAAACCATTGAAGCTTTACGCAACGGAATGCAGGGATCGGTCAATTTTTGTTTTTCACATAACTTACAAAAATTATAGAATTAAAAGAGAAGGATTATGCATTTAATTTAAACTTACAACATGCTTTTCTAAAGAAAAAAAAGGAAGAAGAAAATACCTTTGAAGAACGAATTTCTTAAAGAACTCCCTCGATCAAGATCACGATCTAGAAACCTAATTGGGACACCACCAAACTGGAACCTTCTATATTCTCCTTAGGGTTTGATGTATCAATTAATACCTTATATTATAATCAAATAATGTATTCTCCCTTGATGTATTCTCCTGTATTCTTCAAATTCCTCTTATATTACCTTATATTATAATGTAACAAATACATTATATTAATTATATCATATATATAATTATTTTAATCAATTATATCACATATAATTGATTCCCTCAATTAATTTGAACACTTCAAATTAATCCAAAATTAATTCTCAGTTAAATCTCTATTGAGCTATAGAGGGGACTTTATGGATCTATAGATTGAATCTCCAACGGTACTGGGTAATTAATTAAACTCCTTAATTAAATTACCCAACATCTATTAACTACTGGTCATTCCACTAAAGACTGACAGTTTCACTCTTTGCACTACAGATAAATTTATGTGTCCATTGGATATAACCAATCAACAATGCGATGACCCTTCACAAGTTGCTCGTAAGTACAACTGGGCCAAAATTACCGTTTTGCCCCTATAGTTACATCTAACTCCTTAAGTACCACTAATTCCTTTAATGAACAATAAGTCATAGTCCAACTATGACCAAGTCCTTCTCAGGCTAGGAGAGGGTGTGGCCACTATGTTCAAGCCCCTGCATCAGTCCTTAATGAAGCAATTTATCTACTTACTCGACATCAAGGAATGAGTGAATTCTGTCTTGTGTAGCTGCATTTCCAGCTCCCCAGTCAAACGAATCCCCAAAATGGTAGGATTATTGAGTTGGTTATCTGGCCATCTCATCCATACAAATCAAAGAACCGCTTTCATGAGCAAGAATTCACAACATACTCAAGACTCAGGTCATGCCACCTATGGTCATCCTAGTGAAATGTAAAAAGACTAATCATTTCGTGGTTCGGTCTTATACAAACTCTTTATTTAGGATACCTCCGCTCACATGTTTCTACATAAATGATCAGGATCAGATCATTTGTAGTACTTTACAACACTTGTAACACCTACAAAGTGAGCCGCATCCATAGTGTCACCAGGATAAAGTACCCAGTCTTATCCATCTACTACACATTGTTTAAGTTTATTATTTAAACAAGATCCACTTATATGTCTCTACTTATTTAAATTACATGAAACAACCTAGGATCTTAGTTTATTG
Source organism: Benincasa hispida (assembly GCF_009727055.1). Classification (NCBI taxonomy): domain Eukaryota; kingdom Viridiplantae; phylum Streptophyta; class Magnoliopsida; order Cucurbitales; family Cucurbitaceae; genus Benincasa; species Benincasa hispida. Next base: position 23,681,230 of record NC_052350.1, on the reverse strand, counting down.
GATTGAGTAACACTTATTTTAGTTTATTGGATTGAGTAACACTTATTTTATTAACAACAATATGTTTATACAAAGTTTACAAACTATGAGATTACAAGAGATTTAGGACACTAATCCCAACAATTCATATCTGTTCTGCAAAACTAGAAAACAACTTATGCGTGTTAAAACCAACCGAGGCTAAAGCTATTTTGAATACTGAGATGTTTAAAACATTTGAGACTCAAAATAAAAGGCAAAAAGTTTCTCCGAATGCTTATCTTTGGTACTTGAGACTTGCACATATTAATCTCAATATAATTGGGAGATTGGTAAATAGTGGACCTAATAAGTCAGTTAGAAGACAACTTTTTACCTCCATGTGAATCCTGTCTTGAGGGTAAAATTACCAAAAGATCTTTTACAAGAAAAGGTTTTAGAGCCAAATAACCCTTAAAACTTGTGCATTCAGACCTCTATGGTCTGGTGAATGATAAAGCACGAGAAGGGTATGAATATTTCATCGGTTTTATTGATGATTATTCAAGGTGTGGCTATGTTTACCTAATGCATTATAAGTCTGAAACTCTTGAAAGGTTCAAGGAATATAAGGCTAAGGTTGAGAACCTATTAGATAAAACAATTAAAACACTTCGATCAGATCGAGGATGAGAGTATATGGACTTGAGATTCCAAAACTATTTGATAAAACATGGAATCCAGTCCCAACTCATAGCACCCTATACATCTTAACAGAATGGTTTATCATAAAGGAGAAATAGCACCCTGTTAGACATGGTTTGTTCAATGATGAGTTATGCTCAGTTGCCTAATTCGTTTTGGGGATATGCAATACAGACTGCAGAATACATTTTGAACATGATTCCTTCGAAAAGTACTTTTAAAACACCTTATGAATTATGGAAAGGGCGTAAAGGTAGTTTATGTCACTTATGGATTTTTGGATTCCCAATACAAGTGTTGGTGCAAAATCCAAAGAAGTTGGAACGTCGTTCAAAACTGTGTCTATTCATAGGATTCCCCAAGGACATGAAAGGTGGTCTGTTTTATCATCCTCAAGATGACAAAGTATTTGTATCGACAAATTCTATATTCTTAGAGGAAGATCACATGAGAGATCATCAACCTCGTAGTAAGCTAGTATTGAATGAAATTTCCAAATATGCTACAGATAAATCAACAAGAGTTGTTGATCAGGAAGAACCTTCAATAAGAGTTGTTGATGGAACTGGTCAGTCACATCTTTCTCAAGAGATGAGAGTACCTCGATGTAGTGAGAGGGTTGTTCAACAAACTGACCATTACATGAGTTTAACAAAAACTTAGGTCGTCATACTGGATGATGCCATTAAGGATCCATTAACCTTTAAACAGGAAATGAATGATGTAGACTAAAACTAGTGAATCAAAGCCATGGACCTCTAAATGGAGTTTATGTACTTCAATTCGGTCTGGAAACTTATAGATTAGCCAAATGGGATAAAACCTATTGGTTATGAATGGACCTACAATAGGAAACGAGACCAAGCCGATAAGGTGCAGACCTTTGAGGCTCGACTGGTGGCAAAAGGTTATACCCAATGAGAGGGGGTGGACTATAAAGAAACCTTCCTTCTGTTGCCATGCTAAGGTCGATTAGAATACTCTTTTCCATAGCTACCTTTTATGATTATTAAATTTGACAAATGGATGTCAAGACAGCCTTTTTGAATGGCAATCTTGAAAATAGTATCTATATGGCTCAACCAAAGGGGTTCATTGAACAGGGTCAAGACCAAAAGGTTTGCAAGCTAAAACGATCCATTTATGGGTTGAAACAAGCATCTAGATCCTGAAATATAAGATTTGACATTGTGATCAAATCTTATAGTTTTGAACATAATATTGACGAACCTTGTGTCTACAAGAAGATTGTCAACAAAATTGTAGCTTTCATAGTATTGTATGTTGATAACATCCTATTCATTGGGAATGATGTGGGATACCTTACTGACGTTACATAGTGGCTAGCAACGCAATTCCAAATGAAAGATCTGGGAGAAACTCAGTTTGTTCTTGGAATCCAAATTGTTTGGAATGGCAAGAATAAAACGTTAGCCACTGTCTCAAGTATCATATATAGATAAAATGTTGTCTAGATATAAGATGCAGAATTCCAAGAGGGGTTTGTTACCTTTCAGGCATGGAATTCATCTATCAAAGGAACAATGTCCTAAGACACCTCAAGAAGTTGAGGACATGAAACATATTGAAGGAACTCGTGTGAGGAGAACCTTGAGCGAAAGCAAATCAACCAAATTTCATTAATTATCGAATACTAAGTTTACAGTAAACATACAACAGATATGCATTTAAAATAAATTACAACATACTTTTAAAAGAAATAAGTTCAAGAAATATCACCTTTGAAGAATCTTTCTTCATGAATCCCTCGAACAGTCACGAACATCTTGAAGACCTTCTTCAACGAAACCTCGAACAGAAACCCGGACACAACTACAATGGAGTCCTTGGTATTCTCGGGGTGAAAACCCATGAGTGGTGGGCTCTGACTATTTTGGTTAGGAGGGATAAGTCTTAGGGTGAAGGAAAAAGAAGATTGAGAGATATCACACACAAGGAAAACTCACGGAACTTTTCTATAACACTCTCTCAATCATTCAACAAGTTCAACGTTCAAGGAAGAAGAAAAATAAATTTTCTTTTATTCCTTTTTCCATAAAAGAATAATAACCCAAAGTGGGTGGAGAGAAAAGATTGGGGAAGAGAGTTGAAACTCCCTTCCTTATTTTCAAATAATAATAATAAAATATAAATAAATATGATAACTAACTTATCATATTATATTTATATTAAATTATATGTTATATCAAATATAACATATAACCTATAGCTTTAATATTGTATCGCATAGATATAAACTATAGTTTCTTTTCTCTATTTTATGGCATTTAATATAAATCACATTTATATTAAATTTAACAACTATGAATCACATTCATAGAAAATATATTTGAATCTCATTCAAATATTTATTTCCTCCCATTAAGCTATAATGTATCAAATACATTATTACAATTATATCATATATAATTGAAACAATTAAATTACATCATATATAATTAAATCCCTCTATTAATTTAAAAAATTTAAATTAATCCAAAAACTGATTCTCAACTAAATCCTTTTGAGCTACCAAGGAGACTTATTAAGTAGTGTTGTTAGACTACTCTCACCTATGCAGATCAAAGGATAATCCTGAATAAATAGGAGTTCATAGTCAGCTCATGATTAAGATTGAGTTACCCTAGGTCGTTCAATTTGAAAAAGTCAGTTTTAATAGTAAACGGTTATTATAAAGAAAAGTGACTATTTCGAGGTCTGATCTTATGCGAACTCATTACACAAGATAAGTATTCATATTATAGTCATAGATTTGTTTATTGGATTTTTATAAAAGAATGCAATATCAACAATAAATTTATTGAATAAAATACTCAATAATACTTTTGTTGATAAATTGAATATGTTAACAATATTTATGAACTGCGAGTTTAGGACATTCCCAACATCCTGTTTATTCGGGATTATCCTTTAATCTGCATGGATGAGAATAGCTCAACATCGTCGACCCAATAAGCCTCCCATTTTAAGGGTAAAACTGGATAGATAGTTGGGGACATAGTCCTATAAGATGGAATTTGCTCCTACCCGATTCTAGGAATAATAGATAGATTATTCTCTTAAGTGCTTACTCTAGGTCTTGAACAAGGGGTTCCACCCTCTCATTGGCTTAAGAGGGACTTGGTTTGATGGTTGGACCACAAACCAATTGTTCATTAGAGGATTAGTGGGACTCAAGGAGCAAGATGTAATTACAGGGGTAAGTCGGTAATATTGACCCAACTGTTATTATGAACAACCTGTGAAGGATCGAATTACTAATCATGGTTCAATCAAATGGATAGAAATATATTTACAGCGAGGAGAGTGCCGCTACTGGGCTTTAGTGGAGTATCCCAATAGTTAAGGAAGGTTGGTTAATTAGGTTAAAGGGTTTAGCCGGTTACTCTCGAATCGTTGGAATTCATAATCTGTAGGTCCGCCTACTAGCTCAGATCAGACTAAACCTTAGAACAGTGTGATGAGAATTTGAAATGTTCAAATTTGGTTAAGGGAATAAGCGTTGAATTATATGAGATATAATTGACGTAATTGTATATAGTTTAATTGTTGAATTAAAAAAATTGGAGAGTTAAAAATATTTGATTTAAACATGGTACACATAAATCCATATTTTCTATTAAATTAATTTTATTAATTAAAGTGCTTAATTAATTATTTAAAATTATTTTAAAAAGGAAATGAATTTTATTTAAAATTAATTATTTGAATTAATTATCAAAATTGAATTTGAATTCAATTTAGGGTCAGTGTGAAAATCTCACTTTTTCCACTAATTAAACCACCTCAATTCCTACTTAATGCATGTGATTTGATGTCATTTGTAGATGCAATTAGGTTTGCATGGTTTCTTCTTTAAATTTAAGAAATTTTGGGATTAAGTTAAAAAATAACGTAATTTTTTAAAGTAATGACAAAAATAGTGTATATAGGAAAGAAATTACAATACTAAGGTGGAAGAAAAAAGTATTGACAAAAATAGGGTAACAAAATCGTGTACCCGGTGCACGATTATTGTTGTGGCCTCCATTTCAGGGTATGACTTAGTCAATGAAGACCAAACTCGTGGACGGGGACCATGATTTCCATTTTTTATTTTTTTTAATTGTTTTCACAATTTCCTATATTAATAAGTTTTCATATAAAAAAATTCGAGACCGTCCACGATTTTCATATTTTTATTTTTTTTCATTGTTTTCACAATTTCCCATATTAATAAGTTACCACATAAAAAAATTCGAGAAAATTTTGAATTAATTACATGTCGCCATTATATTGAAATTTTAATGAAAGGTATATATATATATACACATATTTCTTTTTTTAATGAAAATCTTGAGGTGAAATTTTAGAATATACACAAGATTCAGTTTTTGTTCAGGTCGGTAAATTAAAATTTCCTTCATCCAACAAATTTGTTAATGTAACATTATATTTAGGTTCTCACTTAAAAGAGAAAAAAAAACTCAATGGTAGCAGTTTATTTTTTAAAAAAGAAAATGAAAGGATTTGCTTTCAAAATCCATAAATATTAAAACCAATTCTATTTTTGTCAATACTTTCAAACCAACTCTATTTTTGTCAATAAATATTAAAATAAAATTATTTTTAAAAAATCCTAAAATTAAATTGGAGTCAAATATAATGTTTGTTTTTAATTCATAATTCATGAATTTTATTAAAAAAAAATGCATAAGTAGATATTGTTAAAAAAAAATCTCATAAATAGATTTAAAATTTAATTGGTATATATAATGTCATTAGTGATAGAATATGTAAATTAATATTTTCGAATTCTATAACAAAAAAATTCCTAATCTTTAATGGTCAAACATTAATGTCATTTCCATTTATTTCTTTTTATTCTTTTAAATGGTCAAACATGAATATCCCTTCCAAAATGATCAAATCTCATTTATGATTTAGCCTTAAATCTTTACTTGACATGTGGTTAGGAAATCGTAGACTCCGCCCACAATTTAGCCTTAAATCGTGGACAAGGTACATGGTTTATCTGCTAAGTCGACACTCCTGGACCCCATCCACGATTTTACAACCCTATTTTTATCAATACTTTCAAACCAACTCTATTTTTGTCAATAAATTTTAAAATAACATTATTTATAAAAAAACGAAATTTTGGCTAGAAAAATCTTCATGCAAAATTGACAATTTGAAGAAGAACTTGTTCTTTCAATTTCATACACCAAAACTCTCAATACCTCAAAATTCCCTTCAAATTCATCATAGATTGGATCTCACAATCCGTTCTAAGGCAGGAAAATAGCAGGGAAGACTCTAGCAGTGGTCCACGACGAGTTCGTAATCAGATTAAAGCAAGGAATTGCATCAACTTAGAGATCTACAAAGGTTATATTTCTTAAACCCTAATTTCTTGATATGAACATGCATGCTTGATTCCTAAAATTAATGTAGTTAAAATGCTTAATTTCCTTATTGCTTCCACATGCATGTTGTAGAATCTTACACAAACTGCTTGACTAGCAAGTCTCCTTTGGTCCCTGTATTTTTACAAGTTTTGATGAAGTGAGCAACATGTTGTTTTGGATTCCCCTTTTCCATCGAACTTTTGGAACTTTGGGGGTTGGTACCCAGCTGACATTCTCAAATTGTTGATCCTCTTGGTGTACGATTTGGAATATATATAAAAAAAAAAGTTTGTGACAGTCCTCCATACTGAGCTCTTATGGAGTTTGTGATCATATCCTGTAATTGTTGAATTGACAGAGAGGCGACAGAGGTAGATTGTTGCAGCTGACTTTCCTGCAGGACAACCTTTCCTTTGTCATTGACTTTGACTGCTGGAGTTTGACTCATCTCAGCAGTTTCTCAAGTCAGTATTTGATCTCTTAAGGCAGCGATTTCATGGTCTCACTCCTCAACAATTTTCATTAAGATATTGATCTTCCTCTTCATCTCTGCCATTGTCGACTCAGTCGTTACGTCAACCATCATGACAGACACTATATCAAATTATGATTCTTTCTTTGATCGATTAGAAGTAGGAACAAATTGTCAAACAATAGATTTTTTTTTTATGATGATCCTACCTTTAGGAAATTCCATCATCGGTTCCCAAATTTTATCCCTTGTGACAGAGTCTTGTTCTTGTCCAGGCAGGATCTCCTTTGAGTGACTCTGGGTGACAGGTCCTGTATAGAAGTCGATTGTAGCAGTTGTCTTGGATGCAGCTTTCTTTGGTGCCATTTGTTCATTTGTTGATTTGGATGACGAAAGAGAGATGAAAGGTAGAGATGTTCCACTGGGCATGCCAATTTGTTCACACGAAGCTTCCAGAGAAACTTGTTTCGTGGAATTTGAACTTTTGTATTCGTATTAATTTCAGTATAGCGAGTACAATCTCTAATACACCTTTGATGCTTTCAAAACAAACTTTAATTTTTAATTTAGTTGATTTTCTTAGATGATCGGCCTTTGGGCCTATTGATCTTTTTGGATGATCAACCTTTTAGTCTATTGATCTTCTTGGATGATCAATTTTTGGGTTTGATGATCTTTTGGAAAAAGATGTAGGCCTCAAAGGAATAGCACGTTTGTGATCTAGTTCCTACCTTAACGCACTCCAAGTGACCAGCCTTTGGGTTTGATGATCTTTTTGGATGATCAGTCTTTAGACTTGTTGATCTTTTTGGATGATCGACCTTTGTGCTTGATGATTTTTTGGGATGATTGGCCTTTGGTCTTGTTGATCTTCTTGGATGATCGACCTTTGGGCTTGATCATCTTCTTGGATGATCGATCGTTGGACTTAATGATCTTTTTGGATGATCGACCTTTGGAATTGTTGATCTTCTTGGATGATCGGCGTTTGGGTTTAATGATCTTCTAGGATGATCAGCCTTTGGGCTTGTTGATCTTCTTGGATGATCAACCTTTGAACTTGTTGATCTTCTTAGAGGATCAGTGTTCACATTGCTGGGTGTTATTAATTGATCGTCATCAATAAAAAGTTATAGATGTTAATTCAATAAATGTTATTGTGTTGTTTTCTATTTTGTCTTAACAACCCTAAATCCAATAAATTGATATCTAAGGCTGCCTTATGAGTCTTGAACTGTATGTGGAGACATATAGGAATCATTATTCAAGATACAGCCTAAAGGATTTATAGTATAGGGATAAGGTTGGGTACCTTATCCTTGTGACACTATGGATATGATCCACTTTGTATTTTATTCAAACGCAACTATCCAACGCTTTCATGTAAGTGACACGTGAGTGAGGGTATCTTATACAATTAGTTTGCATAAGACCGGATTGAGAAATAGTAACCACTAGATGTAACACCACTGACTAGTTAAGTTTCTATTTCACTAGGATGACCTAAGCAACTTAGTCCTAATCCCGAGTATATTATGAACTCATGTTCACGAGGGATTGCCCTTTTATTTGTAGAGGTGGGAGTGGTCAGTTCGCCGACTTAATAAGCCTACCATTTTGGGGACAAGATCGAGTAGGGAGCTGATAATACAAGATGGAATTCACTCATTCCCATCTTTAGGATAAGTAGATGAGTGTTCCTTTAAGTGGTGTCTTTGGGACTTGAACAGAAAGCTCTACCCTTTCATTGGTCCGAGAGGGGTTTCTGTTTATTGGTTGGACCATAAACAGGTTGTTAATTGGAGAAACACTGGTGCTTAAGGAGTCAAAGGTAACCCAAGGGTAAAACAGTGATTTGACCTAATTGAAGTTACAAACACTTGTGAAGAACTAATATGCTATTATTGGTCTATATCTGTGGACACAAAAATATATCTATAGTGAGAATAGTGCAGTTGTGGGTCTTTAATGGAGTGTACCCACAATTAACGAATATTGATTAACTTGTTAATGAGTTTAGCCAATTAATCTCATATCGTTGGAACTTTTGATCTTCAAGTCCACCAAGTCCCCTTGTTAACTCACTAAAGGATATTAAAGAGGAATGATTTGAATTGTTCAAATCAATTTGACGAAATTGTATATTAATATGATTAATATGTAATTGATTATGGATGTGATCTATAATTCAAATTAAGTTAGAAAGAAACATTTGAATGAGATTCAAACAATTAATTCGAGTGAATTAGATTCACAAAGAATTAATTAATAAATAGAGAGGTGTTGCACATAGACATACAATGTTTATGATAATTAGATATATATACGTTAAATTGGATTTAATGTATAAATAGTTATTTAATTAATGTGCTAATTAATTAATTATGCACAAGAAAAAATTGAAAAACGACTTGGAGAAGGTGGTTGACCCTTCTCTATATAAAGTCTTCCTTATGGCCCTTTTGAAAGAAAGCATTCATTGTGCAAATTTTTTCCTAAGCCACAAAAAAGATCCTCTCTACTCTCCCAAAGTTTTTTTTTCCTCACCCTTTTTTTCCTAAGCCACAACCATTCATTGAAATCCTTGAGAATAACAAGATTATTCTCATGGTCGTGTTCAAGATTGTTCAAGGAGACGTTCGTGTTCAAGATCATGGGAGGAGTTGTTTGTTGGAATATCAAGAGGATCGTTCTAGGAGCTTGCGAATCTACAAAGATGAGAATGGTTCTTTCCTTTCTTTAAAGCATGCTATTTTCTATTTTAGTACACCGATTTTATTTATGTAAAAACTCCACGAAATACATTTCTCTAGAAGCCTCATACATAATGGGATTGAAATCCCGAGTGGAAGTGTGTGTATGTCTTGCATCTCGAAAATCGATTGAACTTGTGAATGAATGGAAGCAGAGTGTGTGAATGTTCTTGAAGTTGGAGTCTTGGAAGAATATTTGTATCTCCAAAGGACTGCAGTCTTCAAGTGTGGTCAGCTCCAGGAATCAAGAAGTCTTCTAATTGTAAAGAATTCCCTCTAAGCTCAAAATTTCTGACCCCCACAAATGAAGAAAACTACTCTATTTATAGAGTTCGGGGCTTCATTGGCTTGGGCTTGATTGGTCCATGGACCTAGTCGTTGGGCCCAACTAATTGAATTTAGGCGTTATTTGACATTAAGCCTATTTTTTGGTTCAACAAATAATGATATCAAGTTGGACCGAATTAATGTTATTCAATCCAACGATCATGAAGAAAACATGTGGCTCATCGAAATTCACCAATTTATGTCTTCAACTTCAATTTGGGACACTCTATAATTCAATTATTTGGAATTTCGTATTTAGTAAATGACATGAAAATTTGCAATTGGTCCAAAATTTATCATTCATTATTTTTGCATTAAGTATTTCTTACTACATATTTTTAAACACTTTAAGTTAGTTTTCGATAATTCATCATTCAAGTGTTTCAAAATGAACCTAATTTTTTTTAATACCTGTTTATTAGGAATTTTATACTTTAAAAAAATCATTTTAATTATCTAAAACCTAAAAAGGACACATTTTAAATTATTAAGTTTTAGGGGTTCCAGCATTAATTTAAACTATTATGTTCTCCCTTCCATTAAATTATCAAGTTTTAGGGGTTGCAACATTAATTAATAAATGAATTAATTTAAACTTAGTCAAAATTTTCTATGAGAATCATTCATGCATTTACTCTAATATATAATTTGTAAAGATAGTTGTAATAAAATTTTTAAATTGACTAATTTATTATATCTTTCTCAACCTTTTGGCTAAGATCAAGTATAAATTGATTGGTTTATGAAAATTTATGATTTAATCGACTCAAAACATAAGTCGATACAATCCAATCCTAAGATGGTAGATGCATTTCAATGTTTTGCACTTTACAAATACATGGGGTGATTCGAAGCAGTCCATTTCAATTCTCGACCACCAATTTTGGTGTCAAAATGGTAGATGCATTCAAATTGCACAAAAAATGCTTAAACTATATACATGTTTTGCACTTTACAAACTCCTCTATCTATTTGATAGTTATTCTCTTTCGTTTACAATTGGCTTTCAGTAATTCAAAACAAAACGAAAAGAACGAAATTTTATGTGGTTCTTCCATCACTTGCAAAAATAAGATGATCACCATCCCTAATGACCTCTATATCTTCAATGGCAGCTCCGTCTTTGTTCAATACCTTTGTTGCCATAATCCCATATTTCTTCTCACCAATCTCGAGCAGCTCATTGTAGCTTTCCGGAAGCAGCACCAACTTCCCGCCAACCTCACCGATCTCTGGACAGCTGACTATCACCCTTGCTGGGTTGGTTCCAGAGTTCTGTCCACTGGTTTGGTTATCAGGAAAAGGAATGTCTCTCTCTCCTGAGTGTGCTGCTGACATGATACCAAACAAGGAATTATGGAAGTTGTTAGTCCTACGCCGGGGACGAGATTGACCAGGCCATGAACCATCATTTGCTTCCTGAGGTTGAGGACGAATCATAGGCTCGCTTGTAAACCTTCCAAGGAAGCGAATCCCGGTCTGCTTCTCCGGAATGGCAACGACAGATTGAGTTTTTGACTCTTTTGTTGTTTGGAAGAGGTTTTTAATTTCCTCATGTCCCTGTTGATCTGCCAGATCTCTTGCAGTCCATCCATGGACATCTGGTTTGTCAATATCAGCTCCTTGCTTGAGAAGGAACTTGACGATCTCGATGTTGTCTTCACAAACAGCAACATGTAAAGCTGTCGTTCCATTGTTCCTGGCACTCGTAACATCTCCTCCATATCGGAGAATCTCCTTTAGCAACTGGAGGTTGTTTTGCTCTGCAGCAGTACACACAAAGTGGCCCACGTCTCCCGATCGAAGGTTAGCACCGTTGTCTATAAGTAGCTGAACTACTGTCTCATGGCCACCTAGTATTGCCTCCCATAAGGGCACAATCCCATCTGAATCTGTAGAAAGAAACAACAAAAAATATATCATCTTTCCAGTCTGTTTGGATACATTAAATCAAATAATGCAACAGAAATCTTTAACATAGACCCCCAACTCAATGAAATCCTTCAATAATTCCAAGTGTTTGTCAGCTTATGTCTCTACATTCCTCCAATATTATTATTTTAATACGTTCCTCAAAATAGAAATGTAATCCTAGAGGAAGAGATCCACAGGAGATATATATATAATAAACAAAACAATTCAACAGAAATGAAGCACATGATAAGGTATGTATTATTTGCAATGACCCTTATATGATCTGTTTATCAAGCTATGCTATGATAAGAAATTGGATGCCAGCGAGGACACTACAATAAGAACACCTATAATGGAAAATGAGACAGTTGGAGTAGATTTTTTTATGGGTTCCAAATGTGTCTAAAGCAAATAACTATTAAGACTGTTTTGGATAAGAATATTAGAAGGTCAACTTGGGCCTTAAATATAAGAACACAGAATTCCTTAGGAAAATACACATGTATTCTAATATTCAGTCACTGTTGAATCATATTTAAAAAAAAAAATAGAGATAGTTGACTTGAAATACAATAATGGAGGGAAAATAAATGCTTTTGCAGGGGTGAGAGAAGTCAACGCAGTGCCACATATTTTTCATTCACATTAAATAACAAGTATGATATGCATAGCAAGCAAATGGTTGTAGAGAAAAATATCTCTAAAGTTGTTTTATAATATCAGTAAATTGTAAAGAAAACTACCTCTACTATTCGGATCCGCTCCATAGTCCAGTAACAGAAGAACACAGTTCTCATTTCCATTTGATGCTGCTATATGCTGGTATTACATAAATGGGGAAAACAAGAAAAGCAATGAGGAATGAGAATGGGAAAACCTATTTAGTCTTTATGCATGATCTTCTGATAGAAAGTCAAAAAGAGCAACAGGAAATTAAACTCACAAGTGAAGTCCTCCCTGTGTTGTCTGATTCATTTGGATCAAGACCTCTTTTCAAAAGCTGGTGTAAAAGCAAATCATCTCCTCTAAGTGTTGCAAAACAAAGACTAAGTGGTAGGTCCATTCTGCCTCTAGCTAGCATGTTCTCTGTCTCCAACAAAACTCCTTCCATGATGGGGTCCTTGTCTTTCAAGGCCTTCAAATGCTGCCAACCAAGAAAATAAAATGTCATTGTAGATAAATTATATGTTAAACATCGCTTTGTAAATGTCCATTCCATTAAAATTCAGTTTTTGTTTTTTTTAAAAAGTATAGGAAATGTTGTTGCAAAAAAATATACTTGACAACATCCATAAGTAACTCTTGTCAACCCACAACATAAGTGATCAAAGGAAGCAGACCTGAAGAAGATTGTTCATGATTATTGTCCCATCGCCAACATTGGATTGAACAATATTCAGAAAAGCCGTCCTATTCAGACGCAGCAACTGACTCAATCGCTTTGTACGAACAGTAAACAATTGTGGCCTGTAACATAACACCCCAATCTCTCCGCAAAGATCACCAGTTTTAGCTTCTCCAACAGGCTGCAAGTATTGGAGCAAATTAGTCAGTAAATTAATTGCCTTGGACTACAACATAGGTAACCAAAAACCCACTATTCAAAAGACCCAAGAGTTTCAATTAGCAGACTTGCCTGTTCAACTCCATTCTTGAGAACTAGCAAATCCTGTGAAAAAAATATCAAACATTAGACTTGGTTTGAGCTGAACTTGGCAGTTAATTAATCAAATACTCCGGTCAGTAACTTAAAAGCTTCCATAATCGGATAACTTAAATAGTTACCACAGCACCAGTGACAAGAATGTAGAAGTCTGTTGGGGCTTCATTTTGTAAGATCACATCTTCTTTTGGAGGAAAATATTCTGCCTTCATTTCTGAAACCTTTAACATTTCAGAAAATCACTCAGTATCAAAGAAAGAACGATCATACTAGTCACCAAAAAAAAAAAAAGAAAAGAAAAAGACTCATATAAAAAGGAAAAAATATGTGTTAAAAGCTTAAAGACATTTGCCAATTACCAGTTGAAAAAGTAAGTCATTTGAAACACCACGAAACAAGTAGACCTTGTCTACTAGAGAATAGAAAAGATAATGTGAAATGCTTGATCGGATGGCTTTAGGCAAGGAATCAAGAGTTTCTTGCTGCTGCAATCCCTCAGAGTCAGTTCTGAACTTTAAACACAAATGTGCAAGCATTTGATCTTGCAAACGAAGAGGAAGTTGATTCCTATGGGCGAAACTAGATGCAGCTTGTATGGTATCTCTCTGAGTATTGAAAAGAAAAGGAAAATTAGTATACTATACTGTAAAGTATTAAGTGCAATTTATACACTGTGCAAGAATTTTCTACTTACAAATTTTCTAGTCCTGCTGGTCCCATGGACAACTAAGTTGGTCATGTTTCCAATCAAGTATGCTGTCAAACCAAGATTGAAAAGCATGTAGAAGATGTCAAAAATCATCTCCCTTGTATTCACAGGATGCAAATCGCCATATCCAACAGTGGTTAGGGTAGTGATAGACCAGTAGATGGAAGTGACATATCTAATCCACAAACTTTGGTCCAGAAAGTTCTCCATAGATGCTCCAATCCATGTATTTTTCGGGTCATGATAACGAGCAGCAAGAAGATAATAGAAGCATGCGGCACAGTGAACCGCAAAGAGAGTAACCTGCAAAATACATGGACTACAAATAAGAGAACAGATTAAGAATAAACAAAACTAATTGAAAACACAATCCTATTCGCATATGAAAACTTACACAAACGAGTTTCGCACATCGAACCCAAAAGTAGTTATAGTTCCTATCTTTTTCCAATCTGTTCAGAAGAAAGAAAACAAATATTAACTTAGAGGTAGAACGCATATTTGTTTCTGTATATACAGGCAAATAGAAAAGCCTTTGTACCTGGAAAAAAGAGCACTGACTCTGCGAAGACGCCAAAGACGAAGCATGTTGAATAATCCATAAGAACGGAGAGGTGAAGGGGAAATCTTCTGTGCAAGTTCAGATGGAATTGTGGATATGACATCAAAGATTAGCCATGTCCTTGCATATTTCAGAGCAATCTTCTTGGGTTCATCAACAAGTAAATAGGTGGTTTTATCAAGGTATGCAACAAAGAATGTGAGAATAATATCCACAGCAAAAAATCCATTAACCACATTGTCTGTAACGGAGAGTGGTGATTGAGGTTTCTTAAGGAATCCAAACTCGAACGGCGAGACCCAAGCAGTATATACCACCAAAACAACCAGAAAAGTCTCCCAAACCCTGTAGATAACAAAACCTTAGCCACTTTTGGCAGAAAAATGAGAAAGCTATGCATCACCCTGTGCAAACAAGCATAAATTTTGGCTTAATCAGTGCATGAAAAGAATCTCTTTAGAGTTCTTATTTTGCAAAAACATCCAACCCCTTGAATACATTCGCCAAACAAATATTTATATATATGTTTCTGTCCAGTTCTATATTAAATACAAAATCTACCTTTTTGCAAGCTTTAGGGCATGGGGAGAATCGTCTGACGTTTTAGAATAACCTTTAATAGGATGAAACGCATAAACAAACAAGAAGTAAAAGCTAACAACAAAAAAGACGTAAAAAGCCAGAAAGCACCATTATTTACAATAACAAATAGAGAGGAGAAAATTCAGAAGCAGGGGAATTCCAAAAACTTGAGAAAACAAATGGAACGAATAATAAATCTGACCATTTTGATACACAAATGGATGAATGAAATCAACAAGAACATAAAGAGTTTAAATTATCAATTTTCAAACCCAAATGGAAAAGTCATATGAAATTCAGGAAGGAGTGAAAGCAACCAGCAAAATCCATTCCAAAATCCTCTGAAAAACTCAATAAGAGAAAATGAAAGCTACCTGTATCGACGATCATAAGGCGAAATAATAAAGCGCCGAAGCTTGACTCTGCGATTGCTTCTAGCGCCAAGAGAGGGCAATATTCCAGTGGTGAGGCTGTACTGACTGCCATCTCTGGAGAGTTGTTCGAGTTCTTCTTGACCACAAACAGAAACCCTGAAACCTCCTCTGTTTCTGATGGCGTCCATTGTTGACGTTGGACGCTGCAAAAAAAAAAAAAAAAAAAAAAAGAGAAAAGGAGAAGAAAAATCCCCTGTTAATGGGTATATCTTCTTCTTCTTTCTTCTTCTTCGGTTTGGTTTGATAACGTGATTTTGTTTCAAGTGCTTGGCTTAATCCTTCTCCTTCCCCTGTTTTTGGCTTTGCAGTGATCTTTTTGGGTGTCTTTATATAGAAAAAGCTCTGTCTCCGCCGCGCGTAAGGTTTTCGGGATTCTTTTTGTTTTGTTTTAGGGTGTGGGCTATTTGCAAATTGGCACTACCAAAGTTATTTATTTTTCCATTTTGACTATTTTTCGCTTTTTTTCTTTTTTCCAAAAAATAATAAAATAAAAATAAGCACTTTGGTCAAACACAGCTCCTTTTTGGGTTCCCCTAATGCCGTGTTGGCCTTGAGCTATAATAATATTGGCTATGGATTTTTTTCTCAACAAAAAAAACAAACAATTATTGGCTCTGGATTTTTTTTTTTTTTTTTAAGGTCATGAAAAATATATTTCATCATTCGAAGGTTACTTTTTTTCGTTTTAGCCTCGAAAATATATATATATATAGAATCATTAAGTGTGGCTTTAGATTTTATCTTTTACATAGTAAAAAATTGGGATAAATTATAAATAATAGTTTACATTCTTTCTAATATTGAAATATTACTATTGACTTTTTATAAATATTTTAAAATTATCTCTAAAGCAGAAAAAACTCAAAAAGTGAATGTATTTAAATATGTTAGTGTTATCAAGTTATTCCAGATTATGTTAAGTTGATTTTATGTCTAAAATATTGTACCAAATTTATGAGAAAAAAAGGTTATATAGTAACTTTTCAAAGAAGGGAAGTATTTTGGAATAATATATAATTTAGCTTAAGGAAGTGCAATAACTTTTTCTTTTTTAGATAAAAGTATCTAAAAGGATTAATATTTTAAGTTTCTTTTAAGTGGAGGGATTAAACACATACATTTCCAAGGACAATGCTTTTAAACAATTTTCCATATAAATAGTTACTTTCCATTCTTTGTAAATAAAATATAACCCAATAAATAATTACAATATGATTTTTTTAAAAAAGAAAAAGGAGATCAAATTCAAGGTGACAAAAAAAAAAAAAAAAAGGAAAGAATCTTAAGCATTTAAAAATTATAATAAATAATTAGGATTGACTCATTAGAAATGAAAGTACGGAATTGCCCTTTGGAAGGGAATCACCGCCATGTCAAGCTGGCAGAAGTAAAGCCCTGAATTCCATATAAACTCTACAAAATCCGTGATGCGCTAAAACGGAAAACTGCATAATTATCAAATCATCCTCACGCGCATAAATTGCGCGTGAAGACACTCGCCTCAACTTCCTGCCACGTTGCGTGCATGTCACCTGATTTTCACGCCCACCCTAAAATCTTACGCTTTTTAGCTGACAAGTCCAATATTTTGGAAACTTTTCAACTTTTTTTTTCTTTTTTTATTCTTAATTTTGGGACTAATGGATTAAACATTAACTAATAGGTTTGTTTTCAAACCGTGGTGGAATCAGAAATTTTATATAGAAAATACTATATAAAAAAATATATCTATAAATAAATATAAAAAAAATATTCACAATTTTATAAATTAACTAATTTACTATATTATAATTAACGAAAATGATGTAGGAAAAGAAACATTATATATTCCAGAGAAAGTTTTTGAAAATTGAGATTAAAAACTTTCCTAAATTTTGAAGAAAAAAATTCAAGATAAAGGAATTGCATTCAACCCAAGTCTCTTGAGTTGTTAAATCTCTTTTTGATTGATCAATGTGTGATATTCCGAATCCTCATTACTAATGGAATCGAAATGATTATCAGAAGATCCTTTCAATTAGCTAGAATCCTAGCATCAGTCAACCACGGAACCGCAAAGGGGATTTAACAATAAATATGTTTTTATTAACAATATTATTAATTATTACTTAAAATTTTATATTTAAAATACAAAAATCGATCATTTGAGAGGGCACGTGCCCTGATCCCTATGTGCTCCACCCTTATTTTTAAATATAAAAAATAATTCAAAATATTTATAAATATAGTAAATTTTATTATTTATCTGTGACAAATCCAAATAAACTATTATCTATGTCTATCTATGTCATGATAAACACATAGTAGTCTATCAATGTATTTTGCTATTATTTGTAAATATTTTCAGTTGCTCTGTCATTCAAAATAATTTATCTTTCAAAATTATGTGTTAAAAAGAGGAAAAAAAAACATTTTCAATTACTATTTTAAAAAGAAAAATATTTATGTGCATCATACCATACCTAATATATATGCATCATATCAAATTGTTTAATCATAAATTGTTACATGATAAATTCTTCTTCTATTTCACTTAAAATACTTTAATTTTTTTGTGTATGTAATTCATGAAGATAGATGTATCTTGGAACGTACTTAAATATTGCTATTTAAATAATTATCGAAGTTATTGACAAAAATTAGTGGATCCATTTTGTTTGATAACAAATTTTTCTTAGAATTATGTTTATTTTTCACTATTTTTTTTCCATTCAATTTCACCTTGTTAAGAACACACATCTGAATTTTAAACCAAATTTTGAAAACAAGAACAAGTTCGAAAATTTATTTCTTTAGGTTTTGTTTAATATATGACCTTTTTTTATTAAAAAAATCATATAAACACTATTCACACTTATAAATTTATTTGTTTTAAAAATTAACCTCATAAATACTATTTTTAATTTAGCAATTTAAAAGGCTGATCAAGAGAAGAGATATTTGAAATTTGAAATTCTATTTTCATGAACTAAGAAAATTTTGTTTTGTGTTGTTTTTTAAGAACAACGCTAATTTTTAAAAGCTATAATTTTGTATTCTTGTCGTTCTATTCATGTTAATAATTTTATTTGATTTCAATAACGTTTGAATGGAGATTTAAATCTTTATTTTACATTAGTTAAGTTTAAATACATTATTTATTATTATTATTATTATTTTGATAAAGAGTGTAGGCGTTATCTAATTGAACTATATATGGTGAAAAGTTAACAATGTTAAAAAGACATAATAATAAAAACAATGCAAGATTCAACGTCTATTGTAGAGTATCTTTTGTATTAATTAATTTACTTTATTCTAATAAATTGAGTAATTATTTTCTAAAATCGACGTCGTTTTTAGTAATAAAAAGTGGAGGCGTTATCTAATTGAACTATATATGGTGAAATGTTAGCAATGTTAAAAAAACATAATAATAAAAATAATGTAAGATTCAACGACTATTATAGAATATCTTTTATATTAATTAATTTACTTTATTCTAATCAATCGAGTAATTGTTTTCTAAAATCGACATCGTTTTATTTATAGTAAAAATATTAAGCCATTATTTTAAGTCAATTAAATAGATTTAGCTTAAAATAATAGATATTTTATTTCTAAATTAGAAATTTCTAAATTAATCTTTGTATTTAATGTTCTATAAATTATTCTACTTAAAGTTAATTTTTATTGAAATTAAATAGATAAAAACAAATAATTTTCATTCCAAAAAATATATCATGATATATGTTTTCAAATATTATATATGAAAAGTTGACATATACAAATTGAAAATTTCTCAATGAACTAACAATATAAACTATTTTAAAGAACCTTTTTATAATAGATAAATGAAATTTAGATATTTAAAAATATATATACATATATATATATGGACTAAAATAAAACAAATTCGAAAATAGGGGAAAAAATCTATTTCAAATATATTTTTAATAGACTAATGTTAAAAAATTATTATTGTTACTGTTGTTATTAATTTTTGTAGCTTGCATCGTGAAATGTGAGGTAATTCAATGACCCATGTGACAAGTTATATATATTTTGTTTTAAAAAAATACGAAAATGAATATTTAACATTTCTAATGTGACCATTTTTTCTCATTTTTTTTTTAAAAAAAGGTGACCAATTAATTGTATATTACTCCTTGGAATCTCTTTTAATAGAAATTTCTAAGTCTCTCCCTGAATAAATTTATTTAGTGTAATTTACGATCTAACTTAATCGGATTTGAATCTCTCACATATTGTATCTACAATATATACAATATTTCATTTCTAAAATTTAGGAGTAAAATTCTCTTAACTTCTCAAATATAATTTTGTTAAATTTAAGAGTATCGACCTTATTTTTCCAAATAATGACTTTTTGATTGAGAACCTATCCATCTTTTTTTTTTTTACAACACCAACTTAAACACTCTGCAACATTTTTTGCCTTCAATTTGACTATGGAAAAAAAAAACTTGTCCCTTTTTTTTTCTCTTTTTTATCCATTTTAACTATCTCAAAGATTTAAATGTATTACCATTTTTAGTTTCATTTTGAAAAGAAAAATGTTGCAAGTCTATACTAAAATTAAAATAATGCAATTGTTAAAACCTTTTCCTTCAAAATTTAAATATAAAACCTTTTCCTTAAATTAAAATACAATTTTCAATCATATTTTTAATAAATTGTTCATATGTAAAATAATGCAAAATGCTAACAAATAATAAAATTTTGGAATTAAATTTAATTTGTTCGCCATATATTTATCTAAACTAATCTTTTTTTTTTTTTTTTTTTTGCTCGGGATATTTTCAACTTGCTAATATACTATTTAAATTGCATTTGTAAATATTAAAATCAATTAGGAGGTAATCTTAATCATTTAGGCTATTCGGTAAAATAAATTCTTTATATTAATTTATCTAGAATTATTTTTTAATTTATTCTGACGGGCAAAAACAGATAGTACCAGTATTAGAAGGTGCAAAACTATTATAATTATAGAATACCTGAAATCCTAGTATTAAATAGAATCAAAGTTAAATTTGATATACACTTTGTATAAATAAATTAACAAAAAAACAATTACATTCATTTTTTTTTTTCATATTTAACTTTTACATTTTAATCTTTTGTCAATTCAATTAATTCATGTTTACTTTCTAAATTTTGAGTTATATTTGGTTTCCTGCATTTAAAAGTACATTTTTACTCTTTAGTCATGAGTATGAGTTGTGAGTTTAGTGGTCTATTATTATTTTCTTTATATACAACATTCAAATTTTAAAATAATTCAGATAAAATATATACAATACAAAATAAAAAAAAATTATATATTTAGCACAATAATTAGCGAAAAATATTTTGTTTCGAATTAAACAAACATGGGATGATTCAAAACTCCAATTTCTTTAAAAGGAAATGGTCTCTCAATACCATTTAGCTATGAAGAAAATAGTGCTGAGAATTTGTATATCTAACTTTTCAGTTGATGTTATATTATCGATTTTTTTTTTTTTAGCTAGGTTCATGTTCATAATATCATTAAGCTATATATATTTATCTCCTTTTTTTTTTTTTTTTTGAGGTTTTATGATATGTAGAGATGAAATTTCGAAGTCATCCACTAGCATGTATTTAAAATTATGGAGTTCCATCTCACCTGATTTTTTCAATATGGGATTCTCAACATGCCTCATTTTTCAAATAGGGTGTTGGCCTATGTTTCATCCTTGGCCGAGGCCGAGGAGGTCATTTGGGCTTTTAACCCAAACTTTTTTCTTCCCGAGGCCTGAATTAGGTCATACCACATTCATCCAATGGGGAAGGTCGACCTCGACATCATCCTTGGCTGAGGAGGTCATTTTGGATTTTAGCTCAAAACTCCCTTTTTTTCCATACTCAGTTGGTCTCTAAGATATTGTTTTCTTACTCGAGTTTCGCTATAAAGTCGATTATGTTCTCTAATTCAAACCTACCTATAATAATTTTCACCGTTTAGAGTGGTCTCATTTTATTCACCACTACTATAAGAATCATGATCAACTAAATCGTGATTGGTCTATGGTTAGGTCGGTAAAACAATGATAGAAAATAGGATCCATTAACCTGGTCAAATTAAGGCAATAAAAAGTAGGAGAAACATGAGCGATTTAAGATTTAAAAGACAAGATGGTGATGAGAAATCAATGATTTTAATCACGAATATATATATAGTTAGCGTTATATTAACCCTCCATTATACTGATTTGTTGATGTGTTGAGATGTGATTAGTCAAACAGCATCTTTGGATCTAGAACCCCCATTTTCTTAATTATTCTTCCACTAATTTAATTAATTAATAACAAACTTTTAATGCAAATTAATTTTTTCCTTTTCCTAAATATTAATTTATAAATTCTTGCGGACCACATTCTTTTAAAAAAATAATAATAAATCATTCTTCTTTTGGGAAATTCAGAAATTTTGAGTGCCACCTAAATGCTACTTTATTATTCGAATGTTATCTCCTGAACTAGATTTAATTAAACTAAAAAGATCATACCAAAAAATTATAATAGAAAAAATAATCTTTTATTCTTCCAGGGAAAAATGTCCTTTTACTTAGAAAATTGGTTGAATTTTAGTTATTATGCTATCAATAAATCTTAAATTTAATCGACAATACTAGTTTATTGTTGATTCTTTTAAAGAAAATGTTATCTATAGCATTTTTATTTTAAAGGTTGAAAACATATTCGTATATTTTATTTTCTAACATAAAAATTATTATTTTTATTTTATCAATTTCGATAAAATTAACTTTGCGGGACTAAATTTAAGAATTATTGTAAGTACAAAGACTAAAATAGGATAATTGAAAGTAAAAATACTAAAATTGAATCAACTTCAAAGTATGAGAATCAAAATGATATTTTAACCTAATTATTAATTTTGTCCTAGAAATGTACTTAGTTTGAACTAGAAAAAAAAAGTTTTTTAAGTTAGCAATTTGCATAATGGAATATGTATGTAGGTTAGATCTATATATATGATAAACTACTTTATTATAGTTCAATTTGGTTAAAATATTATATTCTTGATCACATATTTGGTCGTTTGATTCTCCATCTCTGAAAAACTACTTTATCAAATTTAATTTGATTAAATAATTATATTCTCGATCACATGTTTGATTGTTTGATTCTCTACCTTTTAAAAAAAACTACTTAAAAGTTTAAAGTAGAAAGCAAATGTAGAAAAATACAATAAAATTATAATATGTATGTATATCCAGTATTATTCTTAATTCACTAAACTATAATATGATTGCACATTCAATTAATATCTAAACTACTAGTTAATTCATTTCAATAAATAAATATATCATAAAGCAGCCAATTGTGGCTTCCCTTAGATTCAACAATTATGTAATGGGAGATCGAAATGTGACTTTAGAGTTAATCGATGGTATTTTATCTACTATGTTATGTTTAGATTGATATCAAAATGATTTGAAATTTTCAATTAATTAGGTCTAGCTTGAGATTATGAAATAATTATTAGTAACCGTCCGTCGAGAAAGCGGTTTGAATATGAAATAAATTAGATCGATAATTATATTTAGGTCCCATTTGGTAATTATTTTATTTGTTTATTTTTTTAAAAAAACAATTAAGCCTACAACACTACTTTTCCTTTCATATTTCTTCTTTTTATTAATGGTTTTAAAAACCAAGCCAATATTTAAAAAGTAAAAGAAAAATAGCTTTTAAAAAGTTATTTTTTGTTTTTATAGAATTTGACACAATAATTGTAGTTAAGTAAGATACAAACTATGCTAAGAAATGAGTAGAAAGTAGGCTTAATTTTCAAAAATCAAAAATAAAAACTGAAATGGTTACCAAACGACGCTTTATTTTTTTAATTTTTGATTTTTGAAACTTAAATTTATAGTCTAATACTACTTTGTTCGTCAATTTCTATGTTTTTGTTAATTATCCACTTTTTATTAATGTTTAGAAAAAAAATCAAGTTTTGAAAATAATAATAATAATAATTTTTTTAAGATTTGAGAATAATTCAAGCTTAAATTCAAAAAAAGAAAAAAAGAAAAAACAAAATCATATGTTCTTAGTGTTTGATAGATTTCAAAATTAAACCTAGAAAATAGGATTAAAATAAAGATAAAATAAGGAATTTTTAGGAGATGGTCAATAGAGGAATCGGGTTCTCCAGAAAATCGATCTCAACAGCTATATAGCTAACCAAAATTTACAAACTACCTTAAGTAATTGAAAAGGTTAAGATTCTCCATAGTCATATATTACGAAATAAATTCCAAATACAACTCTAGTCTCTCCATAGCTTGAATTCGATTTGAATGATTAAACCTCACCATCCATCTAAATTATTTTTATATTCTCTTTTTTTTAAAAAAAAAGTTTAAATTAATATATAACATGTAAAGAATAAAACTAAGGTACCGTTTAATAACCATTTGATTTTAATTTTTGTTTTTAAAAATTAAACTTATTTCGTCCACACCTTTTGAACCATTGATGAAGAGTAGATTACAAAACGAAAAAATTTAGATGTAAGAGTAATGTCGATAGACTTAATTTTAAAAAATAAAACAAACAATAAAATAATTACCAAATAAAAGCCTAAATTTGTTGATTTGTAAATCGAATTGATGATTTCTAGATAAACAATATAACTTTAACATGATAATATTTCATATTTAGAATTTAAAATATAAATTATCGACACGTGTACTATAAATTAAATCCCGTCAACTAAATTCGACTCCTTTTTAAGTTAATTCCACTTTTTTTTTTTTTACCGAAAAAAGTTACTTTTAAAAAAAAAAAAAAAAAAACTTTTCTCCGACGTCACCGACCAATAGGACAGGCCTCCACGTCATCGACCCTACCTTCTTCCCAACGGCAACGATCGGCGTGCCACCGGCCACGGCGGTTACGGTTTGATATCATAATTATAAATCCTCATAATTACATAAATTTGTGACGCTTCTACTACCTGAACATAAGACATCTTGTCTCCCCAAGATACAACCTTAATTACTCTCAAAGCAACTACATTAATTTTCGATTTATTCTCTTTAATTTTCAAACCTTTTTATTTAATAATCAACATAAATTATCTTAATTTTTGAAAGGATAATTTGTATCTTATTCATTAACTAAGATATAATCCTTAAATAAAAACGATATCCTATTCTTTTACAAAATTTAAAAATAAAGAAAAAATAATTATTGATTTAGAAGTTAAAAGATTTGAATCTTTCCAGGTATATTATTGAACTGTAAAAGGAGAACCATGCAAACAAGAAAATAGTTTATTCTAACTAATTAAAAATTCAACCGACAAAAATAAATTATGGGCAGTTAAGAGATATACATTTAAAATAAAATTTTGCCGTCATATGTTGCTCATATTCTGCCAAATCATAAGAATGTGTCACATTCATATTAAAATAAAAATGTTAATAACAAAAGTATATCAAAATCAAAATGAAATTTCAAATACATGATAGTAATAGAAGCATTTTATTGTTTTTATTAGTACAAGAAATAAATACAGATGGTATAAAGATTTGAACATTCGACTTAAAGAAAAATGTACATATCAATTACTACTAAAATATATTAATATTTTTATGTTAATAGAAACATCTTATTAAATCTTAGAATTTATATATGTACAATTGAATTTTTTAGTATTACATAACAACATTTTCATCCAAATAAAAAATTTATTGGGAAAAGTACAACATTTTCATCCAAATAAAAAATTTATTGGGAAAAGTACCTTTTTAATCCTTAAGTTTTGGGTCTAATTTTTATTTAGTCCATAGGTTTCAAAAAGTTACACATTTAGTCCTTAAATTTTGGGTTTGATTTAAATTTTGTCCCTAAATTTCAAAATATTCAATTTTATCTTTGACATTTGAATTTTACTTCAATTTAGTCCATATGTTTCAAGATTTACACTTTTAAACTTGATTATTCGATGAAAATTATCATTTTCAGTCTTTAATATTAATTTATATCAGTAAATTAAAAATAATTATAATTAATAAGTTTCACTATTTTTTATCACTTTTAAAATTAAACTCAAAATCTCATTTCATAATTATTTCTAATTAATTAATTGAAATTGGCGTTAATGATTGAAAGTGAATTTAATGAAAAATCGAGGTTAAAAAAATATAAAACCTTGAAATTGTGACCAAATTGAAACAAAACTTAAATCTCAAGATAAAATTATAACACTTGTAAATTCAAGACTAAATTGAAACAAAACTCAAAACTTAAGAATCAAATGTGTAACATTTGAAAACTTAGGGACCAAATAGAAACTACACTTAAAATCTAAGAACCAAAGAGTTATTTTACCCAAATCTTTTTTAACTCATAAACTCCCATGAAAACAAATTTGGAAACCCATGTGAATTTAATGCATATTTAGGAGTGATTTCTAAATTATTAAAATTATTTTTGTCATATTCAAATTCACTTCATAACACACATTTAATAACTCAAAATCAATTTACTGTTTATTTTTACACTTTCAAACACAGTTTTCATACTATTAAAATTGATTTTGAATTATTAAAAATATTAAAAAAATGACTTTAATCATTTTAAAATTATTTCAAACATATCCTTAATTCAACTACCATAATTCAAGAGATTTGATTTCTCCGATAGACTACAGTAGTTGACGTTTGAATGATAATTAAATTAAATCCCAAATCCCGATCATAAAATAAATAAATAAACAATATTAACAAGTAAATGTGAGGTGGGCCCAATCATCTATTTCAATTTTTTCACTCCCATGCGCAACCAATCACCTCCAATGGTTGACTTTCTCTTATAACCATCTTTGAAGTTTGACCTTTCACCTCCATACACATTTAATTCCTTTCCATAATATTTTCATTTATACACATTTTGACTTCTCATCAATAATGAAAATAAATTACTTCTTTATATTATCCATTTTCATTTTTATATTATACTTTTATCCCACAAAAATAGAAACCAAGTTGGCCATTTAAAAAAATTAAAAAAAAAATTATGGGACGTATATGAAAGCTATTTAATACTAGATGAAATATTTTATTATTATTATTTTTTATCTAAGGAAAGTCTCCTCATTTTTCATTTTGAAATCAAGAAATACGATTATATTGTCTAAAATACTAAACATTGACTCAAACCAAAAAAGGAAACAAAATAATTTATTGTTATCTTCCCTTAAACAGAAATATATAAAAACATCCATAGCATTAAAAGAGTATTTTCTTAGATCATACTCTTCTAAAAATGGAATATAATAAAATTAACATATACCCAACATTTTCTATGTAAAGTGTATATATATCCAATTTTATAATTCTCTGCTGGCATATCAAAAGAAAACAAAAAAGGAAAAACAAAGAGCGTGACCATTGTTTACTCAAAATGTATAAATAATTGATTTAATAAAATCATATATATAAAGAAGTACAAGTCATTGAAACAAAGAATATAGCTACAATGGCTTTTGTTTACTCACATACTACATGTCATTGAAATAGATTAGGCTTCTATAATTTAACCAAATATTATTTTTATTATAAGTGCAAGCCATGACCTATTGTTATAGGCCCACCACAAAGTCCCATTTGATAATTAATTAAGTTTATAAATTTATTTGCTTTTCTATCTACTTTATTAAACATGTTTAAAAAAACTTTAGAGAAATAGTCTTAAACATTTTTTTTTTTGAAATTTTGCCAAAAAATTTAAATGCTTACTTAAAAAGAAGGTTAATAACATGAAAAAGAAATTATATATATAAAAAAAAAGAAAGCGCAATTTTCAAATGTAGAAATCAAATGATTATCGAATAAAGTCGTAGTTTTTTAAAAATTATCTTTTTATTTTTGAATTTTGATAAAAAAAAATTCACACTTTTATTTTTAAAAAATGAAAGGTATGATAAAAAAAAATTATGAGACAATGATTATAAATTTCAAGAAGCAAGGTAAAAATTTTATATATACATGTACAATAGCAAGGAAGTTCGTTATTTATCGAATTTTTATAAGATTTATATGTCTACATCTAAACATTTTTTGGTATACAAAATTGCTATAATTGGTTTTTTGGATGAGACCATAACATCTAGTTGTGCTATGTTGTCTCATTTCTGTATTAGTTGACATTTTTTTTTATTATATATACACTCAATACTTCTATTATTAATTTGATCTCACACAAATAAATAAATAGATACATATATAAGTAAATAATTGTATTATATAAGAAACATAAATTAATAAGTGTCATCTCTACTAAAGATTTTATTTTAAAATGTTTAGAATAATTAAGCTACTATTTTTTAAAATACAACCTTATGAATACGATCCAATCACATATTAACTCAATACAAAATTTCATAAAAATTTAGGAAAGAAATCGAAACAATCATTTCTAAATTTCAATATAAATGAAAGATTTGAACCACAAGCCTTTTAATAGTTAACATGTGTATTATATGTCATTTGAGTTATGCTCTTGATCGTTAACAGTTTTTTTCCTCTTAAAAGAAGAAAATGACCCATCTTCTTAACTTGGGAGCACTTGTGCCATAATTGAAATTAGTAAACATGATTAATTTGTATAGAATGTGGAAGAAAAGAATACAATTATTTGTGAGACAAATGGTCCATAAAACATGCCAAAGTGAACTAGGTAGAGGCCATTAAATTAGATTTAGGGGATATGTCTTCCTCTTCCATAATCAGCTGCACAAAAGTTGCCCTAGAAAGGTCTTTTTAATTCTTCATCATCATCATCAATTTTTTTTCCCCTTTTTTGGTTCCTAAAAATTCATGATTGTTTCTTTTGATTTCCTTTGAAGTGAAAATTAGATTCCTTCTATAGATTCTATTGGAGTTGGGATCCTCCTAGATTCCAAATAATGATTAAAATAATTTCAAAACTTTGAAATATATATATACACATATAGAATGAAATATGTGATAATTTTTATTATTTATTTAATATAATTTTGGAGAACAATAGTTTTTATTTGGTGAAAACTAATTATCAATATCTAAGCCAGAGTTCTCATAAAATATTAGAGTTTTAATTAATAAAATAATGATCTATTTTGGGATTTTGATTTATTAACGAACTTTTTTTTGGCGGAATAAACTAAGAAAGTCGTCATTGGATCCTTAACTTTATTTTAGGTTAGACCAAGTTTTAGGACCCGTTTAGATTAGCTTTGAGAAAGAAAATGTTTTTTAAGGAAAGAAAATTTTTATAAATAAAAAAATCTAAAAAATATTTAGATTTTATAGCAAAAAGTTCCAAAAGTGCTTGTACTTTTGGAACTTTTTACTATAAAGGGTAAATACTTTTAAATATTTTTTAATATTTAAAAAGACTCCTTTAAAGAATTCATTTTTATTTACATATTTTTTTTTATAAAAATGATACTTGAAAAACTATTTTGAGTGGTTGTCAAACATTATAATTTTTTTTTCTAAAATGACTTATTTTTTAAATTAAACACTTAAAAATGTATTCCAAACATACTCTTATTTTAGATTGGTGAGTTAAATTACAAGTTGTGTCCTTTCATTTTAAGGTTTATGTTAATTTGGTCTTTGAATTTTTAAAAGTGTTTATATCTAATAGGTTCCTGACAAATTTGAAATTTAATAATTTGCTTTATTAGATTGATATAAATTTATATTTTATGTCTATTACATGCATCTTTAAATTTCAAAAATTTTGTGTTTAGTAGATCATAAATTTTAAAGAATTCAAAATTTTAGAGATTAAAGTCCAATTTGGGATTGGTTTTGCAATCTTAAAATTTATAGGAAAATCTTAACCGTCTAAGCTGTTTAGTAAAACAACTTATTTACTAATATACCCAAATCACTTTTAAATGTGTACTAATGTGCTAAAGCTATTCGGTGTGGCTTTTAAATTTTAGCTTTACTAAACATTTGGTATCTTCCTTTATACTCATCTCAATTTTTCATTTCATTACTTTATTATCTCAAATCTATTTCAAATTTTAATTTGTTCAATTTCTTATAACAATTATTAAAAAAAAACTTCTATAAAAAAAAATAAATTAAAAAATTAGTTACCACGGGGTTTCTGGATAAACTTGCTTCGTAGAATTTGAACTTTTGTATTTGTATTGTTGCTTCGTAGAATTTGAACTTTTGTATTTGTATTGATACAATCTCTAAATATAATTCTTTGATGCGTTCAAAGTAAACTTTAATAAAGTTGGTATTAAAGTTAGTTTATCTTCTTGGATAACCGACCTTTGGTCTTGATGATCTTTTTGGATGATCGACATTTGGTCTTGATGATCTTTTTGGATGATCGGCCTTTGGGCTTGATATCTTCTTGGATAATCGATCTTTTCTTTTAAGATGATAAGATAACCGACCTTTGGTGATCGACATTTGGTCTTGATGATCTTTTTGGATGATCGGCCTTTGGGCTTGATATCTTCTTGGATAATCGATCTTTTCTTTTAAGATGATAAGTTTTTTGCTTGTTGATCTTCTTGGATGATCGAGCTTTTAGTTTGCTAATCTTGGATGACCGGTCTTTGCACTTGTTAATCTTCTTGGATGATTGGTCTTTGCGCTTGTTAATCTTCTTGGATGATTGGTCTTTGGGCGCTTGTTAATCTTCTTGGATGATCGGTCTTTGGGCTTGTTGATCTTCTTAGATGATCGGACTTTGGGCCTGATGATCTTCTTAGAGGATATTAATATTCGCACGAGGCTTCCGGAGAAACTTGTTTCGTGGAACTAAACTTGAGTTGGTGTAGATAATGTTGATGTTCTGGACAAGTTTGGGCGTCTTCGGAGAATTCTCTCTAGGTCCTCTGGAGTGTAGAATTGCTGATCTTCACAAATGAAGAGAGTTCTCTATTTATAGACTTTGTGGACTTAGGCCTAGTTGGTCCATGGGTCTGACCCTTAGGCCTGATTTGACATTTAGGTCCAATTTAGCCTATTTTTGGGCTTAGTTGGACTTTAAACCCAAATAATAATATAAAATTGTACCAAATTAATTTTATCCGATTCAAAGATCACCATGGAAACATGTGACGTCATTGAAATTTGTTTCAACTTCAATTTGGGACACATGCCAACTCCTAATTGGCCCCTAATTTGACGATTTGGAATTTTGTTATTAATTTAGTAAATGATGTGACATTTTGTGATTGACATTTTGTGATTGGTCCAAAATTTATTATTCAACAAATACCCTTTTTGAGATTTATGCACATATATGAGTGATTGAATCTCAAAAAAATATAAAGTTGGAATCAAAATTCAAATATATCTGTTCTTGAATTTGATCTCAATTGATATGTCAATCAAACTATGAATTTAGTACATAAGTTTAACTCGAATTTGAGATAAAATTTGGAATATGACCAAATTTTAATTTGAGATTTTACCCCTGATTTGGAAATATGGGCAAGAACCTAAATTTGGATGAATTTGATATAAAATTTGGAAGATGTCCAAATTTGAATTTTACATCAATTTGAGATTTTATCCTCAATTTAATTTGACTTGAGGATAAAAGTCTAAATTTGGATGATTTAGATTTGGGATAAATTTTGGAATATGTCCAAATTTTATTTTGAGATTTTATATAATTTAATCTCAAAGTTGAACAATTTGATTTTTTTTTTAATAAAATTTGGAATATGGCAAAGGATAAAAGATAAATTTGAATTGAATTTGCCAAAAAATTTGGAATATGGCCAAAATTTTATTTTTAGATAAATTTAAAACTTTATACCTAATTTAATTT
This sequence comes from Benincasa hispida, assembly GCF_009727055.1. Taxonomy (NCBI): domain Eukaryota; kingdom Viridiplantae; phylum Streptophyta; class Magnoliopsida; order Cucurbitales; family Cucurbitaceae; genus Benincasa; species Benincasa hispida. The sequence continues at coordinate 23,649,879 of NC_052350.1, read as the reverse complement.
TGCTTCGAGGATAGAAGGTTAAATTTGAATAATTTGAACTTGGGATAAAATTTGGAATATGACCAAATTTTAACTTGACATTTTATTCACAATTTAATCTCAAAGTTGAATAATTTGGATAAATTTTGGAATATGGCCAAATGTTAATTTAAAATAAATTTGAGATTTCACCCTTAATTTGATTTGGATTGAGATAAAAGCTAAATTTGATTTGAATATGAGATAAAATTTGAAATATGACCAAATTTTAATTTGAGATAAAATTTGGAATATGCCCAAATTTAAAATGGATATAAATGGATTTTGATATCATTTGACTTAAAGTTAATTCATTCAAACCCACCAAGAATCTTAAATTCAAATTTAAAAGATAAGATATTTTGATTCACATCTTACCAAAATCTTTTAGAAAGATAAGATTTTAGTAGGAAATCCAAATTAAATTAGGAATTTGAGTCTATTTTGACCTCTATAAATAGGGCTCACCACATACATCTTTCTCATTCTCATCTTTTACTTCTACTCTATTCTCTTATTTTATTTCTTCTTTCTCTTTTTTTTTCTTCCTTCTTTTTGTTTCTTTCTTTTTCTCCTTTCTTTTCTTCTTCTTTCTTTTCTTTCTTTCTTTCTCTTTTTTTTTCACACTCAATCGATGGAGTAATCCTTTTCTTTTTTCGCCAACTCATTAGTATTTTTTGCAAATGGTGAGTTTTTTTTAATCATTATCACTATTATTATTATTTTATTTGTTTGTAGCAATGGCTTGTTGCGTGACCGTCTCCTTGACACACATAGGGATGACCCCGGAAAAGTTTAACAACTCTTATTTGATCAACATAGGGATGATCCCAGAAAGATGTATCCTATTATATCGCCACTTTTTTTATCAACATGAGGATGACCCCATAAAGATTTAACTACCCCATTTGATCAACATAGGGATGACCCTAAAAAGTTCTACTTTATTATATCTCAATCAACATGGGGATGACCCCGAAAAGGTCTAACAATCCCCATTTAATCAACATAAGGATGACCCCGGAAAAGTCTGCCCTATCATATCTCGGTCAACATGGGGATAACCTCAGAAAGATCTAACAATCCTCATTTGATCCACATAGGGATGATCTCGGAGAGGTCTACCCTATTATATCGTTGCTTCTCGATCAACATGGAGATGACCCCAGAAAGGTCTACCCTATTATATCACCACTTCTTGATCAACATGGGGATGACCCCGAAAATGTCTAACAACCCACATTTGATCAACATAGGGATGACCCTGGAAAAGTCTACCCTATTATATCTCGATCAACATGGGGATGACCCTAGAAAGGTCTAACAATCCCTATTTGATCCACATAAGGATGACCTCGAAAAGGTCTACCCTATTATATCTACCCTATTATATCGCCACTTGATCAACATAGGGATGATCCCAGAAAGGTCCAACAACCCTATTTAATCAACATAGGGATGACCCCAAAAAGGTCTGTCCTATTAAATCGTAACCTAATCAACATAGTGATGCCCCGGAAAGGTCCAACAACCCTATTTGATCAACATATGGATGACCCCAAAAAGGTTTAAATAACCCTATTACATCGCTTCATGATCAACATAGGGATGATCCGAAAAGGTCTAACACTCCTTATTTGATCAACATAGAGATGACCCCAGAAAAGACTAAACAACCCTATCACATCGTCACTTCTTGATCAACATAGGGATGATCCCGGAAAGGTCTAACAATCCCTATTTGATCAACGTAGAGATGACCCTAGAAAGGTCTAAACAACCCTATTACATCCCTTCTTGATCTGACTTTGAAGATAAGGCAAATATGTCATCAAGTTTTGAAGATGAGGTAGATATGCCATCAAGCTTTGAAGTTGGGGAGAATATGCCATCAAGCTTTTGAGTGGAGTCGAGTGGACTGGATTGTATATGAGGTGAAGCCAAGTGGATCAAAGTTATTCTCATATATGAGGTAGAGCCAGGCGGACCAAACTTGATTTCGCATATGAGGCGGAGCCATACCAATATTTTCTTAGAGGAAGCGAAGCTACATCAACATTTTAGGGAAGGAGTGAAGTTGCACCAGCATTTTGGAGAAGGAGCAAAGCCTTATCAACATTTTTTGGGGAGGATGCAAAGCTACACCAACAATTTGAAGAAGGAAGGAAGCTGCACTAATATTTTGAAGAGGGAGCGAAGCATCAAAATCTGACTTCGAAAAAGAAGTGGTGAAGCCTTCAGACTTGAAGATGAAAAAGCATCGATAAAGCCTATGAACTTGAAGATGAAGGAGCATCGACGGAGCCTCTGAATTTGAAAACGGAGAAGCATTGATAGAGCCTTTAAACTTGAAGATGGGGGAACATCAACAAAGCCTTTGAATTTGAAGATGGAGGAGCATTGACAAAGCCTCTGAACTTGAAGATGGAGAAGTGTCGATGAAGCCTCTAAACTTGAAGATGAAGAAGCACCGATGAAGTCTCTAAACTTGAAGATGGAGGGGCATCGACGAAGCCTCTGAACTTGAAAATGGAGGGAAATCGACGAAACCTCTAAACTTGAAGATGGAAGGGCATCGACGAAACCTTTGAACTTGAAGGTAGATGAGCATCAACAAAGCCTATGAGCTTTAAATTTGATGAAGCATTGACAAATCCTTCAAACTTGAATTTTAATAAGCATCAGCAAAGTCTCTGAACCTGAATTTAAGAAGCACCGGAAAATTTTCTAAATTTGATATTGAAGAACATCTATAGTTGAAGATGAAGAGTCGAACTATAGATGAGTGATGCTTCAAACTTGAAATAAGCAATGCCCAACACTACTTTTTTGTTTAAGTGAGCAAAAAGATGATTGCATAACCTTATTATACACACCCAACCTATGTAGTATCGTGCAAACAACATGTATCTTCAATTTGTTGTGTTACCCTTAAAGGAGATCTAAACTGAGATCTCCATGAGCAGTGGAAGTGGATCATTTCAAATTCCATTCAGAATGAACATGACAATCATAGTCTAACCAGAAACAAATAGATTATGCATAAACCAAAATTACAGCATGTAACAATAGGATACAAGGAATAGAGTATGCGTATCTTTGAAGAATTATTCTTCAAGTATCCCTTGATCAGTCTCCAATGTGACCGTATACTCGATCGTTTAGAAGATGAAGCCTATCGTATAAACTTTACTACTCGATCGTGTAGCAACGATCAATGAGTAGCTATCGTATAGTCAACTCTTAAACGATCGTGTATGCTCTCAACGACTATCGCTTAGTAAAAACTCTTTTTACTTGATAGCCTATTTTCGTGAGAATTATCTGAATGAATCAACTATTAATTTTGGAAAACAATTTTTCTTTTATCTCACGGTTACCATAAAACTTCCAAGAACCTCCCACTCAAATCAATTATTAGAGAAAAAGAATTAATTATCATATAATAAATGAATATGATAACCAACTTATCATATTATATTTATAACCTATAGTTTTAATATTACATCATATAAAACACATAAACCATAGTTCTTTTTCTATTTTATGGTACTTAATATAAATCATATTTATATTAATTCCTCCAATTAATGTATCTAATACATCACACCAATTATATCACATATAATTGAATTTCCTCTTGTTAATTTGAACACTTCAAACTAACCCAAAAACTTGTTCTCAACTTGAATCCATTGAGCTACCAAGGGGACCTCATGGACCTGTAGCTTGAAGCTCCAACGGTACGTGAATAGCTGACTAAACTCTTTAGTCATGAGATCCACCATCCGTTAACTGTTGGTCACTCCACTAAAGACCGACAGCTGCACTCTTTGCACTACAGATATATTTCTGTGTCCATATAACTAATCAACAGTGTGATAACCCTTCACAAATCGCTCATAAGTATGGCTGGACTAATTTACCGTTTTGCCCCTATAGTTACATTTAACTCATTAACTACCACTGATTTCTCTAATGAACAATAAGTCATAGTCCTACTATGACTGAGTCTTCTCTTCCAAAGAGAGGGTGTGGCCACTATGTTCAAGGCCCAGAATCAACCCTTAAAGAAGCAATTTATCTACTTACCCCTACTTCGCAGAATGAGTGAATTTTATCTTGTGTAGCTGAGTTCTCAACTCCCCAGTCAGACGAATCCCCAAAAAGGTAGGCTATTTGAATTGGCAATCTGGTCACTCTCACCCATACTAATCAAAGGACCGCCTTCATAGGCAGGAGTTCCTAACTCACTCAGAATTAAAGTCATGTCATCTATGGTCATTTTAGTGAAATGTAAGTCTCAATTATTAACGGCGTTATATAAAGAGACTAATCATCTCGTGGTTCAGTCTTATACAAACTTTTTATATAGGACACCCCCACTTACATGTCTCCACATGAATGGTCAAAATCAAACTATTTGTAGTACTTTACAATAATTGTAAATATCTACAAAGTTATTCGTATCCGTAGTGTCACCAGGATAAGGTATCCCTTTTTTATCCTTATACTACAGATCATTTAGGTTATTACTTAAGGCATGATCCACTTATATGTCTTACATACATGCTTAAGTTACATGAAATAACCATGAATCTTAGTTTATTGGATATAAGTAAATGCAAATAAAATAACATTTATTTTATTAATAACAATGTGTACAAAAGTTTAAAAACTACTAGATCACTGGGAGAATTAGGACACCAATCTCAACAATCTCCCACTTGTCCTAATGTCTCGGGAGACTGATGTACAATACATACAAATAGTACAATATATAATAAACTAGGGCATACTCTATACCCCAGTATCATCTCCCACCTGCCCTAAACAAGGTACCGCATGTCCCGTAAGTTCAGACTCTCTAAATAATCCTCAAACACTTTAGACGTGAAAACCTTTGTAAATGGGTCAGCAGCGTTGTGCTCTGACGCGATCTTCGTGACTATCACATCATTGCGATGCACAATCTTCTTGACCAAATGATACTTCTGTTTAATATGCTTGCCTCTATGATGACTCCGAGGTTCCTTAGAATTTGCCACAACCTCGCTATTATCACAATGAAGAGTGATCGTCAAAGACATATTTGGAACAACTTCTAAATCTGTAAGGAACTTCCTAAGATAAATTCACAAATGGCTATGTATTCGACTTCCATAGTGGAGTCCGCGATACATTCTTACTTGATGCTTCATCAAACTAAAGCCCCTCCATTCAGAGTGAACACTGACCCTGATGTCAATTTTCGAGAATCTCTATCAGTCTGAAAGTCAGAGTCTGTGTATCCTGTAAGGATCAAATCCTTATCTCTATACACGAGCATATAGTCTCTCGTTCTCTGAAGATACTTGAGAATCTTTTTGACCTATGTTTAGTGATCTAATCCTAGATTGGAATGATATTGACTGACAATCCCTACTGTATAACAAATGTCAGGTCTAGTACATAACATTGCATACATGAGGCTTCCAATAGTCGAAGCATAGGGAATCTGTCTCATTTTCTCAACATCTTGAGGTGTCTTAGGGCATTGCTCCTTAGACAAAATAATTCCATGCCTGAAGGGTAATAAACCCCTCTTGGAATTCTGCATCGAGTACCTAATCAACATCTTGTCAATGTACGATGCCTGAGACAAGGCCAACCTCTTGTTCTTAGGATCTAGAATGATCTGGATCCATAGAACATACTACGCCTCTCCCAAAATTTTTATTTGGAATTGGGCGGCTAGCCACTTCTTAATGTCAGATAGAAAACCTACATCATTCCCAATGAGTAGGATATCATCCACATACGGTACTAGGAAAGCTACTGAGTTGTAGATGATTTTCTTGTAAACACAAGGTTCATCAACATTCTGATCAAAGCCAAATGATTTGATCGCACCATCAAATCTAAGTTCCATGATCTAGATGCTTTTTTCAGCCCATAAATGGACCTATTAAGCTTGCAAACCTTTTGCTCTTGATCTGGAACAATGAATCCCTCTGGTTGAGCCATATAGATGGTCTCCTCAAGATTACCATTCAGAAAGGCATTATTGACGTCCATTTGCCGTATCTCATAATCATAAAATGTGGCTATGGACAGGAAAATCCTAATAGACTTCAATATGACAACAGGTGAAAAAGTTTCCTCATAGTCCACTCCCTCAACCTGGTATAACCCTTTGCCACGAGTCTAGCCTTGAAGGTCTGCAGCTTTCCATCTACACCTCATTTTCTCTTGTAGATCCACTTATATCTTATAGGTTTACTCCATCGGGCTGATCCATAAGTTCCCAGACAGAATTGAAGTACATAGACTCCATTTCTTGATTCATGGCTTTAATCCACTCATCTTTGTCAACATCCTCCATTGCTTGCTTATAAGACAATGGATCCTTAACTCCATAATCAGAGATGATGTTTTGGGCTTCAGTCAAACTCATGTAGTGTTCCGGTGGGTTTGCAAACCTCCCACTATGTCGAGACAGTCTCAATTCTTGAGATGGTTGACTGGATGAACTGATATCAATAACTCTTGTTGATCTATAAGTCTATTCAACAACTCTTGTTGAACTCTCAGTAGTCTCATTACATAATCGAATGAATTACGTTGATGGGAATACGTTGAGCAACAAGTTTTCTCAGCAGAATCCAAGTATAAATTCCACTGAGTTTCCTGGTAAGTCCAGGGTCGAACTCAGGGACTAGGGAAAACGGTATGCAATGATAATTTTCAAGAAGACTTTGCGGTAACCAGTAAATCAAATAGTTGTTTTGGGTTGTTGTTTTCGGTATAAAATAAATGTATGCGGTAGATTTGAGAAAAGATCTATTATGCATTAGATGCACTGAGTATGCGGAGGAACGGATTGAGAAGATCTTTAGCTAGCATTTCCTAGAAATGCGTCAAACTATGCGATCATGCTACACTCATGCGACAGCAAATCATTTTCCAATGCAAATACGGTGCTCCTAGTTCTAGGACGCATGTGTTGAATGCAATAGTGTCCATAGAGCTTATTCTTAAGTCTCTACTCTTTTCCTATGCGATGATGCAAGATGCACACAAAGACAAGGTGACCGCATACAATCATATCCTATCTCTAGGATGCATGTGATGCGTTAATAGCAAACAGTGCTTATTCCTAAGCTCCTATCTCTTGATTATGCGTTCTAATCTGACTCTCCCGAGCCTAGATTCTAACCTGACTTTTTCAAGCCTAGATTCTGCCTTTAGACTACCCTCCCGAGTATCTCTAACGGACGAATGATACATACATAATACAAGATAATACAATAGAATGAAGATCCCCTAGTTAAGCTAGCTAAGTGCTTCTTAACCCATTCGACAGATTTAGCTATTCATGCGTAATAAACAAAGAGTGAACAGATATAAAGAAGTAGATTCCATTTCTATAGATAAGTTTAAGTACAAAATGATAATGGAAGATAAAGGTAGAGAGCCTGGTAGCAATCCTTTGCTTCCCAAGCCTTTTACATTGTTAACTCTATTATGTTCAAAAGATATTCCTGCTTCCGCAGAAGTTGGCCCTCTCTTTGATCTTGACGCTTTCGAAACTCTTCCACGTTCACCGAAACGATATATCGACACAATCTCGTTTCTCTCGCTTCCGCCTTAAATAAAAGAAAAACTAAGAACAAGGCTATTCTATCTAAGGAAAAATTCTCTAACTCTTCGAACTGTCCGAACTCATTCACTGAAGATTGCCTTCGGTATTTATAGAGCTTCAGGGTGAAAGACTGATTCTCTCTTATAATTGTACTGATGGGATGACATTAATTCTCTGTCTGATGCACCGACTATTTGTCACCAAAAAGTTGAGTGTACTTACTACAGTAGTTCGTTAGCGGCTTGTCAACTTAATTCGGAATCGACTGTCATCAGCTTTCTGTCCCATGCAATATTATATATTTTATCAACGCAAACCTGCATTGTTTAATAACTTAGCACTGTAATAACGTTCATTTCTGCCCGTTATCAGTTAGCCACAAGCACGTAGGCCGAACATCCCCAAATCCTGAAATGGTGTAGACTACCTTTACGGTCTCTCTATAGCTCAAAAGGAATTTCAGAAACACTCTTTGAGGGAACATTGTTCAAAATGTAACCTGCAGTCTCCACTGCAAATCCCCAAAACGAGCCTGGAAGATGAGCATAACTCATCAAAGATCGAACCATGTCTAACAGGGTTCTGTTTTTCCTTTCTGATACACCATTCTGCTAAGGTGTACCTAGGGCTGAGAGTTGGGACATGATTCCATGTTCTATCATATAGTTCTGGAATTCGAAGTCCATATACTCTCCACATGATCAAATCGTAGTGGTTTTATCTTCTAGCCTAACAAGTTTTTAATTTTAGCCTTATACTCCTTGAACTTGTCAAGAGCGTCAGACTTATGTTGCATTAGGTATAGATACCTGTATCTAGAATAATCATCTATGAAAGAGATGAAATATTCATACCCACCTCGAGTTTTAACGCTCATCGGACCACAGAGGTTTGGATGTATAAGCTTCAAGGTTATAGGTTTCCTTGGCTCTATAACCTTTTCCAGTAAAAGGTTGTTTGGTCATCTTACCTTTAAGGCATGATTCACATACCGACAAGGAGTTTTCTTCTAAACCTTTTAGAAATCCACATTTCACTAACTTCTCGATCCTATTGAGGATGATGTGACCTAACCTTAGATGCCAAAGATGAGCGTTTTTCTTAGGAGAAACCTTTGGTCTTTTGTAGTTATCGTTATTTTAAACATTTCAATATTAAGCTAGGCTTTTATGACTAACAGCCTTAGTACATATAAGTTATTTTCTATTGAACCAAAATCAATCTAGATACCATTCTTGAAAATAAACACTTTATTCTCAGAAAAGAAGACGGTATAAATTTGTTCAATCAAACAAGAAATCGATATTAAGTTCCTCTTGATATGAGGAACTACAAAAACAATCCAAAAACAGAAATGTTTCTTGTCCAAAAATAACTTCAGTCTGCCTACAGCAACAATTGAAATAAACTCACCAATACCAACTCGAAGAGTCAACTCTTCTTCTTCCAACGTTTTCTGGGAACTAAATCCTTGGTAGGAAGAATTTACGTGGTTAGTAGCATCTGAATCAAGTATCAAGACAGAATCATCATTATCTACAAAACACGTCTCCAAGATAAATAAAATCACATTTACTGTCTTTAGACTTCTTCCACTTTTGGAGAGTAGTGGGATCAGTTTCAGAACCTAAATAAGCTCCAAGTTCCATTTCAGAGAAAAATTCTCGTCGATGAACTTTATCAAAGTTAGCAATAATTGCTTTCTCTTTTATCCTTTGACATTCAAAAAATACTGGAGGTTATCTTGGGAACTAACACTACTGGTTTCTTTGTCATCCATCCCTTTGTGCTCAAAAAGTGAGAACTTATGTTCAAAAAATTCTTGCAACGAGTCCATGATCTTACATGCAGTGACCATTTTCTCAAACCTTTTGGCCAATGCATCAGGTATGCTAGCCAAAATGTGAAGTCAGGCCATCGAATTAGCCTTCATCCACACCTTATATGCATTACGAAAATTTCGCGATGCATCAAAGGTTGGGACTTAAGGACACTCCTCAACCACGACAAACTCAAGGTCGTTTACCACGAAATATATTTTCAGAGACTCTTTTCAATGTATGTAATGAGTCAAATTAAAATAGACAACTAACGAAAAATCATACATGTTGCTAAAAAAATAAACACATTGATTTACATTAGATTTTAGCAAATACTCTTTAAAACAAAATCCAATTTGGTTTAGCAAAATCTGCAAAATCTAAATGAACCTCATGTGACATCTAGTTTTGCAATGACGCTTCAGTGGTTTAGGACAAAAGCCACCGAAGGGTAGTCAATTTATCCATCCTTTGATTTGAGACACTCTCAACCAGTCATTAACACCAGAATAACTATTGTTCCTATAACGACTAGCAATCATTGATTTGGCCAAGAAATCATTAACTTGCTTAACAATTTCCCATAAGTGTGACCTTTTATTTTAGATCTTAGAGTTCCGCTCCAAGAAGCCAAACCGAAGGGAAAAAATCCGATTGGGGCAAAAACTAAAGTGACTCTATCCATTTCTAGAGTTCATCTTGATATTGACCAACTGCACAAACCATCCGAAGGGGGACGCTCCCAGCGTGTCACAAGGTCGTGCAAGAAAATCTCACGGTGCAAACCAATGAAGAAGACCGCAAGACATGTTGACACACATCCTTCACCCATTTACTATAAATACTCTCTTCGTCCACCTTGATATTGACTCATGCAAACACCATCCGAAGAGGGATGCTCCTAGGGCACCATGAGGCCAAGCATAATCTCACGGCGTGAATATTCAGGGAGAAACGTGAGTAGAATTGACATATCATATATATCTTTTCCTCCCATTGAGTATTTTATAACCTAAGGTTTAGTTTACTTAGAAATGAGTAAATGCAAATAAAATAACATTTATTTTATTAATAAAAATGTGTACAAAAGTTTACAAACTACTAGACCACCGGGAGAATTAGGACACCAATCCCAACAACCCTTAGTAGAGATGAACATCTTCAATTTGTTGTGTTGCCTTCAATAGAGATGAACATCTTCAATTTGTTGTGTTGCCACTCCAGTAGAGATGAATAACATCAATTTTTTTTTTGTATTGCTACACATAGGGTGATTGTGCCACTTCTTGATGGATTAGACTTAAATTTCTTTAAGTTGCCTATGTACCCTTGAAGAAAGGGATCGAGTCATGAAGTTCATGAGGGATCTTTTTTTTTTCTTTTTTCTTTTTGTTTGGACTGAACTTAAAGTTTCTTCAAATTGCCTACGTACTCTTTACAATGACAGGAATTAAGTCATAATGTAGTTCTTTTTTTTTTTTCATCGTTCACCTTTTAAGCTTATGTGGGCCAAAAGCAACATGCAGTTTAGGCTCTTGCGATAAGAAGTTTTTACATTTAAACTTCAGAAGCTCTTATTTCATCATGGCTTTGATCATCCTCTTCATTTGTAGGATTCGTCAATATGATGAGTTCTGGCTTCACTACCAAGGAACCTTCTATATTTATATCAACAGACAATTTCCTCTTGTGTTAAGGAACACAATTGTGAATCTTTTCGCTGTTTTTTTCTTCATGAATGGTCTTACTTTCAAGGTTTCATTCTCAAGTTTGGAGGTTGGTACCCAGCTGACATTCTCAAGGTATTGATTCTTTTGGTGTATGACTTGGAGTACATAAAAGAAGTTTGTGATGGTCCTCCATACTGAGCTCTTATGGAGTTTGTGATCATATCCTACAACTGTTGCACTGACAGAGAGGTGACAGAGGTAGATTGTGGCAGTTGACTTTCCTGTAATAGTCTTTCCTTTATCATTAGCTTTGACAACAGAAGTTTGACTTGTCTCTGCAATTTCTCGAGCCTGCATTGGATCTCTTAAGGCTGTGATTTCTTGGTCTCGCTCCTCAATAACTTTCAGTAGGAGATCTATTTTCCTTTCCATCTTTGTCATGGCCAACTTAGTCGTTACGTCAGTCATCATGACAGACACTACATCAAAGCGCGGTTCTTTCTTTGATGGATCAGAAGCAGAAGTATAGTTGTCAAACAAGGAATTTTCTCTGATGAAGATCCCACCTATGGGAGATTCCATCGACTATTCCCAAATTTTCTCCGTGAGAATAGAGCCTATGTAAGTGTCGCTTGCAACAGTAGCTTTGGATGCAGCTTTCTTTGATTCCATTTGTCGATTTGTTGACTTGGATGACGAGAGAGATGAAAGGTAGAGATGTCCCATTGGGCGTGCCAATTTGTTCGCACGAGTTTTTTTCGGAGAAACTTGTTTCATGGAATTTGAACTTTTGTATTTGTACTGATTTTAGTATAGCAAGTACAATATCTAATATATAATTCTTTGATGCACTTAAAATAAGCTTTAATCTTTAAGTTGGTTTATCTTCTTGAATGACCGGCCTTTGGGCTTGTTGATCTTCTTGGATGATCGACTTTTAGGCCTTTAGGCTTGATGATCTTCTTGGATGATCGGCCTTTGGGCTTGTTGGTCTTTTTGGATGTAGGGGTGTTCAAAAAATCGATCAACCCGGTTGGGTTCAAATAAATGAAAATTTTATGGGTTGGGTTGGTTCATGGATTCAATAATATAACTCAAACCAACTCGAACCAACCCAAATTTATTATTAACTTTAAAATATATATTTTTTTGTTAGTTATAATACAATTATTTATACATATATTGATTTTAATTTTATTTAATTCTAATATTTTTTGAATAATTTATTCCTCAACAACTCTCAAAAATAGTTTCTTTGCACTTTAGAAAAAAAAATTTCACTATATAAATTGAAATTGAGTTGTTAATCTTAATTCAATATATGAAAATAATTAAATTAGATTTTTACATATTTACATTTTGCTTCTTTTTAGAATAAAATTTTAAATAAATGACCTGATTAACCAGAACCAACCCAATCCAAATATTTCATGGGTGGGTTGGGTTGGGTTCATTTTTTAATAAGGGTTATTTGGGTTGAATAAATTTACAACTCAAACAATTAGGTTAGGTATAAAAAGTCTTTCAACCCAACCCAACCCAACCCAACCCACAAACACCCCTACTTGGATGATCGACCTTTGGGTTTATTGATCTTCTTGGATGATCAATTTTTGGACTTATTGATCTTTTTGGATGATCGGCCTTTGGGCTTATTGATCTTCTTGGATGATCACACTTTGGGCTTGATGATCTTCTTGGATAATCGGCCTTTGGGCTTGATGATCTTCTTGAATGATAGTCCTTTGGGCTTGATGATCTTTTTGAATGATCGACTTTTGGGGCTTGTTGAACTTCTTGGATGATTGGCCTTTTGGCTTGTTGATCTTCTTGGATGACCAGCCTTTAGGCTTGTTGATTTTCTTGGACGGTTGACATTTGGGCTTGGTGATCTTTTTAAAGGATTAATGTTCACATGAGGTTTCCAGAGAAAATTGTTTCGTGGAGTTAAACTTGAGTTGATGTTGATGTTGACTTCATGCAATGTGGTTCGATCTCTAGTACTTGATCCTTTGATTCTTTCTTGGTTGAATGCGTACGCCTGATGTATAGAAGTGGACCGTGTGGATGTTCTTGAGCTTGGAGTCTTGGAAGAATGTTTGTATTTTCAAAGGACTTCAGTCTTCAAGTGTAGTCAGCTTCAGAAGTTTGGACGTCTTCTGATTATTGGGAGAATTCTCTCTAGGTCCTCTGAAACGTAGAATTGCTGACCCCCACAACTGAAGAGAACTTCTCTATTTATAGAGTTCTCAAGTGATTTCGTGGGTTTGTGCTTGGTTGGTCCATGGGACTGGCCTTTAGGCCAAATTAGTTGGACATGGACGTTGTTGATCCATAGGTCTGACCCTTGGGCCTGATTAGTTGCTTTTGAGCCCGATTTGACATTTAGGTCCAATTCAGCCTATTTTTAGGCTTAATTGGACTTTAAACCCAAATAATAATATCAAATTGGGCGAAATTAATCTTATCCGATTCAATGGTCATATTGAAAACACATGGTGTCATTGGAATTTTTCTTCAACTTCAATTTAGGACGCATGTCAACTCCTAATTGGTCCCAAATTTGACAATTTGGAATTTTGTCGTTAATTTAGTAAATGGCGTGACAATTTATGATTGGTCCAAAATTTCTCCTTCTACCGTTACAATTCAAAATCATATATATTTTAAAATAATTATATTATAATAAATTATAAATTAGATATGAATATAGAAAACAATTGAAATGATAATCTACTTTTGTTCATATAACTAAATTACATAAATTTAGTATTAATTTACTAAACACTATTTTACTTCTTACAGGTGATGATTCTAAAAAACAGTTAGATACAACAATCCGAAACTAAGCCTAAATTTGTAATTTTAAAAGTTTAGGCCTCGTTTGTTAACCATTTGGTTATTTTTTATTTTTTTTATTTTTTGAAAATTAAGCTTATGAATAATACTTCCATTCCAATTTTTTTTTCTTGTCATCTACTTCTTACTAATAGTTAAAAAAACTAAACCAAAATTTGAAAACTAAAAAAATAGTTTTTAAAAACTTGTCTTTGTTTTTTAAATTTGATTAAGAATTTAACTATTGTACTTTAGAACGATGCAAATAATTGTAAAAAATGGAAAATAAATAGATTTAATTTTTAAAAATAAAAATAAAAATTGAAATGATTAGTTAGAAATCAAAGTAGACACAAATTTCAAAACTTGTAGTTATTTTTTTCCCTTCCTAAAATGTCCTAGGATTTGAACTCTAAAAAGCTGTCGACTTATATTTTATAAGACAGAAAGAAGCAGAAATTAGAATTATTCTCTTTTTTTCCCCTAATTTATTCGACAACTTCGTAAAAGAGGACTCTTATCTATTCTCTTAAAATTCCATTTGGAGATGATAACGTTTGTGAATTTCAATTTAAGGGGATATATTGAAAAAAAAAAACAAATAAATGATGCCTATATATTAATGATATTCCTTCTTTTAAATAAAATAATATTCCTATATTTTAATTTTTTTTGGTTCACTTTTGTGAACTCTTTTACATTAGAGATAACTACGTTTGTGAATTTCATTTGGCGAGGGAAAAAAAAAGCATATATGATATTGTCCTCTGTTTTTTATTTTTAACAATATTTTGCTTACATTTAGGTTAAAGATTATTTTTAGTCCCTAAACTTTCATAAAAGTAATAATTTAGTCTCTAAATTTTTGGTTTATAATGATATAATCCCTGAACTTTCAATTTTCTAATAATTTAGTCCTTGAACTTTATTAGGTAATAATTTAGTCCCTAGTGTAGAAATTATTGTTAAAATTTAATGAGATTTCTTGCCTAATAAATTAATAAACTAATTAAATACTAAATATTTTTTATAAAATACAAAATCTACATCATAAAATAATAAGAATTGACATCAAACTTTGATAAGTTTTTTTACATTAGGGACTAACCTGTTACAAATTTCAAAGTATGAGGACCGAATTGTTACATACTAAAGTTTATGGACTAAATTGTTATAAAACTGAAAATACAAGGACTAAATTGTTATCAACTAATGTTTAGGGACTAAATTATTACTTTCATAAAAGTTTAAGAATCAAAAGTGTTTTTTAACCTCCCCGAATTTCAACCTATCTATTTAATTCTTTATCTTTTTAATAAAGAAAACTATTGGAAAAAACAAACATAAATTATAGGACAAATATCAATTTGTACCGTTGAATTTTTTGGGTTATATCTATTTAAATCATAAACTAATAAGTATATCAATTTAAACCCTAAACTTTGGAGATTGTATCAATTTAAATCTCAAACTAATAATTATATTAATTTAAACCCAGAACTTTTATAAATATATCAATTTAAACCATGAACATTCATAATTGTATCAATTTAAAATTTCAATTATGTTTTATTTGGATATACTTATCAAAGTTAAGGATTTAAATTGATATATTTATGAAAATTCATAACTTAAATTGATACACTTATGAAAATTCGGATTTAAATTGATATAACTTCCAAATTTTAGGGTTCAAATTGATACGACTTTCAAAGTTTAGGGTTCAAATTGATACAACTTCCAAAATTTAGTGTTTAAATTGATACAACTATTAGTTTATGACTTAAATTGATATAAACCCGAAAGTTCAGAATATAAATTGAATTTTTTTTCTAAATTTTAAAAATAAATAATACCAAACAAGACATTAAATCCATTTAAACCATTTTTTGTCACATTTATAAACATGTTCAATTATTAGAATAAAGAATGACAAGCCAAATCAAAGAGTTCAAAATTAATGAGAAAACATGTGTGTGTATGTATAGTGTATATATATATATATATATCTCATGATTTCAATAAGTGAATTAGGTGGGTGTGAAAAGAAAGAAGAAATCAAGAAATCAAAGAAGAAAAATATATTTGATTATAAAACACTCAAATCTCTTCATCTAATCAATTTTTTTTCCTTTTTTTGGGCGAGTCTTTCATTAATGACAATTTCGAAGAAATGTCTTGATAATTAAGTATTTTTTATTAATGCTATGGTCATCTTCTTTCTTAAAAAAGAAAAAATCATATTTCTTTTGGTTTTACCTAAAAAAATGATGCAAATGGTCAAAAGTTTTTAAGTCGTAAGAGGCTGCCTTATGTTTTAATGGCACGACTCTCATCATTTTTCAGGCTTTCCCTACCCCTGTCCCGCACCGATTGTACATATCTAGTTTAGTTATATGTATGTATGTATGTAAATTTTAAGTTTTAGAAACGATGAAAATTGAATATTTTAGTCCTATCTTTGTCACATATGAATGAGATATTTAACTATTTAAGTAAAATCATTTAATAGTAGTGATTTAAGTTAAGTATTTATTTTTTTCAAAAAAAATCTAAATGGGAAAAAAATTCCTGTGGGGAACCCGTTTTCCGCAAATGCCCTATGTGAAATTCCCGCTTCGATCCCCGTAAAATATTTCACAAGGATGGGGAATGAAATCGATAGCGGGGATGGGAAAGCAATCCTTGTTCCCGTCCTACCCCTTGGACATCTCTAAATGGGGCATCATGCCTCATGCATCCCCCGACCCAAGAGATCATCTTAAATCCAAAAAATGGCTAAGAGAAGGTGGTCAGGCTCAACCAATCCTAGAAAAATACTAAATAGGGTGCACTCCTTGCCTACCCCAACCCAGTGAATCAAAAGATAACTCCAATCCAACTCTGAAATCCTATGGGAAATGATCTTAGTCAACTATACCTATAAATATATTGAAAGCTTCAGGAAGAGGTAAGTTCAGTATATTACTCAAAATTTCTACTTACTGCACATATACACTTTCTGACTTAAATATTAGAGTTTGTGTAGTAAGTACCACACCAGTGTGCTATCTTTCCACCTTGTAGGTTACGTTCTTCCTCAAATTATAAATTTACGATTGTTGTTACATGAAGTCCGTGTGTATTTTCTCGTGTTCGGATTTTCGTTTCAACAATATGTTTTTCCTTGTAGACTACATATATGGATTACACGTGAAAACATTATAATTGAGACAATATCATATCATATCTCAAAAACACATTTCGGATGGTATATATATTGCACATAAAAATATTATAATTGGAACAAGATCATATCAAATCTCAAATACAGATATCAAATACAAGAAAAGTCAGATCGTTGTGAACAAAATCTGAAAATTTGAAATCATTGATAAAAAAGAAGTTTGAATGAAACTCCTAAAAGTATTAGAATGATAGTAAATAATTTAGACATGTAATGTAGCTTAATTAATTAAATATTTATCCATATGGATGGAGGTTGGTAGAGAGACCAACAAAAGGAGACCAACTAACTTTTTCAAAATAGGAGTAGTTAATAACTTCCATGTCCTTCTTTCATACCAACTAATGACCATTTTTTAATTTAACTATTTATTTTTAAAAATCCCAAAAGGAAAAAAAAATAAAAAAAAATAAAAATAGGGTTGAGAGGATTTTTCAGGTCCCAAATTGATTTGATGGGGTCCAACCCTCTTGAAAATTCTACAACACTTGATTTGGTTGTCTCAAGTTTTTCTATACATTTAGATAAAATCTTTTTATTTTTCTGTGTGATGAATATTATGTGTACAGTATTGTAAATGTCGGTATGTTATTTCAATTATACATTTGAAATTTATTATGAATCATGTAAGGTCTCTATTTATACTTGGTACATGTGATTGCAATTCAAAGTGTGTATTTTTAAGGTTATTTTATTAATCATATGCTTAATTAATGAAAATTGGGTCACTATATTCAATTATTTATATTGTCATAATTTGCTTTATTCTAGTGGCTTACATGAAGTGATGTATGGTTTTCCCTATATGGAATTAGATTCTAGCTATACACAATTATTGATGATTGATGAGGCATATTTTTTAAGCAATTGCAGATTGAGAGATCGAATCTTTAACTTCAAAACAGTAAAGACATGTCAACCTTAATGACAATTTATAAAGATCAATAAAAAGTTGGTTAAAAAAAATGTTTTTGCTTCCTAAACTTTAAAAAAATGTAACGGTTTTGTTCATAAATTTTGGTTTCTAACGATTTAGTCTCATACTTTTAAATTTATAATAGTTTAGGCTTTGAACTTTAATCTGTAACAATTTAGTCCATAACGTAAAAAAAATCATCAAAATTAGATGGATTATTTATTATTTTATGATGTAGACTTTATATGTTATAAGAATATTGAGTCTCTAATTAGTTTTTCAATTTATCTATGCAAGAAATCTCATTAAATCTCAACACTAGTTTCTATGATCAGGATTAAATTGTTATAAATTTTAAAGTACAATAACTAAATTGTTACAAAATTAAAAGTACATAGGCTAAATCGTTACAAACAAAAGTCGAGATTAAAAGTAAATTTTAACCATTAAAATACCTACATTAAAGCTATTTAATTATAATTATAATGAAGCTATTTATTGAGCATATATTAAGTGATTTAAATTATTGGTAATGAGCATATATTAAAAGTGAGTGCCTTGAAGTATATACACATTAAAATATTT